>NW_009953505.1:2975991-2985969 GCF_000747805.2 Chaetura pelagica | reverse complement strand
CGGCCCGGCCCTTCCCCAGGGACCGCTTGGCTCCCTCTCGCCGCCAGACCGCGCGCCGGGCGGTCTCGGGTCGGTGCTCCCCTGAGGGCGGCCCGGGCCGCGACCTCCGCCCGCCGGCGGCAGCTGGAGGAGGGGGCGCCCTGGGGATTGACCCTTCTGCCCCGGGGGGCCTGAGCTGAGGTGCCGGGAGTGGCAGAAAGCAACCGGGAACTTGTTCTGAGTGACAGCCAGCTGAGTTCATGTGTTTTGCCACTTTTAGTGGAAGTGACCTGCTTGGTATGTCACTTATTATCTGTGCCTGTGCTCACGCCTTTGGAAAGAGCCAGGGTCGGTCATATTTGCGCCCTCTCTTCAAGTGTTTGTATACTTTGATTCTTATCACCACCCACCCCCCTCCCCAGCCTTCTCTAGACCAAACAGTCCCAGCTCTCAGCCCTTCCTTACATGAGACATAAAAGGCAACTCTTTCTCTTTGTCTGCCTGGTGTGTCCATCCTAAAGAGTTAGTATCCCTCCATGCTGGTCGTGTAGTAGTAATAACTTGAAGAGAAGTGAGAGAGCCTGTTTTTGTGGAGCCAGGGTGGTGTTGCGTGCTTGCTTATATCTTGCTGTACTGTTAGCCAAGTATTAGGAGGCTCCCACTCACAGATGCTTTGGTAGAGCTGCTGTGGCTTGGAAATCCTGTGCTAATCCTAATGCATTTTATTAAAAATATGCTTTATATGCCATGTTTGGTACTTGTGTAGTAACCTGCTAATTCTTGTAACTTGTAGGTAGAGTGAATGATAAAATAGTAAATGGCACATCAGTTAGATGATATGGTTTGTTTTGAAGTTTAAGGAGTGGGGGATAACTATGGAAAGACAAGTGTAAGAGGAGGACAGGGTATGGAAAAGTCTGAGGTCATGGTGATGGGCTTTTGACAGACGGAAGGCCAAAGTAAGCAGCAACCAGATCTTACTGGGCAAAGATACTTTCTGACAGGAAGTAGTGGGAAAATGGTCTGAGTAGCCTGAGGGTTACACAGGAGTGATATCTGTTCTCAAGGCAGAGTAGGAAGACAGGATTTCAAGTAATCCATTGTGTGTCTCCCTTGCACAGCTGTGGAACCGTTCCCAGACAATAGAAATTCCCTTCAGTGACTTTAAATGTGTAGGGTGACCCTGCACTGTGTGCTGCTCCCTTTCTGGCAAGCAGTTGAAGAGGAGTTCCTTTAACTTAGCAATAGTGAATCATACTATCTTCCAACAGTTTGTTTTGAAGATGTGTTTTGCTTGATTTGAACTGCCATGTGTGTTTAAGTGCTGCTTTGCTCAGTTCAATGTCTTCCATGTTCAGAAAATAGTTTTACTTGGAAGAAAGTTAAACTTATGTAGGACACCGTTATCTTACTTGATCTCTTCTCAGTTGGTGTCACTTGTACAGCAAGGTACCTGGGGCAGTGCCACTCTGTCAGAATCATAGAACAGCTCAGGTTGTAAGAACCTTGAAAGATCACCTGGTCCAGCCTTTTGTGGCAGAGGGAAGCCTAGGTGAGATTATCTAGTGCCCGGTGCAGTTGTGTCTTGAAAACCTCCAGGGATGAGCACTCCATGACATCCCTGTAGAGCTTGTTCCAGTGATTGATTTTTCTCACTAAAAAAAATTGCTTTCTTAATAAAGATCAGACCTCTCCCAGTACAACTTGTACCCGTTGCCTTGTCCTCTCTATGTGTCTCCTTGTGAAGAGAGAGCCTCAGTCCTCTCTGTAGCTGCCCTCTAAGTACTGCAATACTGTGATGAGGTGCCCCCTCAAACTTCTCTAGGGAGGAAAGACTTCAGGTCTCCAGCCCTTTGATGATTTTCACATGCCTCCTTTAGACCCTCTCCAGTTTGTCCACATTTTCCTTGTATCGTGGGGCCCAGAGCTGGACACAGTACCCCAGGTGTGACCTGACATGCACTGAGTACAGTGGGATGGTCATATCTTTATCTCTGCTAGTGATGCCTCTGCAGATGCAGCCCAGGATCCAGTTTGCTTTTGTTGCTGAAGCAGCACACTGCTGATCCCTGTGCAGAGCTGGGACCCCTAGGTCCCTTTCAGCAAGGCTGCTCCCCAGCCGTGCAGATCCTGGCTTCCACTGGTTCTTGGGTTATGTCATCCCAGGTGCAGGATCTTGCACTTGTCTTTGTTGAACTTTGTACAGTTTTTGCTAGCCTGGTCTTCCAGCCTCTCCAGATATCTCTTTAAGATGGCTTGCTCTTCTGATATGTCCACCTCACCACCCAATGTGTTGTCATCGGCAAACCTGGTGAAGGTGCTTTCAAGCCCATCATCCAGGTCATTTATGAAGATGTTGGGCAGTGTGGGGTCCAGTAGTGATCCTGTAGCACCCTACGTGTGCCAGCATGCCAGCCTGAGTAAAAAACATTGATACATTGCTTTTGTAAAAGCCTTTTACAGTGTCAGGCATTGTTGTGGTTAATTAAATAATAATTTTCCTTTTTTCTTATTTGTTTCTATTTGCATCAGAAGCTTAACATGAAATGAAAGTGTTCTGTGAGAACGTTTAAAAATTTGGTGTAAAAACATCTTTGCAAACATCTGTGGATGATTTTTCCTTCGTTTATATCTCTAAAATACTGTTAAAGTATAAGATGTAGCATTAAACATATTTGTGATGTTTTTATAGTAACTGTATTGTAGTATTAAATATGCTGCAATCTGTGGAAAAGTAATGAATTTGTATTTGACTTTGATCATGTCTGGATAAGTTGGGGGCAGTAAAGCTGAGAAAGGGGGTTTGGTTGCAGTAGTGTTGGAGAAGTGCTACAGCAGTGAGCCAGAGCTGGTCTCATGGGGAAAAGGTTGGGGATGAGAGTACTTGTTCATACAGAGGATGTGGAGGAAAACTGGCGAAGGCTGGATTTGGCAGAGTTGGAGTTGTACTAGAAAGCCTGATTTCTTAAGCTTTAGATATCCAGGGGCTATGCTTCTTGCTGCTTAAGAGGTCTTTGATGGTAATGTAGCTTTATAGGTCTTAACTCTCAGTGTTAATACCATCTCCTAGGTAGAAATGTTGCACATCAGTCTTGTTGGAGAATATTAGAAAAACTGGTTTGGAGGTTTTAGAATGAAACCAAATCACTTATTTTTTCTTATCAATAGGATGTGCTGTATTACTATATATATATATATATATATATGATCTGTGTTTTATTTTCTGATTTTTTTTCTTTGATTTGAACAGGAAACAGACAAACAGACCATTCAGCATGTTTTTAAAATGCCATGAATACTAATTGCTCCTAGATGGAAATCTTAAAAACGTATCTGCAACTTTTGTATGCTACTAAGTAAAACTAAATGCACAACCCTAATTTTCTGAGGAAGGCAACCTTATTTTACTGTATATAACACTGGGCTCAGAGTTGACTTTTACCACTGAAGACTGGGGAGTGAATAACTCTAAAAAGATGCCACATCATTGCTCAGACAAAAGCTAATCAAGTGTTAGAAGTTACTGGGAAAGGAACAAAGGACATGGTTCCACAGAGATATTACTGATTTATGTATAATATCAAATAGCATGTGCAGTCCTGGTCCCAGCATCTCAAGGAGAATTGAACAGCCTTGGAGAAGGTGGGAAGAAAGATGTCAGAGATGATCTGGCCTGGAGCACTGTGTGCAGTTCTGGTGCCCTCAGCACAAGAAAGATATAGACCTGTTGGAGAGAGTCCAGAGAAGGGCCACCAAGATGATCAAAGGCCTGGAGCACCTCTGCTGTGAAGACTGGCTGAGAGAGTTGGGGCTGTTCAGCCTTGAGAAGAGAAGGCTCTGGGGAGACCTTATAGCACCTTTCAGTACTTGAAAGGGGCTACAGGAAAGCTGGAGGGGGGCTTTTCATCAGAGAAGACAGTGATAGGACAAGGGGTAATGGTTTTAAACTGAGAGAGTGGAGATTAAGGTTAGATATTAGGAAGAAGTTCTTCACTACAAGGGTGATGAGGAACTGGAGTGGTTTGTCCAGGGAGGTTGTTGATGCCCCCATCCCTGGAGGTTTTTAAGGCCTGATTAGATGAGGTTTTGTGCAACCTGTTCTAGTGGTCGGGTTCCCTGTTCATGTCAGGGGGGTTGGGACTTGATCATCTTTAAGGTCCCTTCCAACCTTAATGATTCTATGATTCTATCTTGGTACAGACTGTCCCAGGAAACTGAAGGTTTTAAGGTGGGGGAAAAATAGGCTGAAAAAAGTTAATGTGAAAGAGTATGTATATTATTGATAATATCAATAAGCGAAAATGGATTAATGTCTGAAGTGTATTGACTTTCTATGCTTTTCTTAGGTTCCTTTTCTGATGGTTAGACTGTCTGCTGCTATAGTGGTGGAACAGAACTGGGAGAAAACTACTTCCAGGCTTTATCTCAGGCCAGTTTGGCTGCTTTTCTTGCAAAACAGAAAAAGAGATGCACAGGGACTTTTCACACATGGCTAATGTAGTCAAGATGGTTATTTAGTGGTTGCAGTCCTGGAAGTTCCTGCTTTTTGCTTTGGGAAAGATGCTTGGGAATCTGCGTAGGTCTTTGCTTCTGATAATCTGAGAGGTTTGCAGAAATTACTGTACTTCAGCAGTTTTGTTTCTGGGAAGATGAGATGCTCAACCAACTCACTTCAAGGAGCTTATATTTATAAAATATTGGAAATTATTAGTATTTTCTGTTCTACAGAGTATGTAACTGGAGCTAAGATAAACAGGAGCTCTTTAACTCTGGTTCTTGATAGTTATGACTGTGAGGAGTCTGAGACAACCTTCAATACCTGTTCAGAAGTAATTCACCCCAAATCACCAAGCTCAGAAGAATCTGGGATTAGCTCACTTTGCAAGTTCCATATCCACAAAAAACAGTATATTAAATATATAGTAGATTTTGAAACAGCTATAGAAATAGAAGGTATTTGATTAGTACCTTTTACTTTTTTAAAACAAGTGGAACAGAAGAATCTGCTTCTTGTTGATTTTTTCAAAATTTATTTACTGTTTCATCTTTTTTTTCACTGATGAACTCACACTTCTTTTGAAGAACCAAAATAACATGCAGCTCATTGATTGATATTTCTCTTTTAAATGTTGGAAACGTATTTTTTCGTTTGTGTAGTCTCTCCTCCCAGCTGCATTGGTAAAACCCAGCAGCTGGTAATGTTTATGATAATGATCAGTGATCAAATAATTAAATGTTGACATGCAAATTGTTATTATGCTCCAGAAATAGCATCTTGTTTTGATGAGAGTGATCGTTCATGACACTTCTGTTTTAATCTGCAAGTTCAGAATGAGAAAATAATTTGATGGGTGTTTTGATAAGTGCTGGGATGTGTACTTTTCTAGACATAAACACTTTCTTTTTGTAAAAACCAGCAATAATTCAATTTTGAATTATTTTTGCATCTCACATAGATGGTATTCCTGTACTTCAGGGTTGCTTTTCTGTTACTTGTTTTTGAATATTTCACTCTTTGGTTTCTGGGAGTAATCTGATTTGACCATGTCTTGTGCAGAAAATCCTGTCTTTTAATAGTTAAGGATTACTGATTGATTACAATTTTCTCCTGATAACCATACATACTGATTAAAAAAAAAGTTGTGTAGGTGAATAGGACCCCATTCAGTATTTCATACAAATAAAATATGTTCTTAAATAGTGTAAATACAATGATACCTTGAAACAAATTCATTGCAAAAGCAATATTTAGTTTTACTTATTTAGGTTTCTGAAAAAAAATGATTTGAGATGTGCCAGCCATTATTTTTGAAAATACCATGTTTGATGCTTCTGACTTAGATCTCTGCTTTTATTTTTGGTTTACATTTTTAAATTTATTGTCTTTGAAAATACAACCTTAGCTTTAAAAATCCCTAATGTGTAACAGTATTGCTGAGTTCACTGTACTGGAGCTCTAAACAAGCTGTGAAATCAGCAGGTTTTCCCAGTGAAGTTCAGTTAGGCATTTCATCATAAAAGCTTAACTGTTGGGTCTTAGCAGTGACTTTTATTTGCTGGGGTGATGGAATGCTTTGGCAGTATTTTAAACTTAAGTTTTCAGTGGAAAATTACAGAAATTTCTCGTTATACAGAAGTCAATAGCAAAACATGTCACTGTAAGGGGTTATAGAGCTGTTACTTTTTAGAAGTTGCTTCTGTGCTGTAATACTAACCACCTCCTTTCTGTTCTTTTCCTTTTAAATCCTTTATGAAGTGTTACACCTTTGAGTCTCTCTGTCGAAGGAGATAAGGATGTCAGTATTACTATCCTCACCTAAAATACCTGAGTGGTATTAGGAGAGTAATAGCACGAAGAAATGAGTACTGCCTTTTCTCAAGAGGTTTTCAGACTTTTGACAAAGCACTTCCACATGCATTTTGCAAGCAACATCTTTGATTTACTTGTCTAGTCATTCTGAAAGTCAACTGTCCTACATTAACAGGAATGATCTGCCTAAAGCTTCCTAGCAGTTGTGGCTACCATTGTGCATCTGTTTATCTTTTGTGTCTGCAACTGTGCCAGCAGAAGCAGTTACTGCCTGCCACATGTTTTTGACTGAAGGTTGAGATCAAGGGTGTATTAGAAAGGGTGTGGTTAGTAGGTCGAGGTACATTCTCGTCCCCCTCTGTTCGGCCTTGGTGAGTCTGCATCTGGAATATTGTGTCCAGTTCCGGCTCCCACAGTTCAAGAAGGACAGGGAACTGCTTGAAAGAGGCCAGCGCAGAGCCACAAAGATGATGAAGGGAGTGGAACATCTCCCTTATGAGAAATGGCTGAGGGAGCTGGGTCTTGGAGGAGACTGAGGGGTGACCTCATCAGTGTTTAAAAATATGTTAAGGGCGAGTGTCAGGAGGACAGAGCCAGGCTTTTTTCAGTGATGTCCAGTGATAGGACAAGGGCAATGGATGCAAACTGGAACACAGGAGGTTCCACATAAACATCAGAAAAAACTTTTTTACTGTGAGAGTGACAGAGCACGGGAACAGGCTGCCCAGAGAGGTTGTGGAGTCTCCTTCACTGGAGACATTAAAAATCTGCCTGGACACCTTCCTGTGTGATGTGCTGTAGGTGATCCTGCTCTGGCAGGGGGGTTGGACAAGATGATCTTTTGAGGTCCTTTCCAACCCCTACGATTCTGTGATCTCTTACAGTCTGCCCTTTTAGTTGCATGTCTGTTTGTTTTGTAATGATTACTGATCACAAGAAGGTTAAATTATTTAAGTGATGGTCATTTTGGTGACATGTCTTCTGTGCCTTTTAGCAGGTGATAGTAACAAAGAGTAATGACATTTCCAGCTGACACTGCTGTGTCTGGAGGAGGTGTAGGTACAGGCAGCACTGACTCAGTTGTGATTTGGCAACCTGGGGAGGAAGCTAAGCTCTTCCTTGTGCTTCCACTGCTGTCCTCCTCAGGAAAGTTTCATAGATGTTACAATAATTGGGATTTTAGAGGTAGAAAAATCAGTCTAAACATTCATGAAAATAAGTTTTTTATTTAGGTAGAGAAAGTATAGTATTAGGTATAAAAGTATCAGAACTGCAAGGAAAGGTATATTCAGGTTCCCTGATCTTGGGGTGATGGAAGCTGGGAGGGTAGTGCAGGCCACAGCAGCCTTTCTGGTGGCTGAATATTGGAACTGGTAAGTGAGTGGAATTGATTGTGAGAGAGGATGGGAGTTGATCCTGACTCTAGAATTAGAAGCTCAGGTTTTAGATTTTGAGTGCCTTTGTTAATGGCTGAAGGACTGAACTAGGTGTTACATCTTTAGAATTTACCTAAGAGAAAGCCATTGCCAAAAAGAGTTTTCCTGGACTTCTTCCTGCTGTTTTCTTCCTCCCCAAAGTGCACATTTTTCCTTGTTCCGTGTGCTTAAGCTGGTAGCCCTGATGACCTTGCAAGAGGGCCAGCTTGGAAGCTTGATCTCTAGAGGAATCTGCACCCTGCTCTTGGTGTGGTTCATGATCTGGTAGTCCTTGAAGTCCCTCGAGGCTGTAGTGCATGGGAGGTGGTGGGAACATGTGGGTGGGCATCTGGAGAGGAGAGGTATTGGCACAAAGCCTGGCCCTTCAGTGGCAGAGAGCCTTAGAGCAGCTTAGCTCTTAGCTTTCTGTCTTGGCTGTTTTTGTCATGCTGCAGTGAACTGGTGTGCTGTGGAGTTTCTTCTGATTCTTTTTAGAGAAAAAGGCATTTTTTCTTATTTTGGATGGAGAAGTTGGCTTTTGAATGGTGATGTGTATCATCTGAAGAGCTACTGGTTGACCACAGTCAAGGCTGAGAAATTACATGATCATCTCTTTAGTGGTACAGAAAATTTTCTCTTGCCTTGGTGAGATTTGAAATGGTATGTAGAGTTGGGGTCAGGAAGGAGTGTTGGTCAGGGTTTCTGTGGGCTGGGGAGGGAGCGTTTTAGCCTCCATCCCTAGGTGAGGCACCTCCATTCTGGACATCTCTGGGGGGCTGTTGTTGTTCTGGTTTGGTTTGGTGAGTTTTTTTGGTAGCGGGGGAAGGGTCACAGGAGTGGCTCTGGTAAGAGGCTCAGAAGCTCCCGTGCTCCAAACCCAGCCAAGGAGTCATTAGAGGGACAGTAGATGTGCTTCAGCGATTAACATATGAAAGAACAGCTGTAACACCTGAGCAGAGAGGCACTTGGGAGAAGAGCAGTGCTGGGGAAGGAGAGCAGTGCTGGTGGTTGGTGAGGAAGAAGGTGCCCTGACAGAAGTTTCCCTGCAACCCATGGCGAGATGGCAGCTGTGCCCCTGCACTCATGGAGCAACATGGAGGAACATTCCCTGAAGGCACCAGGAGGGGTGAACTTGGCCACTGGACTTGGATTTTGTGGCCAGAAAATTTGCTGCCTGTGGACTCTGATTGCACCCCTCGCCTCTGTGAATCACATACGAGACAATCATTATCAGAAATCTGGATTCAGCCCAAAAGTTTTTACGAGTTTCACTTGCATCCCAAAAAACCCCCCACATCAAAATAATGATAGCAGCATGATACCACATATAAAAGAGTAATTTACACACAATCCACCCCCTAATCCATTTACCACAATATTAACAACAAAAATTCCCCATAGTCTTACTTTAGTCCATGTTTTGCCTATTACCTCTCCTTATTTATATGCTAGTCTCTGTCCCTTCATGGTTGCCAATGTCGTAGTTCCTTGACTCTCTCCTAGCTGGCTCACCATTAATGTCATGGTTTGGGCCCAACACAGCAAAGAACCAGCCACATGGCCACTCACTCCACTCCCCCTCTATGAAATGGCCTTCCTTTATTGTGCAGCCTAGACCTTAGCCACTGGCAGTGTCTTTGATCTTTTCTGCTTCTTCCTCGGGTGGAATGTTGTAATTTTTACAGCTTTTGGTGTTTGTGTCTGTAGTGTATTACAGGCTGTTTGGAGCAAGTTTTATTCCTCATTTAACACATTTATTGTTCTTGTAGCATCTTGCCAACAGACCTTTGAGAGAGCTCTGCTAGTTTTATAGTTCACCTTGTGCTTACTGCAAAGAGACTGAGCAACTTTATTACAGGGTTGCAGCAGTAAGTAATGTAGCACAGTGCTTGCCCTTTGTGACAGGTTGTTGCTTGTCCTCTGCTTTTGTATGGCATTCCATTTGCGTAATTAATGCATTACTTTGAAACAGAATTTTTTAAGGGATTGTACCATCCTATACTTAGGGAGGAAGAAAAAAAAATATTGCAATGGTGACGTAAAATATGTCTAACGTTAAGTACTCATCTGTAAAGGGGAAAGGATAAATTGTTGAATATTTTTGTGCTATCAGAAAGTATAAATGAACCCTACTGTGAATTAAATGCTTGAACTTCTATGAGTTGAGAGATGTGGAACTATTAGAAACTACTGTTCTTCATAGCATGCCTTCCTGCCTTCCTGCCTTCCTTCCTGCCTTCCTGCCTTCCTGCCTGCCTGCCTTCCTGCCTGCCT
>NW_009953505.1:2950934-2975936 GCF_000747805.2 Chaetura pelagica | reverse complement strand
CCTCCCTCCCTCCCTCCCTCCCTTCCTTGTGGACTGTCACCTGCATTCTATCCTATGCTGACTTAAACTGTTTTTTTTCTTTGTTTTGCTTTGTTCTTCCTTTTAAAATCAAGAAGTCCAGAAAGCAGCCTTACTTTGCTTGCATTTAAGTGCATTGGAAAGTTTATCACCTTCTAGAGCCTCTAAAAAAGTAGACAATGAAGATTTAAAAGGATGGGTGCCAATACATATTATTTTGATTTTTTTGTTTGGTTGGGTTTTGGGCCACTTTCAGTATTGCTAATGACAGTGTTAAAAAATCAAAGAGCACTCCTATGTTATGAGTTAGCTTTTTTTTTTTTTTTTTTTAATAATTTTCTAATCTTACATTTTAGCATGTATTCATCCAACCCTTATGGTGTACTTTGTCATTCTCCTGCAAGTCTCATTTTCTGTTGGTACAAAGCTGCAAATTTCCTCCTTGGCTGTGTCAAAACACAGAAACTGCCCCATGGTAGGGAGGTTACTGACTTGTGCAGTGCACAGGCTTGTAGCTAGAGTTCGATACAAAAAACTAATAGCTGACCAGGAGGAAAGATTTCAAGTGATTGTCTAATCTCCTAAATTGTGGGGTTTTTTGGTGTTGGTTTTTTTTGTGTGTGTGTGGGGGGTTTTTTAAATGTTTTTTGTTAAATGTTAGTCTTTTTTTAAACTTGTATACAATCTCCTGGCCTATAACTGAAAGCACTTTCTAGTAAAACTTGGTGTTTCAGGATGAAAACCAATCTCCACCTTTGTTTTTTGCTTTGACTTTAGTTATTTAAAAAAACAACCCACAAACAAAAAAACAAAAGGAAGCTCAAACTCACAAGATTTATCTCACACAAAATTAGAATTGTAATAATGTAAAGTAATTCCTTCCTATTAATCAGATGTTGTAAAATATCACACTTTGGGATAAAATGTTTTCTAATGGCAAGTTATATTTATGTAAACTTGTTTGTGAAAGTTATGTTTCTGCTGAAAGAAACTGAATTTTTTGAAATACAAGATCACCAAGTCCACTATATGGTATCGTGTCACAAATCATGCCATTCATGAAGGTTGTAAGAACAGAAAGACTTCTCAGAATGAAGAACATAAGTTGAATGACTTTGCATCACTCTTATTTAGGATAATAGGATGAAATTGGTGCTAGAGGAGATGCAAAGCTGTAGCTTGAGAAAAGAGTGTGCATTACATGTTTTAGCTGAATTTGCCCTTTAACATGTACTCTAAAAGTATTTTTATTGCAGTCCCCTAAAAGGAAAAGTTCTCAGGCACAGTTCTTAACATTGAGTATGGTTCTGTCAAGAGTGGCTTACAATGTGTGTCTGTGAGTAAATGCTAATGAACTCCACCTGGTTATTTTTCTTCTTAGGCCAAAATTAGTTATGAAAAGGAGCAGAGACAGAAGCTGCTGAAGCATCTACGAGGTGAAGATACGTGGATGCTTGATGATGTGAATGAACGTGTGGAACAACTGGAAAAGGTAATAGAACTGTAAATTATTGAATTGCGTTGTTAGTTTTACAGGATTTTTGTATGAACAGGAGACTTTGAGGGATTTAAGATGATCTTTAAAAACCTCCCAATTTCTGAATTCTTTATGCTTTTTAAAGTGGAAATATTTTACTTACAAAGAAGAAAAGTTCCTGTAATTCCCTTCCAGCTTTACTTTCTACCAAGCGCAGAAGTGCAGGCATTGGCAGACAAGAGCAGTCCCATAGGAATAAATCTGGGGGATCCAAGGCTTTGTAGCAGTCCTGTTTGTAGTCATTCACAGGAGAAGCCTTACTGGAACCTCTGAATATTGCATTCTTCTAGTGTACAAATCTGTGCAGATATTTCAAGAAAGGACAGATGTGTATTGGTGATGCAGTGATTCCTTAGGAAATAGATTTTGCCAAAATAAATATAGTGTAAAAGATATTCTATGTGTAATTATAGTGCCTTAGTTCTGGTGGAAAAGAAAGACGGAAGAAAAGTTGATTATGCATCTGAAGCATATGCTCGATAGAAGAGAGAGAGAGAGAGTAGTAGTAGAAGTAAAATGTAGCCATGTCCAGCTATGTTTGTTTACCTTCAGTGTGGTTTGGTATGTAGATTGTGATTGTTTTTCTTGTATGTGGATGATTTGGTTACCTGATCTTATTTACAAACATGTACCTGTAGGAACATTCTGTTCAGAAAAAAAAGAAAAAGGACAAGCATTCAAAAAAAGCTAAGAAAGAAAAGAAGAAAAATAAAAAACAAAAATCTGAGAAGAAAGATGACTTACTTGATAGTTCTTCGGTAAGTAAAACACTTTAAAATGCTTCAAATTGTATTTTGAAAACCTTCACAATTTTATTCTGAGGGATTTACAGTTTTTCAGCAAAGAAATTGAAGAAAAAGAATTCTTTTAGGATAGAGTGGAAAAATTCATAGGTTCCCTGTAGCCAGTGGTAGATGGAAGAATGATGTGTCTAAAATTGTAAATACTTGACTTTGATTTTAAGCACCAGTTGCTGCTGCCTTTTTCTATAGGTGTTCAACCATGGGACTTCCCAACAACATGGGAGTTGTACCTGAGCCTGAAGGAAGGCTCAGATTTGTGCATTTGATTTTGTAAGCAGGTACCTTCACATGAAGGGGCACTCTAGCAGAGCAGTACAGATACTGCATTAGAAATCTGCTGCTTTCTGGCCACATGGTGTAAAATGTCCTCCCAGTATTTTGGTGCAAATCAGGTAGTACTGTCATTTAATTTTTTTTTTTTCTTTTCAGAGACTCTCTTTTATTGAGTGAAGCAGCATACAATGTAATGAGGTTTATTTTCCAGGGACTGATACAGAAAGTGAACTATGTTTTCCAGTGTGGGAAGTAACCTAAGCCATAATTGTCCCACATTTCCCATGGGAGTCATGAAAACCCCTCAGATAACATCAGTGAGCCCCAGGATACAGCATACTCCTGGCTGATATCTTTGATCTAAAGACTTTTATTCCCATGAGAGATTAATGTAAATAAGTGAACTCTGTTCAGTGGAGTTGTGTTTGCTTAAGTGTAACATCTCAGTACACTTCTTTGCAACTGCAAGTGTAGGAAGTTGGATATGGAAACAGGAGATTGCATGTACAGTACTTTATATTGTACTGTTACTGATTTTTTTTAAATGTAAAATGTACTTAGTAATGAATTTAGATTTTGTTTATTTTAAATTTTTTTTTGTAATTCCATAAAAATATTTGGTTTTGTTTTTTTCTGATAGTTTTAAATGTAGTGATGTTATGGTGATCAACCGCCAGTATGAACTAGTGTTACATACTGTCATGTGCTCATGAAGTACTGTGGAATGTTTTGATCATGAAGAAGCAATCTCTTAAGGGAATGTCAATATCCTATTTTTATTATCAGTACTTTAAAATAATAAAATATATTACTAGTACTTAGTAATCTGCATTAAATTTTATTTTCAATATACTTGGTAATTATTGCATTCTGTCGACAGACATTAGTATGTTAAGGTGTTATTATTATTCTTTACATTAAGCTCTGTTTTTAGGATTCTTCAGTTGAATGGGTTGAGGCAAATGTGTCACAGTCAGATAACACAGATAAGGCTTGGAAGGTCAACAAGCAATCAGATGCTGTGAAAGAGCCCTTCCTGCAGGTGAGCTGTCTGAGAACTACTGCTGGAGTAAATGCAGCATGTCCAAATGTGAAACGTGCTTAGGTTTCGTGACAATTCTTTCACAATGTGTTGAACAAAACCTATTTTACAGACAAATGCCTTTGCATAGCTGGGTAAATCTTACATTTCATTAATCGGAAGACTTTTCTACTTAATAGTTGCTTAGTATTTAACAAGGCTGCTATACTTAAAGCTGCCTAGCACCAGTTCCTTTCACTATGTTTTGCAGCTCTAGCAACTTAGCCTGATTTTCTTGAAGAAGTCAACTTAAGGATCTTGACTAGCGGTGTTATTTTTTCTGCCTAATTCGTTTTGCTATTCTACAGTGAATGGATTTTGCTTCTGTCGTGCTTAAACAGATAAAAGAAAGAAAGAAAGAAAGGTGTATGACTATTCAGCCACAATATCTGTGGCATTAGTGCTTCTTCCTAGGTGGATACTCTGCTCGGTAAGCAGTGTTTACTCTGGAACATTGAGTCATTCTGAAATGAACTGCTGTGATTTTAGTTATGTGAAGTGATGATCTTTTTATTTAGAATCCTATTTCACTCCTGATAAAAGTCCCTGTTTCTCATTCTGAATTTGTGCATTTTGTTAAGAGAAATAAAAAGGATCTTTGAATCATAGCTATCTTATTGGAAAAGTATGAAGTAATGAAATACAAGTCCTGCTTTTCTTGAGAGAGTAGTCCTTGCTTTTAAAATATAGTCCTCCTTTTTAAAATGTCCTTGGTCTGGCTTAGGTTTTGTAAATGCAATTTTCTTCTGATACTGTGGGTACAGTTGGCAGAATTTAGATGTGTAACTCTTTTATTTAAGGGTGCTATTAGTGCCTAGATATATAAGGTAGGCACTGTGCTCAGCAGTTGCAGATTTTGTATTCACTAGAAGAGATCAAGAGGCTATGAGGTCAGAACTGGCAATATGAAAATAAATTGATCTAGATGTACAGTGTTCATAATAATAAGCAAATAATAAGCAGTCTATACACTGTGTGTTTACCTAGTGTCTTAAATGGAACATGAAGATGTATTTCGAATTATAAAAAGACATGTTTGAGATTTGAGTAAGGAAATATTAAAAAACCTAAAGTTTGGCACTCTAAAAATAATAATTGCTTTTTACTGAATGTGTATTCATAAACCCTATACTGTTCATTGTAAGGAACATTTGTCAGTAGTTGTGCTGGTTTGATTTGTACCTAACCCATGTTTTTGTTGGAGATACGAACACTGATTCTTTCTTTTATTTTAAAGAGAGAAGAATGGATGAATTTAGACTTCATGTCATTGAAAACCACATCAGCAGCTGCTGTCAGAGGTGAAAGAGACAAAGAAAAAGTATTGGAACGACAGAAAGCTCAAGAACTTGAGCAGGTAGGAGGAATTAATATGCTAGCTTTTTTTTCTGCATATTACTAAACTTTGTGTGATGAATGAACTAGTTAATTGGTTCCAATATGCAAATCTTTGTCTAGTTTTTAAACTAATGCCAGGTGTGGTGTGAGATAGTGATTTTTTATTATTTTTTTTGTCCTGTTTGAGGCTGGAAGGGTTCATACAGCAGACTTATCTTGTGCAGAAAAGCCTTTATACTCTCTTCTAGGTAAGGAGAAAGCCAATTTTGCTGATACTAAGTTCTGTGATACTGAAGTGCTTCTGAGATGCTTTACTTGGTAACAGTGACAGGCTGTTGGTCTGTCTGCCTTCCCCAAGGTGTGTGTGAAAGGAGCACCAGGGCTGAGTGTGATAAAAGCTTACCTAAGTTTCTGTGTTAAAGCACAGGGTGCTGAGGCTTTTTATTTTCCTGAAGAAGTAATTCGGAGGAGTTGCTCTGCTTTTCATGCTGTAATTGTGCATAAACGCATGGATGGGTCAGGGTCCAGCTGTGGAAGGGGTTGCTGTCATTAAATTAGTTCTGTTTATGTACAGTTGCTGGCTATTTCATTTATTCATTCAGCTCCTTAAAAGCAGTGTAGCCTGATCTGAAAACACTTGCTGATCATTGTGTAATATTTACTTTTCTGCACATCTCCCACTAGGCCATTTGTTGCGCTTTGGTTTTCCAGTTATTTGTGTCGTGAGTAGGAACCAATTAACCTGGAGTGCTGTTCTTGTGTAGTATGCAGCACCTTGGTTGTTGTCTTTTGAGCAGGGATTAATCTTTTTGTTTTTTCCCCACATAACATTTTTTTTTCTGAACTATTGAAAGAGCATTTAATGAGAACATCCGAAGTCACCAGAATGTCAGCATCTATTATGTGATTAACAATTTATATATATGTCCTGGGAGGTCATATGATTTAGACTCTTCCACTTAACCACTTGCTCTCTGTGCAGGTTTATACTTTTGTGTTTTCTACACCAGAATGTCTGTCCTTTCTTGTACACATTGTTTTATGTATCAAACAGATGCATACAGCATGCTGCTGGTGGTGATGAGTTAATGATATGAGACAGAAGAATTAAAAATTTGGTCAGTGCTGGAATGGCTACTCAATTATTTTCTCCACTGGACTTCCTTGCCTTCCCAGAGAAGTCAGTTGACAAAATCATAGTAAGCGATCTAGTTTGAGAGTGAAAAGCGGTAACTCAATGTAAAAATAGGAACCCTCATAACAGCACTGCTTTAGATACAAGTGTGTATTGCTGCTACACTGGCAGTGAGTGAATCACAGAATTGTCATGGTTGGAAAGGACCTCTAAGATCACAGGCTCCAACCATCAACACAAAAAAACCCCACAGTCTCGTCCACTAGAGCATGCCCTGAAGTGCCACATCTACACTTTTCTTGAATGCTTCCAGGGATGGTGACTTAACCACCTCCTTGGGCAGGCTGTTCCAGTGCCTGACCACTCTTTCAGTATAGAAATCATTCCTGATTTCCAATCTAAACCCCCTCTGCTGCAACTTCAGGCCATTTCTTCTGGTCCTGTCGTTACTTACCTGGCAGAAGGAGGCAAACACCCACCTCCCTACAGCCTACTTTCGGGTAGTTGTAGAGGTCAATGAGGTGTCCCCTCAGCCTCCTTTTCTCCAAACTAAACATCCCCAGTTGTCTCAGCTGCTCTTCGTATGACTTGTTCTCTAGGCCCTTCACCAGCTTGGTAGCTCTCTGGACACTCTTCAGCACCTTAATGCCCTTCCTGTAGTGAGAGGCCCAGAAATGAACACAGTCAAACAGTAATACTGCTTCTGTGCCACGTGTGTGCCAGCTAAGCACATTTCAGAGCTTTGACTTGGAATGGCAAGGTATGTTATTTTGAGGTGTCTTTTAGATAGCATAGGTTATAAGTAAGCTGTTCCCACAAAAGAATCACAAAATTTGTCAAATATTCCAGGAAATACAAACTATACACACATTACAATTATTTCTGTTTTAGGCCATGCTGTCTGAGAGAGAACTCAATCCCTTTTGGAAAGATGGTGGTACAGGTTTGCCGCCAGAGAAGGATGAAGCAACTTCAGTTAAGAAAGGTAACGTCAACTTTTAGTAATAATCTTAAATTTCTGTTTCCAGTATCTGGTCTCTGTGTTGCTAACAAGTTACTGCTGATGTTGATTATAAAGTGATTATGAATAACGTGTAATAAAATTTGGGTGGAAATTCAGTAGTGAATGTTGGGATATCATAGTATGTTGTTTTGCAGAATTTCTCTTCACTGGTTTTTAATCTTGAGTGGTTTGACCTTCAATATCTTTAAAGAAATTCTCCATTTTGAACTAGTAAAAGGAAAGCATGATTTAATCAAGATAAGATAAATTATTGTCATCTCATTTGGTTCCTTTCATTCCATTACACACATTATAGTTTTAAATTATTTACTATGTGAGAAGGCTTCTTGTATTCTGTCAACAGGGAATAGTAGGGTCCTTGACTTTTCTTTGGGAACCTTTCCCTGTGAACAGTCTGTCATACACACCACTAGCCTCATGCCCACTTTAGGAGTCACAGAGATCAGCAACCTGTAAGAGGTGACAGGCATCAGTGAGTATGTGTCCCGAATGCTAAGACCTCTGCAACCTTCTCAAATGGAAAGCAGTGGGTTACTCATGAATTTTGAGAAGGGCAATACTCTTGTTTATATGTAAGGGGTGTGCCAAAGAATGGACTTAAAAAATGAAGACTATAAGAAGGTTCATTAATTTAACAAAACCCTCCACAACTTCTCATATGCCATTCCTGTCTTGGAAACTGCTTGTTGTGTTCTGTGGTAAAATGGAGAAGCTCAGTGGTATTACTGAGATATATCCAGCATTAACTTATAAAAACATGTATTATGACATTATTTCTGTTTTTCTTTTGAATTCCTTCCATTTTTACATTAAATTTAGGTGAAAGTTTAACACCACATACAGAATAAAGCTAAATTAGAATAACTACTGTGATATAAAACTACAATTTCCCCTTGTTTTCTACTTTAGGTACAGTGGTAGAAGATGCTGGATTAAGTTGGTTACGAAAATCATACCAAAGGATGAAGGAGCAGGCTGAGAGAGAGAAACGAAACATTGAGGAAATTGTAGCTGAGAGATATGGGGTAAGGATCTTCAATTTAATCTTTTTCATACTAAGAATCTTTCTCAAGAGAGTTCAACCACTCTGGCTGCTGAAATAGAGAATAGTGATTGAAACAAGATCCCTGCCTGATTTGTTTCAGTATGTCATGTTTTTTTTAAAAGCAAAAAATACAAACAACAAAAAAAGTAATCAGTGGCTTTTAATTCAGCTGAAAAGAGGGAAGAGGAACGGGCCACATGTTGCATAATTTCCTAATGGTTAGAGTGTTAGTCCAGAAGGCCAGAGACAGGAGTTCAAAGGGTGTTTCAAGCTAAATATTTTGAACCCACTCTGCTGTGTTTTTAAAAGTATAATTAGACTGTAAAATGGCTTAGTGGGAATGTCCATTGGTTCTACAGAAACTGAGCATCTAGTAAGCATTAATGCAAAGTTTGTGAGTAAGAAAGAGGAAGCTTTTCTCCCTAGCTCAAGACCCCATCTCTGGGTTGAGAGGAGGAGACAGTTCTAAGGCTCTGGTCCCTGTTCCCAGGAGTGCTTTAGCCCTTCAGAGCCATGGAATGAAAGTTAGAAGTAGTCCAAGAGACAGCATCAGAAGGCCTTCCCAACAGAACATCTTAAAACCAAAACTCTAAGTTTCCTTTTTTTGTACTAGTCTTCCTTTACACTTCATGGCTTGCCCCTTTGCTCAGTGACTGATTTTCAGAGGATGGTGCCTTTCTTGTGATACTTTGTAGGGAGATTCAGAATACCTCGTAATCTTAAAAGCAGTATGACTTTTTTTATTCTTTCTTACAGTCAATGGAAGCGTTTCAGTCACGGTTAGAAGAAGCTGAAAAATCTGCGCCCAGAAAAGAAAATTGTTATAGAAGTGAAAGATGGAAGAAAACTGACTATTCAGAAAGTGAGAAAGAGAAGAAAGAACGGTATATAAAAAAGGAGACACGAGATGAAGGTGATGGGAACAGGAACAAGTTTGGGAGCTATACTAGGGAGAAGTATGGCAAGGAATGGATGCAAGAAGACAAAGGTTACAAAAAAGGTATGTCAAGAGAAGACCGGGGACACAATAGCACAGACTCTGTATCCAAAGGCTTCAGCTCCAGAGCAGAGAAGAACTCTGATGAAAAACGAAGTCAGGAAAGGAGCTCATTGCTAAGCAACGTGAAACACAAATTTCTGAAGCCCTCTGAAGATGACTTACCATCTTGCAGTTCACCTAGAGACTACAAGTCACAGCAGTCCTCTTCCAAACTGCCGGATCCTAGCTCTTTGAGCAGCCTTTTCCAAAAACCTAGTGAGGATACTGCACTGTGGAATGAAACACACAGAGAAGATAAAAGTGAGAAATTAATGTCTGATAAAAAATCGTCAGGTACTAGGGAACAAATTGATGGCAATAGTTGGGAAAAAACTCCAGGAGATGAAAAAGAGAAGTCGCAACATGAGTACCCAAGCAATATCCCTGAGAAGAAACAAATCTTATCTGACAGTAAAACATCATGTTCTAGGTATCTTATAGACAACTTTTATTTGCTGTATTTTTCATGGCAAAATATGCTGGAAACTCTATCTTCTTTGTAACAGTATTAAATCTGATAATATCAGATGTCTTTAGTTAGGAGGAGGCTAGCCTCCCAACTAGGGCAGCTAAAGCAGACCACTGCAGATGTAATGAGCACTCCTAGTTGTCCTGTCTTCTCAGCATATTTGAGAATTGCTGATGATTATTTTCTCTTTCTTTCTAAGGCTAGTACACACTGCAGTAAAATTTGCCTCTTAGGCAAAAAAGTCCAAAACCCTGCAAAACAGTATCTTTACTGTTGTTGAATTTATAAACAATACCTTGAAACAAACTTGAAATGTTAGAAAATGCTGAAGTAATTAATACTTCATGAATAGGTCTGCCACCTGTAAGATGAACCCATGCTAAAGTACTAGCACATGAAAAATAGTAGAAGGTATTGATTAGAAAGGTTCATTTTCTGTGGAAAAGATCAATAGGAGTGGGAAGGGAAACGCAAACTATATGCTGTAGGAATTTCAGTTGACTTGCTTTAGTGAAGGAGAGTAGTAAGGAGAGGTGGTCAGATAATAACTTGATCTTTTATTCTACTCTAGGCCACCTTTTCTCCAGTATTACCAGCTTGACTGGTTCTTCCAGTGATAGGAATTATTTGGTTATTACTGTGCATGCTTTCCTTCATATCTTCCTGGTAGTAGATACACAGGTTCAAAAGTCTTTTAGGCTCAGGTTGGAATTATTTGATTGCTTGGGAAAGCTGGACAAGTAAATATTCTTGGTCAAAGCATGTAAGAAGGATAATCTGATTCAATTAGAAACAGCATTTGATGAAATATTCTGTGTAATTCCTTCTTTCTTATACGTTTATGTATATAAACCTTCTTATAGCAGGGTTATGAATGTACTTTTAATGTTTAATTGCTTGATTCTAATAATAAGGCAATACCTTAAAAGTATTTGTTATTTATAACTGTTCCTGAGTGTAGCTCTTGGAGATACCTCACTGTCTATTTTCCAAGAAAAATGGTACATTAAATGAGTACGGCAGGAATAACCAGAAGCAGGCAGCTTAGTCTACAGAATTCTTTATCATGTATTGGTTGGGTATTTTTTCCAGATTTTGCTTGCTAGATTTTCTACTTTGATAGAATCCAGTGAAATTTACTTTTTCTTTGATATTGGGAAGATAAATTGTTTGCATGATGTTCACTTAATCTAATTAATGTATTTGTGTTTGTTTATTTTAAAAAGCTTGAGTTTAAATACACATCATGGCAGGAGTAGTTTGCAATCCTGGCATGAGTAGTTTGTATGCACTATGAAAAGTCCCTCAGAAGTGTTTGCCATGTCTTATTTTATTGCTTCTTTTGGTGTTTAGCTAGGTGTTATTTTGCTGGAAAATGAGAAATAAATATTTGTATGTATGGTATGTTAACCTCATCAAGCAACTAAGAGAGTACCCAGCTGCTTGCTGATTCCCATTCCTGCAGAGGGAATCAGAAGAGCAAAAATAATTCATTTATTATGATAGAAAAGATTTTTTTTTCCTCACAGATGAGAACTAAGCTTAGAAACTATTTAGTTGATATTTTCTCTTGCATGTGTTTTCTGTTTTAGTACTGTTAAACCTGATCGTGATATTTTAATTCTATTTCTTAGCCAGTACAATTACTGAGATAATTTAGTAGCATGGTGGACATTACTTGGGCTTGGAAAAACATACAGGGTTCTCTTATTTCCAAGTTCCTTTAAGCTGATGCTTAACTCCTAAGCTTCTGTATATTTAAGATAGTGATGACATGCCTTCCTGTTTCCTTCAGTGTGAATTTTTTTTTTTTTAGAGGTGTTTGGGTTTGGTTTTTTTTTTTAGAGTGTTTTTGAAAATTTTGGCTCTTGGAACAGTTCAAGTTTGGATATATGGGGTAGTTATCTGTTTGGAATAATTTATATGCTTCTTCTTCCTGAAGTTTTAAGTCTTGTAATACTTGTTCTCTTTCAGTGGGTTCAGTCAGTCACAAAAAGTAAATCTTCATTGATGTGAAGGCTTGGATTAAGAGGTGTTGCTGGGTCAGTTCCTCATCTCTCACGCTGACAATGTACCTTTTAAGTTTTATCCCTTCTGTAACACTGAGGGAGTTTCTTCAGCCTATAAATCAAAGTGTTTTGGACAGTTATGATACAAATTAATTAAAAGTGCTGATTGGATATCCAAGGGATCTCCCCAGAGGAAAAGGCCATCCACCTAGTGTTTGCTGAAAATCACAATTAAAATGTGACTGCTTCAGAGTTTAATTTGAGACAAGATAAAAAACAAAACAATGTCTCTAATCTCAAAAAGTTCAGAAGATGATTCAAGCACTAATGCCACTTAAAAAGCCCATGTATTGAAATAATAAACATCTCTTGATCCCTTTACTGAAATAGTCTGCCTTGTTCTGAAAAAGTGAGAATTTAATCTTTGAAAGTTCTACTTCAGATTAAATTAATGTAAATGTTTCTGCTGCGTTTTTGGGCTTTGGTTTGGGCATATAAAAGTAAATTTGGTAATTACCTCAGGGCTGGTGAGATCTGGCAGTTAAAAATTACACCATCTTTAAAGTTCTCCTGTTTTTCAAATTCAGCAGGGTTTAACCATATTGAGTAGTGACTGAATTCTCTTCCTGGTAATAGCAGGGACCAATATCATAATTGTATTCCTATGTCACTTGTGTTAGATATTTTACTGGCAGAGTTAGTTGGTTTTAGGCTTTCCCAGACTTAGAGGAAAAGAGCCAAACTTGTTTGGTGCTTCTTTGCAATAAGAGACCTTATGTATTACTATAAGAACACATACACTGACCTTTTAATACTAGAGTTAAGATACAAAACTACTTAGTACTAGCTGTAGCTTCTCAAAGGAGACTTCATATTTTTAAAATGGTACTAATTAATTTTCCATGGAATCTATACCATATGGGACATAACATCTTTAGAAGCAAAGATTGTACCGTGAGCAGGTGAATATGAGCATATTCAAGAGATGCAGGGCCACTAGATGTACAGGAGAGCAACTGAGAAATAGATGATTTTGCTGGAGCTGAGAAATAGAAGAAGAAAGGACAGGTACAGAGTGGGTTTAAATTACTCTTTCTGCTCAGCTTTTCCTTTTTTTCTGCTTATGCCTGCCACTGGCTCTTGATTTTTTCATGCTGAGAAAGTTTTCATAGTACTTTTGATTTTAATTGATTTAAAAAGTAAAAGGAAACATACCTCATAAAAAATTAATTCAAGCTTTTTGGTTTCGGAGTCTTTGGCAACTTCTGACTGCAATATATTTTTGTAGTATATTATCAGTTATTTTGACAATAGAAGCATATGTACCAGTACACTAGGCATCTAATACTTGATTGTATAGGTGAATACTACACTGTTTTTCTATGGGTTTAATGCTACTGGTGTTTTACAGACATGAATCAAAGGATGAGCCGCCTCGGGTCCTTAGTGAAGAGGAGATGAACAGACTGGGAGCAAGGATTGTGAAAGCTGAACTCATGGGAGACATGGTAATGTCTTTGAGAAACTGTCAATGATTTACTGCCATTCTTTAAAGCTCACAATGATTTAGTTTAAAAAGAAAAAAAGGTATTGATTCAAGCAAATAAAGTTAGGCAAAGTTCAATCAGGTAGGATTTGAATATACTGCTTTTACTGTAACTTCTGCTTCAAATGCAGTTGTTCACAGGCTATAATAGATTATTCAGGTCCCCAGGTTCTGTAGGCAAGGCAACATATCGAAAAGCAGTTTTTCTCTGCCTTTTTACAGAATTTAATGTCTTTTTTTTTAAGCAATAGCAGGTGAAATCTATGAAGTTCCCCATCTGTGTTACATGGTAGACAGTATATGGAGCTTTTATTATTTCATCCACTTTGTCACAGGTAGATGCTTGTGGTCCATAGCTCTGCCATATAACCACAGTTATTCATTAAGATATGGAAATATAAAACTGAAAGGAACCACACAGGCCATTGCATCCAGCTCTGCAATGAGCACACCTGTGTAATGCTTTGTGCTCAGTTCCACAGCATGTCTGCCCTGAGGGAGGCTGGGTCCATGGAGCTGAGATAAACAGCTGCGTGTTTACCTTTGGTTTAGGAGGCTTGTTTCAGACAGCAGCCTGAAGGATCAAAAATTTCACTCACTCAGAATCCCCTAAATTCTGGAAGGATATAGTTTTTTTTTGTTACCTTAATTATTGTAGTGATTTGATTGCATTCAGTAGTACTGCCTGGAAGTTTCAATTGTAACAGGGTCATAGTCGGTTTTTAAGGTATGTTTTACAAGTGCTTGCTTTGAATACCTGCTCTTAAGGAAGTATTGATTTTTTTTTGATGGATATAATAAAATAACTTTTATAGTTCTGACTGCTATCACTATAGGCTCTCGTGTTTTCTTTTAACTGCTAAGTTTTAGTGCATCTGTTTACCTTGGCTGTTGTGACAGTTGCACCAAAATCTCCATCACTAAGAGGTTTAAATAAGCCAACTTCAAGTGCCAAATTAATATTTCCTGAGAGGCAATGATTCTTTGATTTGTGGGAATTTTTAGGATATTTGGCATATGAATTTATTGTAGGACATAGTATAGATCTTTGTCAAAGCAACTATCACACTATCACATAATTTAGATTTTGTTAGGAGAAAGTGTCCTTTTTATAAATATTTCCTTTTCAAACTGTTTTTATATTATGGATTATTTTTTTCACAGACTTTAGACACAAATTTGTGTATATAACTTTAGAAAATTTGAACAAATACAACTTTTCTAGAAAACCTGCCCTTTTGAAATCTTATCAGCTTCAGAAGTGACTGAAAAGTAAGGTGAAGCAGTGGATTTACTACTAAGATATAATAAGTGTTAATAATTTAGATGCCTCCATGTTTTAATCTAGTTTTAATCTAATTTTCCTACTTAATGCACAAAAAATACACTAGTGAGGAAAAAAATATGTTTATAAAAGTAATTGTATAATATGTTTATGAGGGACTGGTGTTAGTCACTTTTATTTTAAGACATTTTTCTACACGGGAAAATGATTAACGCTATCTAGCACTAGTTGCTCTTAAGTACTGGTGAGGGGAATGTTTTCTAAAGATTTTTTTTTTTCCTACTGTTCAGCTTCAGTAGCAGCATACAAAGAAAAGCTTAGGCACAAGTGTGGATTTTTTTCTTTTCAACCTGACAGCAACTGCATAAGAGTAATCTGAATAAAAATATACAAGTATTCTATGAAGAGTGTGATTCTTTTACTATTCTACCATTTTGTTTTGACCAAAATCATATAGCAGCAGCCAACATCACAATTTTACTGTTAATTATACATATACATTTTTCTAGCTATGCACTGTGAATTAGCCTAGTTAAAACACAAAAACAAAACACAAAGACAGTATAAATAGTAAAATAATCTTGGCCTTGTTGCTCTTCAGATGTTTTTTTTCATGGACTTTCTCTGATCAGACTGAAAATGCAGCTTGTTCAAAGATGTTTATCCACGCACACGAGACCAGATACTTATGTCACAGCACATCCTGGAGGCAGGAGCCATGGTTGACCATGTGGGACAAAGGAATTCTGAACCTGTTTTTGTTACTGATTTGCTGCCTGGTGTTGATCACATGACTTAATTTTGGGGCAACATATGATTGTTGGAGTCCAATCAATGAAACTGGCAGAGTGGTCAGAGTATAAATGGTTGTATTTCTTATAGGTTGATAGGTGGTCACCTGGCAATTCTTAGTAAAACAAGTTTATTGTTAAATGCTTGTATTTATTTAATAAAAGGATCAATGAGAGGGCAGGAGCATAAAAAACAATTTATACAAGACTGTAAACAGTTCTGATTTTCCACTTCTTGCCCATTTTCATAACCAAAGTAAGGCCTTAAGTTCCAAAGTTGGACATCTGGTATAGAGAGCTGTGAAACTGCATAGCAAAAGTGTGTAAGAGATATTTCCCTAGACCCACTGTGTGCATATGTGTATGTATGTGCCTATACATGGAAAGGTTATACACTTGATGTGTTCAGGTTTCCTTATTTAGCTTCCTGTACATAAAGTGTCATCTATATCTGCTTAGCTACACAAAACATTTATTAGTATAATTGAATAATGCTTCAGTATAATTTTTCTGGTGTTTTTATGACAGTATATGTTTCTGTACTTCAGATACCCTTTTTGGAACATAATTTTAATTTTAGCTCCATTAAAGAATTTTGTGAATGCTATTGACATGTTTAGCCTTTTGTGTCATTAGATTAAAAAAAAATATGAAAAAATTGAATGAATATTTGATATAAAAGTCTATAAAAGTTTTAAATGGCTAAACTAATGGAGTACTACCTTTTTCTTTGAAGGAGTTAGCTTCAAAACTTCAAGCAGAACTGGAGAGCGCACGGAAACTGAGGGAGTCTCAAGGGCAGATTCCAGCTAAGTCTGACAGAGAGGTAAGGGGAAAATGTTCTTTTCTTTGTGGTAACACAGTGATGTAATACAGGTAGCAGCTGAATTGCAGAGAATATGGAATGTACTGAGGAAAACCACCTTAAATGAGTTACTGTTTAAATTGTGCTCTTTGGTTGTAAACAAAACTTCTTCTGTTTTACTTCAGCAACTTCCATTGGATTTTTTTACTGGTAGTATTTTTCAGCAATTATATACATCTTCTTTGAAAAATAAAACCTGTGTGTCATGCTGTTGACTGTTTGCCCAGGAGGCCTAGCGCTTGTATGCGGAACCTAGGCTGTCTTGCCTTTCAAGCTCTGCAGTGACTAACATAGCATCAGAACAGGTGATCTGCATCTTGCTGAGCTTGCTAGGATTTGGTGCTGGCTGTTAACATAACTCTGATGTCTCCTTGAAGAAGCTGGCTTTTCCAATCTTGTTCTTTCTAAAAGGTGATATTCAAGCAATCTGTAATAATCTCCTTCCAAATCAACTTTGACAGGAAACAGAGTCAGTGTCCTCATTTATGAGCTCTGTCCTCATGATGGAGAGGAGACTTTTAGGTGGAAACTGATGTTCTTCTCCAATTGGACCCCAATTCCACAGTGAAACTTCAGCTGCAAGTCAGTTGAGTTTGAAAAGCCACTAATACCTTTCTTTAAAAGACTTCATCTCAGACTTCATACGTTTACTAGTATTTCTCCAGTCTTCAGAAGACAAATGGAACTGGAATTTACTGTGTGGCCTCTTGCTGACTACAGGGTAACAATTGTATTCTGTGATTCTGTATTAAAGTATAAAGTTTGGGTCCTTGAATTCACAAGGATTTAAGATTGCAAAAGCTCTGTGTAGGTTGACAGTTGGCAGTGCAATTCTTAGGTGTGTTTTTCATGTGTATACAAAAAAAGCAAAGCTGAATAAAGCAGTTTGGAGTTGTGTAATTATACAGGAAAAAAACTCCATTCAGATTTTAAAATTGGAAAGTACAGAGTGTGCTGTGGCCCTTGGAAACATAGATAAAGACCTGATCCTTAGAAACTTAGTCTTGACCAACAATTTTGATCAGCCTTAGTCTTAACCATAGTCTGATTTTTATTGTAATTTTTAATTAAAGGATTTTTAAAACTAACAGCATATAGTCATTGCAGAAGCTTCAACTGTAAATGCTACTTCAATCTTCAGAAAGGGAAAATAATTTAAAAAAACCCAAAACGCAATTGAAAACATGTTTAGCACAAGGCGTCTTCCTAGCTGTCTTCATCCTGAGGGCAATTGATCTTGCAGCTTGTGCTTTTACCAGGTGATAGGCTGCTCTGCAATAGGGACATTCTTCCGTACGTGTGGGAACACCAAGCTCAGTGATGTAAGAATTTGGGAATTCAGAAGGATAAACTGACAAAGAAGAAATACTGTGTAATCTTCTGGCCTGCCATGGGATCTAATCTATCTCTGGACTAGCATCTGAAAAATGCATCAGTAATCCAGAAGAGCCTTGCTGAAAAAGAAGGGTGTATTATAGGCTTGGCTAGATGGATATACTGTCTGGCTCTTCTAAAGCCTCAAGAGGATTAGTTTAGTCGCTTCTGTTAGTGAATATGCTATAAGATAGCTATGATTTTTCTTCTGTCTATTGTGTGCCTACCCATATTCAGTTTCCCAGTCTTGTGTTTGTATATACTCAGACTTGGTCTGGGGACTTACAAGGTCCACTCCTTGTCCTGAATTCCCTTTAAGCATGGAGGAAAAAGTTGTGAATACCCCTAGTCTGCCTCTCTTCCTCTACCATGGGAACTTGACTAAGCCCCATTTACCACTTCAGTGTTGTAATTGATACAAGCTTTTTTGGAAGATTGATGGACTTTTAAAACAAGGTTCTTTTCCCTCTGAAGTATCTTGGTTGCAAAATGCCTATCCTTGTGACATCCATGTTGGCTTTCTTTGAACCTCAGGATCAGCTTCTTACGTAATTCCAGATGTAGGAGATTGATCTGTTATTATTACTATTATTATTATTATTATTTATGTCTATTCATCTCAGAATGCCTTTTTTTTTTTGGTGTTAGAGTCCATCTGTCTTGCAGAAACAATCTTTAATTTGTGTGAGCCAGGAATGTTGACAGTCTTGTGGTGGACTTTGCGTGGTTTGCCAATGCAAGTAGTTCCTTGCAGGTACAACACAGCTGACAGCTGTGACTCTGCAAATGGTTGGTTTTTGAACTGCATCATGCCAGAACAGCATCAATCTCTTTATAACTTGCTCTAAAGTTGCTCGTGTAAGTTGACAGATTCCCCAAAACACAGTAAAAACCTTGAAGTTTACTTGAAGTCACTCAGGTTTTAATTACTGCCAAGACCTGCATTCCAGAGAGTGAAGGTCTTCCTACACATTTTACAGGCTTGTCTGTCTTGTCTTCATGAATATGCCTTGCCTGTGCCTGTTTCATAGAATCAAGGAATCACGGAATTATTTGAGTTGGAAGGGACCTCTAGTGATTATCTAGTCCAACTCCCCTGCTAAAGCTGGATCCCCTAGAGCACTTTACTCAGGACTGCATCCAGGTGGGTCTTGAATATCTCCAGAGAAGGGGACTCCTCAGCCTCCCTGGGCAGCCTGTTCCAGTGCTCTGTCACCCTCATTGTATAGACGTTTTTACTCATATTTAAGTGGAACTTTCCATGTTCCAGCTTGTGCCCATTGCCCCTCTTCCTGTCAAGTAATTCCTGGGAATTACTGAAAAGAATCTGGCTCCATCCTCCCTGCACCCACCCTTTAGATATTTATAGGCATTGATAAGGTCTCCCCTCAGCCTTCTCTTCATGGCTACTTCAAGCCTGCAGTATATGGCTCTTGAGTATGACCAGTCCAGCAAAGCTGACAGTTGTTATGTACTAAGTCCTGTCCCTGTGATAGTTACCAGAGCAGTCTTAACTGGTTTTGCAGCTTCAAGCTGATATTGTACTTTTGGGGTGCAGGCAGAATGAGTTGTGTACTCCTGTGTAGCAAGGGCCAACTATGTGAGCTCTGTCCTCATGATGGAGAGGAGACTTTTAGGTGGAAACTGATGTTCTTCTCCAATTGGACCCCAATTCCACAGTGAAACTTCAGCTGCAAGTCAGTTGAGTTTAAAAAGCCACTAATACCTTTCTTTAAAAGACTTCATCTCAGACTTCATACGTTTACTAGTATTTCTCCAGTCTTCAGAAGACAAATGGAACTGGAATTTACTGTGTGGCCTCTTGCTGACTACAGGGTAACAATTGTATTCTGTGATTCTGTATTAAAGTATAAAGTTTGGGTCCTTGAATTCACAAGGATTTAAGATTGCAAAAGCTCTGTGTAGGTTGACAGTTGGCAGTGCAATTCTTAGGTGTGTTTTTCATGTGTATACAAAAAAAGCAAAGCTGAATAAAGCAGTTTGGAGTTGTGTAATTATACAGGAAAAAAACTCCATTCAGATTTTAAAATTGGAAAGTACAGAGTGTGCTGTGGCCCTTGGAAACATAGATAAAGACCTGATCCTTAGAAACTTAGTCTTGACCAACAATTTTGATCAGCCTTAGTCTTAACCATAGTCTGATTTTTATTGTAATTTTTAATTAAAGGATTTTTAAAACTAACAGCATATAGTCATTGCAGAAGCTTCAACTGTAAATGCTACTTCAATCTTCAGAAAGGGAAAATAATTTAAAAAAACCCAAAACGCAATTGAAAACATGTTTAGCACAAGGCGTCTTCCTAGCTGTCTTCATCCTGAGGGCAATTGATCTTGCAGCTTGTGCTTTTACCAGGTGATAGGCTGCTCTGCAATAGGGACATTCTTCCGTACGTGTGGGAACACCAAGCTCAGTGATGTAAGAATTTGGGAATTCAGAAGGATAAACTGACAAAGAAGAAATACTGTGTAATCTTCTGGCCTGCCATGGGATCTAATCTATCTCTGGACTAGCATCTGAAAAATGCATCAGTAATCCAGAAGAGCCTTGCTGAAAAAGAAGGGTGTATTATAGGCTTGGCTAGATGGATATACTGTCTGGCTCTTCTAAAGCCTCAAGAGGATTAGTTTAGTCGCTTCTGTTAGTGAATATGCTATAAGATAGCTATGATTTTTCTTCTGTCTATTGTGTGCCTACCCATATTCAGTTTCCCAGTCTTGTGTTTGTATATACTCAGACTTGGTCTGGGGACTTACAAGGTCCACTCCTTGTCCTGAATTCCCTTTAAGCATGGAGGAAAAAGTTGTGAATACCCCTAGTCTGCCTCTCTTCCTCTACCATGGGAACTTGACTAAGCCCCATTTACCACTTCAGTGTTGTAATTGATACAAGCTTTTTTGGAAGATTGATGGACTTTTAAAACAAGGTTCTTTTCCCTCTGAAGTATCTTGGTTGCAAAATGCCTATCCTTGTGACATCCATGTTGGCTTTCTTTGAACCTCAGGATCAGCTTCTTACGTAATTCCAGATGTAGGAGATTGATCTGTTATTATTACTATTATTATTATTATTATTTATGTCTATTCATCTCAGAATGCCTTTTTTTTTTTGGTGTTAGAGTCCATCTGTCTTGCAGAAACAATCTTTAATTTGTGTGAGCCAGGAATGTTGACAGTCTTGTGGTGGACTTTGCGTGGTTTGCCAATGCAAGTAGTTCCTTGCAGGTACAACACAGCTGACAGCTGTGACTCTGCAAATGGTTGGTTTTTGAACTGCATCATGCCAGAACAGCATCAATCTCTTTATAACTTGCTCTAAAGTTGCTCGTGTAAGTTGACAGATTCCCCAAAACACAGTAAAAACCTTGAAGTTTACTTGAAGTCACCCAGGTTTTAATTACTGCCAAGACCTGCATTCCAGAGAGTGAAGGTCTTCCTACACATTTTACAGGCTTGTCTGTCTTGTCTTCATGAATATGCCTTGCCTGTGCCTGTTTCATAGAATCAAGGAATCACGGAATTATTTGAGTTGGAAGGGACCTCTAGTGATTATCTAGTCCAACTCCCCTGCTAAAGCTGGATCCCCTAGAGCACTTTACTCAGGACTGCATCCAGGTGGGTCTTGAATATCTCCAGAGAAGGGGACTCCTCAGCCTCCCTGGGCAGCCTGTTCCAGTGCTCTGTCACCCTCATTGTATAGACGTTTTTACTCATATTTAAGTGGAACTTTCCATGTTCCAGCTTGTGCCCATTGCCCCTCTTCCTGTCAAGTAATTCCTGGGAATTACTGAAAAGAATCTGGCTCCATCCTCCCTGCACCCACCCTTTAGATATTTATAGGCATTGATAAGGTCTCCCCTCAGCCTTCTCTTCATGGCTACTTCAAGCCTGCAGTATATGGCTCTTGAGTATGACCAGTCCAGCAAAGCTGACAGTTGTTATGTACTAAGTCCTGTCCCTGTGATAGTTACCAGAGCAGTCTTAACTGGTTTTGCAGCTTCAAGCTGATATTGTACTTTTGGGGTGCAGGCAGAATGAGTTGTGTACTCCTGTGTAGCAAGGGCCAACTATGTCACATTGTGTTAACAACCCAAACGTTCAAAAACCACCTCGTAACTCAAGAGAGGCTGATTTATGAAGGTGTTCTGATACTGTATTAATCAGTCTTTCTATAACGTTAACCACCAAAGTGACAGCCTCAGTTCAGCCAACTGTGTACTAGGTACAGTTTTCCAAATAGATGTGCCAATGATCCCAAAGTTTGCTAGCTTTACCTCTGCTACCAATAACAAACATCAAACATTTTGTTTCAGGCCATCTGTCTCTGGTGCCTTGGAGCAGCATGGCCAGTGTCATGCTGAAAGTTCCCGAAATACGGGTTTTGCCTCATTTTCACTTCTGTTGCAAGAACTGGGGAGACAGGTCAGGAAGCAGTGAAGGCAATTCTGAATGCGTCTCCCTAGGAATGTTATTTTCTTCTTGATTAATTGAACATGGATCAATTTCCCAATTCAGTTCACTGTGTGACTGAAAGAAAACTTGTGCTAGTATAAGGGGCTGCGCATGGGGGCTGGGATTTGTACAGCAGATGGGATCAATTCTTTTGACAGCAGGGCTGGTTTATTCTGCTTTAAAGTAAACTACAGACTGAAAGGACTGTGGAGTGGTAGGTTAACTCCTGGTTTTATTGATTTGTTTGTAGCTGAGGATGGAGGCAAACCTAGCTTTTATAGTTCATTTGATTTAGACAATAATTCTATCCTGAGCAACCCCAAAACCTGTGATTTTAAAGTACAATTTTCAAAGACTGAGGTTTGGTATTTAAAATCCTCACATTTGTCAGCTGCTGCATTTCACCAAGTATACAGATCCTGGTAAGACCATTTCTTTTCTAGTTTTTCTTTTGGTCAAAGTCATCAATATGGCTGCTTTTATGCTTTAATCCACATGTAGAAGGTGTTCTTTCACATAAATAATTTATGATGTGCGTTACTTCTGTGCTTTGCCTTTTCAATTTTTTTTTTTCAAGTTTTTCACCATTTTTATATACTTCTGTCAATATGGTCCCTGCATAAGAATGAGAGTCAAATCTGCTAAATGAAACCCAGTTTGCTTTTGTGTTGCTACAGATTAATTCCGCTTGTGTTTTTTAATCAGGAAACCTATATTGACATGACACAAAATTAGGTAAATCTAGACTCAGTTGATGGTGGTGGATGAATGTAGTGTGAGTGTATCCATCTTTTCAACAGTTTTCAATTCCAAATGAAGTATGACCTATAAGAAAAAACTTTATCAGTGCTAAGCCTGTTTACTGGCTGCCATGGCACTTAATCGGTATGCAGGAGACAGAGGGTAGTCTCTGCTGAGCCATTGCTAGAGACAGTTCTTAATAATGATGAATTGTGTGTAAAATACAAAATCAATACAGAATTGAATTAGGGGTACAAGGTGGTACTTTAAACAGAATAACGTGGTAGAGGATAAACTATCATAGAGCATTTAAAAAAAGAGTAAAGCTCTGAAAAAGTAGAGAGAAACAAATACAGGCTTTTCTGTCATGCATTTGAGAAATTTTAAGGAAAACATAAGTGATTTCAGCATAGCAATTCTTCCTTTGAATAACTGAATATTTTATGGCAGTCAGTCAGCCTTCAGTGTATAATTAAAGCATAAGGAATAAAACAGGGATTGAGGTAGATATACAGATACACACGCAAAATACATAGAAAGATATATATGTATTCCATGAGATATATAAATATTTCTCAAGTTACAGCAAAAAGTTTGGAAGAAATCTGCTATGGTTTTTCTGATGAAGAGTATGTAATGCTTCTGAGAAGACTCTTAGGCATGGAAGATATCTATAGAGCAGTAGTCTTCAATTTGGCAGGCACTAGGTTTCACTTCACAGTAGGTATTTGACTGACATGATCCTGCATTACAGGAGAAAACGTTTTCTAGGCTGTTTGTCTCTGTAACAGTAACACCATATTCCATTGCTTGTGCATCTCAGATGGAAAAGGTTTATGATGCAAGGAAAAGCTAATTTAGCTAGTTTTATGTTATATCTAGGTCTTGTCTTCTAGTGAAGACCTTCATAATATCAACACCTTCACATACTTCAAATTCTGCTTTTTAAATGTATTTATTCTTCATGAGTATAATAAGGATGATTAGGTTTTTGGCACCTCATTTTACAAGCTACATCTGAACACAAATTTTGATGTATTGAAGGTCTGATATTTAATTTGGATTCCCAAGATGCATTAGAGTCTAGACAGAGAAATCTAGGGAGCCTAGTTCGGTAAAAATGGTTTGGTGGTTTTTGTTTTTTTTTTTGAGAATTAACCATATTTCCAAAAGGAAACTAAATACAACAGCTTGTGTTATAGCTCAGATCCTGTTTATAATAAAATACCTTTGTTTTGCATACCATTACATGTCGTTCTGCTGTAAGAGAGACAGGATGGAACATCTGGGATCTTTATCCAGACAAATTATTTGCATCACAGTTATTTTCCCAAGACAAGTAAAGCTCATGACATTAGGAATAGCTGTAAGTAATTAGTTATGGAACAAACTGAAATAATATTTTATTGGTTTCAATAATGATAATAGGGGAAAAATGAGATTATTTATTTTTCATGTTTTCGAGATTGACCTTGTCAAAAATAGCTTAAAAATGACAGTGATTCCTTGGAAAAAAAGCCAGTTACCTAAAAGTAATGTGATATGTTTATGTGTGTGTTCATATGTGTGTGCCTATACATACATAAAATTTAGATAGTGGTTAATACTTTGAAATAAGAGGTGAAAGAGAAAAAGAAAAATAATTGGTACTTCTGATACATTTGGCTGTTGTTTTTTCTTGAAAAAACTCCAAAACCAACAGCAAACAAAACCTCTCCAAATCATCCTGAAAATTAACATGAAAAATTGCAGGTGTGCCAGCACGTTTAATTTGAGGTTTGGGAGCTGAGACTATAAACACAGTTATTTATCTGCAATAAAAATACCTGGTTGTCAAAATTCACCTGTAATACATTTTAATAACAGATGGATGAGTGACATACCCAATTCACAACTTAAATACAATTGTATTAATGCTTTTAGAGTTAAGATGTGAAGAGTAATTAAAAAAAAAATATTTATAATTGCTTCTCAGAAAAAAATATCTGAGAGACATATAGAATAGCCTGGAATGCAGGGGTTTAATGATCCTCACTAAGTGCGCATTAAAAATCTGTGATTTCATTTGGAACTTCAGATGGTGGGGAGATGCAGCAGCAGCTGGCTCTTGGCCTGTTTGCTCTCAGATGTTTTCAATTAATCATTAATTGCCAATTCCT
>NW_009953505.1:2852800-2950887 GCF_000747805.2 Chaetura pelagica | reverse complement strand
TCCTGCTGTGCCATCACACTTGAATGCTGTCTGCAGGGTGGCTGTGCCATTCTTTCTTCAGCAAAAGTTTGTGTTTTCTGTACGAAGAGTTGAGTAGCTCTGACTGAAACAGGGAATAACAAAGAGGCCATACTTTTGCAGAACAGCTTTACTATCATTAGTGGTGTTTTTTTGTTGTTTTCTTTTGTTGGTTTGTTTTTTTAATAATGGGTAGATGCAGTTTCTGTGGTAGGTATTTCCTGAATGCCCTTGTTGATGTCAGTAAGGGAAAATTACACAATTGTTGATAAGGCAAACAGCTATGAAGACAAACTGTCTTAAACTTCCTGAATGTAATTTAATTGCAAAAAACAATTTTCTATAAAAAATACCGGAGAAATTGTATCAGCAACTAAATGATCTAAAATATCTTACTGGTTTTGCTACATGTAACAGGTATAAAAGGGCAGAGTGTTTAAAGCTTCTTAAGAATTCAAATTGGTAATATGAAAGCTCTCGAGTGTGCTTTGACACTGGAAGAAAAAGCCTTTTCCAAGTGTCATGCAGCACTTGTAGCTGATTGTGCCAGCTTTTCTGGTTCTGTTTTTCTTCTAGCAGTAAGGAGAATTTCTGCATGTTTTTACTGATGTGTTTTTCACAATGAAAACCACCAGCCATTGGATTTATCTCCCTAGGAAAGTGGTGGATTTCCTGACATAGGGTACTTTTAAGAATCGACTGGACAGGGTGCTGAGCCATCTTGTCTAGATGGTGCTTTTGCCAAGAAAAGTTGTATCAGATGATCCTTTGAGTTCCCTTCCAACATGGTATTCTATGATTTTATGATACCCTGTCACACTGCTCAGAGTGAGTTCTGTTTTTCTTAAGAAATTTGCCATCCCTACAAACAAGAAAAAATATAAGCAAAAACATTTGTGGAAAGCCTTGTTGGTGCAGTACATGCTTCCAATTTGAAATTAGAAGATAGAACCTCTCTGATGCTTCTCTTTGTCTTTGCACAGCTTTAGTAAACACATGGTTTAACACCTTTTTTGATTTTATAAAAATATGAACCATGAGTTAATAAAGTTTTGTATGTTTAAGCAGTGAAGCACAATGACTGTGTTAGAAATGAGGTTTTGAGAGGAGAATATGATCAGCTGATGGCTGTTGGGACCACCTGGTCTTTAGTGTAATCACAGGTTAGGTCTCATTAGCCATTGCTGGTAACATAAAGCATTTTATAGAAATAGGCTGGTTAAAGGGAGCAATTAAACGACGCACCCATCCTTCCAAAAGGAATTAAGAATTTGGCTTTTGGCCAGCACATCTGGGTATCAAGATGCTAGCAGCATGGCTTGCATATTTCTGCACATGGGATTTTTGCAGAGGTTCTTCACAGACACTGCACTAATGTCTTGTGGAGAGTGGGACTCTCCACTGGTGTCTGGAACGGATGCATCCTTACCAATGTCAATATTAACTTTCCTATTATGTTCTGCCTGTGAGCCCAGAGGAATTGCTTCTAAGTAAGATGATGTTACACACTTACTGCTTTTTCAAGTCTTTGGCTTCTTCCAATTTTAAGCTATCACCCCTGGTACTCTTGCTACACGTACTTGTAAGCCCTTTATGGGGTTACATGCTCCTTTCCGATTTGACTGACTACCAATTTCAAAGTGTAGCTAAACACTGAAAGTATCAAACTGCATCTTCAGACCCTTTTTTAAAGTTGTATTTGCAAGGTTATGTTTTTCAACACATCACTGAACAAATGACAAGCTACTGTAGATTACACATTACTAGTTCCAGTCTTACTTGCACAGGCTGGTACTACAATTCTTACTGATTTTTGCGTGAGATTTGAATGCATGTTCATTCTACTAATGAGATATTATTCTGATCACCTCATCTCAGAGATACTTTTAAGAAAGTATGTATGGAGAGTGAATAGGAAGATTTTTGAATGCAAAGATTAATGGAGGCATTCATTGTAAATAGGAGATGAATAAAAAGGTCCTGTTACTTATTATGAGTAATAAACAGTTTAGCTAAAATACTCTTTTCCTAATATAAGAACAAATACTTCTTAAATTTAAATGGCAATCAATTTTATATCAATAAGACAAAATTAAGTTTTTTACATAACATGCTATTAACCTGTGTCACTCACTGACTGGGGGAAAGAAAGGATAGGGAACAATTAGTAGTTATCTAAGTACTTAATCCTTTTATAATAATGATTTCACTTATGAATAGGAGGTATAGTTTGGGTTTTTTGTGGTTTTTTGTTTTGTTTTTTTTAATTATTCCAATGCTTGTTACATAACCTAGCACTACGTGATGAAGATGCACTTATGTAGACTACTTCATTTCTCTGTTACAGCCTGCAGTAAATATTCTAATGCTTGTCTCTGCTTTAAGCATAAGGTCCTGATGGTGGCACATCAACTTTATGATCTTGTTAAACCTTTTTTTTAATGCTATTTCTGTATTAGTTTAATTAGAGAGTCATAGAATGCTTTGGGTTGGAAGATCATTTGGGTAAAGATCATCTAGTTCCAACCTCTGTGCCATGGGCAGGGACACCTCCCACTAGACCAAGTTGCTCCAAGTCTCATCCAACCTGGCCTTGAACACTTCTGGGGGGAGCACATCCACAGCTTCCCTGGGCAACCTCACAGTGAAGAATTTCTGAAATTGTAATAGTGATACTTAATACTCTGACTGACTCTTTCTTGAAATAGGAAATTTTAAACATAGGCAGAAGTTTGCTCTTGCTTCCCTTCCTCATGGTGCTATTTCCCTTAATCTTTTATTTTTGTGTGTGCTATAGGAAACTCAAATCAAAGATACAAGTTTTATATAGTGGACTGATCTTACAGACCTGTGACCATTTTAATTTCATCTTGCTGTGAGATCCTAACCTTGGTTTTGCTATGGAGAATGGCCTACCTACTGGTTTTATAAACATTACCTCAAAGTTAACAGTTCCAGTGTTCACAACAAACAGGAGACCCTGAAGGGCAGTTTACATCCTTTGAAGCTTATGTTGCAAGGGAGCTCTGGTAGTGACTACATCGACTCCTCCATGATGAGTCCTGCCCTTACAAATAGCCCGTGCTGAAGGAGGCAGAAGTGCTCCTTCTAAATGGGATTGAGACATCCTTTTGATACTGTGAGAACCTAGTGAAAGGGTAATTGAAATGGGAGAAGAAAGAGCAATGCAAGAGAACAGGAGACAGTGGAGGGGAGAAACAGCTACATCCAGCACACTGAGAAGTGGCAGATGTCTTCTCAACACTTACTTAATATTAGTAGAACAGAGGTTTCTCCTAGAGGAATGAGGCAGTATTCAAAGCATTTCCATTGGCCATAGACTACAAGAGAAAGAAAGCAGATTTTATGCTTAGTCCAGCATCTAATTTTTCCACAGCGTTTGGTTGTAGGGGCTTATTCCTTGCTGAAAAGGGCTGCTGAACTTTTTTACTTCTTCATGTCACTGTGCTTGTAGTGCTTTAGTGCAGCTCTTGCTAAGTGTTTTCAGCCAGCAAACAACACACGCAGCAAACAGTTTTTTGTGGTCTCCCTAATGAAAAAAAGCCAAAAAATGTTTGTTTTTCTTAGCTCTGGTTGCTCCCTGACCCACAATATACCAAACATTAAAATATATTTTATTCTTTTTAGCTAAAAGCATTGAAAACCCATTCCCATTTGGGTAGATCCTATCTCAAATAATAAGTCTGTTTGCTCCCTTTGTTCAGCTTTTCCAGTGTCTGTTTCTCAAATTAAGCTCTGCACCTGGTGGCAGAGTTTTTCCATTTCTTTCTGCTAGTTTATGAAGCAGACATCTTCTCTGGGGTGTTGAAAAATCTTTTTTTAGAACTGCATTTTATTTACTTATTTATGTATTTAATTTCAAGCATTTATCTTTCAAAACCAGACATGTCTGCTTTGTTTTGTTCAGTTGGATGCTAATCGCTGTGTAGTGGTTTGGTGAGAACAACTGTGTACTTTGCATATTTAATTGGCCTGAAGTTAAAATTCATGTTCCTTAATTAATGGCAACAAATACTTTCCCTTGTATTCTGTAAATACGCTCTGTCTTTGTTTCAGACTGTAAATTATATTGGTTTTGTAGCAGTCATCACAAGATCCAGGGACAGTGACTGAACCTCTTCTCCAGTTTCAGCTTTAGCATTTAGTAGTGATATTTAAAGTATTGTAATATATATTTTTAAACCTATTTCTTAATTATATAAATAGAAATGATATTTTTTGGATTATAATGCTCAATGAATATTACTATTACATTTATGTTCATAATCTATCTTAATATGTTTAATATTTAATGACATTTATTTAATAAGTCATTTATTTAGAAACTTTTGAAAGGTTTAAAGTAGGTTATGTAATACCATACCATTGCATAAAAAAGTAAGACATTCTCCACATGGTAAAAGCAAGTTAAAACATAAGCAAAGACTGACACACTTTTATTGCCTGTATTAAAAAGGTGGTCACAGTTCCTGGGAATACTTGTAAGATCTCTTGGATGATTTCAGAGTTTGTTAGTAGGAAGGAAAGAAGGTACTCCATTCTTGTGCTATGGTTAATGGCAGATAGGTGTTACTGTGTGCCAAGTCATGTAGTCACAGGAATAAAACTATAAATGTGTAAAGAAACTATCAACAGATCAAACGAGAATTTCGGGCACCCTCTTTCAGTTATATTGGTATCCACAGTTGTTTAAAGCATTCAGAAAAGCCTAGTATTTCTGTGAGGCATGGCTTTTCCATGCAAAGGCTCCTCCCCTGCATTGCACATTTGTTCAGGTGTCAAGGAATTCTGTTCTTTGTTAGGGTTGTTTGAGTTTGTCCATTAGAAGTGTTAGATGCATCGCGCCTTAATTCCCAGAATCAGCCTTTGACGCATTTTAAAGGTTTATGTTGTGTAATTGCCACCCTCCATGATTTTTGTGCCATTACCTGTTGAGGTGTTACAATATGTGCAGAAGGATATGGAAATGATGCATTAGAATTCTTTATGGGACTTATAGTGAAAATCTTTGTGGCAGCTTGCTTGAAAATTCCTTTCACTGATTCTTGAATTTAAAGATGAATGCCAAAGTTTATTCTGTTTCTAAAAGAAAAAAGTTGAATGCAAATAATTAATTAATAATATGTTATTCTGATATTGCTATAACCACTTGATCATATTTTTTTTCAGACACTTTCTGCCTCTGGTGTGTTTACAAATAGCTTTAGTGTTTACTATTAGTAAGATCCTCCTCAGAATCAACTTTTGCCTTGCTTTGTTATGTTTATACAATTACCTTTCTATATTTATGCTGTTTTTTTCATTCAGTTCTATTTATACAAGATTTTGACTCCTGAAAGATGTCTTTAGCTATAATAACATATTTTATCTTCTTAATAATCGTGCCTGGCATATTTAATCCATTGAATTAATACTGGTTTCTAGTATACATTTATTTTTAGTCTCTAACATGACTACACATTAGTCTTCATGCTGTCCATAATTATTTTATCCTTTTATCTGTTCCTTTTAATTTCTCTTTGATGGGCTACTTCTTTTTTGTACTTTCTTCTAAAGCTAAATATTACTATAATTTTTTTTTTCTTTTCTCTGAGAAGTTGTGTTTTTTTCCTTTTCTCTCATTGTGGTCAGTCTCAAATGCTTTGTGTCAGGACTGTGGACTCACAAAACTCACAAAAAACTGCCAGCTGTAGGGCAGGTTCAAAGCATTCAGTATGTGTTGTATCTAAATGTTTATCCTTTCATGTTGTGTGAGAGTCCAGTGAAATAACTTACTAATGCCTTATTGTCTTCCTCTCTGGTTTCATTGTACACATCTATGGTTCTTAGTAGTTTTCTAACTCATCTGGTTTAACAAAAAAAAAAGAAAGAAAACATGATGATGAATCCATATTCTTCATAGGCAACTGCTCTGTTTTTCTAGTCCTTAGTATTAGAAGAACCTTTCTAACTTGTGTTTCTTGTGCAATTTAAACTCCTCCTAAATCTCCCAATTGTTTTCTTCTTATTCATTTTATATTCTGTTTGCTGAAACCTTTTGAGTTTCTGCAACCTACCAGTGTTTTTTTGAACTAGAGCACTTTTAAAGAGTAAAAAGGTGTGAAGGGAACTAGTGCATATTTATGTAGATGATACTAAACATGTAAGTAAACCATTAATGTTTGTATCAAACATGATACTTTTCCTGAAAAACATTCCAGGAGCATGTCCAAAATCATGGAAGTTAATAATAATTTATGGGCAGATTTGGTAATTTTTCTTTTCTCAGTCTATAAAAGACATTTGCAAAAAAACCCAAAGCCAGATGCTTTAAGTTTGGTAGCAGTGTAGGGGAGTGTAATATTTGAAAGGAAAAAGTTGGCCCTCCTAGGGATGGAAACTTAGTGAAGATTTTGATTATTAGATGCATTAAGACAATGGAGAAATATTTGAGTTGGCGCAGAGGCATCTCTGTTTTACTGATTTTTCCACCCTTGCCCCAGCTCATTACATGGTTCAGATCTAGATGATGCTCTTTTACTGCCTGTATGTTAGTGTGTTGGCATGCAGAAATAAGGAAACAAACTAAAGCACAGCTCTTTTTAGGATCTGACATTTTGGAACCTGTGTTCAAAGGCACATCAAGTCTGTTTTTCTGAGATGTAGAACACCTTGTGAATTCTGTTCGTTTTGGGAAAATAATAGGCTGCTCAATACTGGCATCCTTTTTGAAATATCTGTATTTTAAACATTTTAGTGAAGACACTTAAAGCTGGGAATGGAGGTTTAAAAAGGAATTTCATTCATGTAAGTTGACATGAGAATCTGATGTTTACTATTCTGTGTAGTTGCTGAGCAAAACAGCATTGCTGTTGTAATTTCTGTTGTGTTTAGGGATTTCTCTTTTTGCAAAGTACTGTGTAAAATGAGGTGAAATTTTAGAGACTGGGAATGGAAAAGATGCAGCCATTTCCTGTGGAAAATTTGCATTTCTTTTTTTTTGTCTCAGCAACATAAAGATGTGGGGAAGAAGGGACGTGGTTCACCTAAAATCAGCAGCTTTTTAGATACTCCATAGGACCACCTGTTTAAGGCCCAAGCCCCTCCACAGTTCTCGGTGAATAATCACGTAACGTAATAAACACGTAACCATTTCTGAAGGGTCCTGTTCACGTGAGGACCCCATTCAGGTCCAACCTTCCACTCAACCAACTCCTGTTACCTGCTGCCCCTGCTTCTGCATGTTGATTCAATGTGACCTCTGGGGAGAGCTGCCAAGCTGCCACATCCCTGCTTGGCCATGTGGGTTTGGTAGGTTTGGGACAAGGTGGCTTTTTTCTTCTACAATGGTCTAGTTAATTTCAGAAAAATTAGCAACACTCTTGGTTTTTGAGCTGCTACTGCAACATCTGTGGTTATGTCTTCAGTTTCCAAACTTGCAGAGTTATCCAAGTTATAAAGAGAGTGAGGGCATTTATCATGTTTCTTCTGATATATTATGTTGGTGTTAACTTTGATTTCCTTATCTTCTCTGTATAAATGTTAAAAATTATTCCATTTCCTTTCTACCTTTTCATACTTCTCTTTTTATGATTTTCTTCTATGTGATTATCTTGTGTTAAGTCTAAAATGTTTAGCCTCTGAGTGTATTTCTCTTTTCCATCATTTCAAACAAAGTTTTGTGCTTATGATAGATAGGTGAGTTTCACATTGTCACGTAAAGTGCTCCTTAGAAAACATTTTTTCCCTTCTAATTCTGTTTATTGAATCTTGGCTTTTTCTTTGGTTTTCTCTACCCCAGCTTCTTCAACTGTTCAAATTATTCTGCTCTCTATCACAGTACTGAGCCTTACGAATCACCTCTTCTTCTCTCAATAGAGAGAAAATCCTTATCTTGTGGAAAAATAACAGTTGAGGCAGGTATGGTTTTCAAAATGAGATTTGCCTTTGGTGATGTGAAAGAGATAAGTTTGACTTCCTAGACAGCTTTTTGGTCCTTAACTTCTACTGTGTTTGACTTTTCTTGGAAACATATAATTAAGCCATTAAAGCACCATACTTAGGTATCTACAGATTTTTCAAATTTTATTTGGATTTCTGGGACAAGCTTTCATTAGGCAAGGATGGCAGATGTAAAGCAGACATAAATTGTTTGGTGGAAAACAGCTTCAAATTGAGATTAATAAAGTTGTTTATAAGTTTTGACAAAGGCTGTCCTCATTTCACCAGATTTAGTGATGCCTCCATTATTTGCTCTAATTTAATCAATCAACTTACCTAAATATAAGTAGTGTAATCAGGAAGCTCTCAGGCTTCTTATTTTTTTGTAAGAAGTTCTTAATCTCTTCAGAAAGTTAAATACTTATTTTTCTGCTGAAGAATTTAATATTTTTCTTGTTTATTATTATGCGTGTGTGTGTATTTGTGTGTATACACACACACACAAATACATATATCAAATCTGAGATCACCCCTATGAAATAGGAATGTGCTGTTGTTCCTGTTTCAGAGTGATCTGAGCTGACCTGACTCTTGACAGGACATGCATCACCCGAATGGATGTCTGTCAGCTGAAAATGTACTAACGTCAATTAACTTCAATTCCAAGTGAGAAGGAAGTTGGTGGTAGCAGATGAAGGCATGGGAAGTCTGAGGGCTGGACACATAAAAGGAATGATATGGCACAGCACTCAGCACCCCCGTACTTTACTTGTAGTCAATTGGCAACAATAGCGTAAGCCACAGCTGTAAGCACCTGGAAATGGAAATTGTAGTAGCTGAGGCATATTGAATTATTTAAATAGTCATTTGGGAAATGGATATATTGATTTGCTTGCATGGTATTTTTTTCTCAAGGACTGGTATCCACGGGAGTGCCTTCATCACTGAGCTAGTGATAGTGTAACAAGAAAGCTGGGGAGGGACTTTTTACAGCGGCTTGTAGTGAGAGAACAAGAGGTAATAGATCAAAACTTGAAGCGGAGAGATTTATGTTGGGCATGAAGAGGAAATTTTTTACTGTGAGGGTGGTGAGACACTGGATCAGGTTGCCCAGGGAACTTGTGGAAGCCCCATCCCTGGAAGTGTTCAAGGCCAGGTTTGATGGAGGCCTGAGCAACCTGGTCAAGTGGAAGGCGGCCCTGCCTATGCAGGTCAGAAGGGGAGTAGATGATCTTTAAGGTACCTTCCAACTCAAACCACTCTATATTACATGATTCTGTGACAATGCTCTGTTTTCATACATGCTGATAAATTCTGTCTGGCTTACTGAGTCCCCCATGTGTCATTTTCCCTCCTGCTGTTTAGGTTTTCCAGGACTCCTCCTCCTCCTCTCTCTGCTCTGTGGGTAGCGAAGTTATAGGAGATAGATTTGTAATCTTCATGAGCTGCATTGAAGTGAAAGGAGTCTCTATGATTCTGTGATTTTTACAAAAGGGTGTATTTTTCTGATCGAAATCTGTTGTCACAGCCCTTTTTTATGTATTCAAGTATTAATGATCAGTTGAAGTAAGTCAACCATGGATAAAACTTAGGGATAAGTGTGCTTATTCCAGACATTCAGATTGTGTTTTGATATGGATTTGATGTTAAGCCATACATGTCTGGCAAAATTGGAGCAGTTTTGGGCATGCTTGTAAGCATAGCTTGATACAACTCCAGAACATCACTGATAAAAACTTAGGTGTCCATAAGGTTTTAAGTGCTGAAGGGTAGACTAGGAGTTTTGAGATTACAGTTTTTTTGTCCAAACTAAGATGATGTCCCATGTAGCTAATTGCATGAGGCAGGTGTTTGCTTCTTGTCTTATAGTTCTGAAGATGCCCAATATAATAAGGATTTACACTATCTGGCAAAATGTTCCTGTTGTACAAGGAAACTGCGAGGTCTTCTGTGTTCTAATCAGGATAGTGAATTTACTCTGTGTTCACCTGTCACTGGCTGTCAGATTGAAGTGCAGGAAAACAGTTGGCAGCTTGCTTCTTGGGTTCTGATAAAGAAAAATCAACATTATTAGTAGTTTTCATATTAACCTTCTATCCATGTAAATATCCATGTCTAGTGGTAAGGACCACTCTGTGAACTTCTTTCTTTCTAGTATCCAGCTTTTAATGTGTTCACAGCTGTCCTGCGTTATAATGAGAATGCAAAATGTAAATAATGGTTATTTGCCCTTTAGGATTTTAAACATTAATTTAGTTTGGACTAGGTTTTCTTTTTAGTTTTGCCTGTACCATCTTTTAAAAAAATATATCTTAAAACCTGATACAGGCTTCAAGCCTTCAAGAAGATGAACAAGTGGTCCTTGTCAGAACAGATCGAAGTGGCAGAGCATGGCCTGTTACTGCACCAGCAGAACCACTGGAGCCAAAAGGAGGACGGAGAAAGCGGCAGATGGTAAGTTTTACAAATCATAGAGTAGACTCATAGACCATCAAAGTTGGAAAAGACCTTCGAGATCATGAAGTCAAACAATCCACCCTACAACCCCTAACCACTAAACCAGCTCCTGAAACACTATGTCTACCCATTTTTTTAACACCTCCAGGGATAGTGCCTCCACCACCTCCCTGGGCAGCCTGTTCCAATGCCTCACCACTCCTTCCATGAAGAAATGTTTCATAATACACACTCTGAACCTCTCTTGATGCAACTTGACCCCATTTCCTCTTGTCCTATCGTTGGTCACTAGGGAGAAGAGGCCAACACCCACCTCACTACAACCTCCTTTCAGGTAGTTGTAGAGAGCAATGAGGTCTCCCCTCAGCCTCCTCTTCTCCAGGCTGAACAGCCCCAGCTCCCTCAGCCTCTCCTCATAAGACCTGTCCTCCAAACCCCTAATCAGCCTAGTTGCTCTTCTCTGCACCCTTTCCAGAACCTCAATGTCCTTCCTATTCTGCAGTGCCCAAAACTGCACTCAGTGCTTGAGGTGCAGCCTCACCAAGGCCAAGTAGAGGGGCAGGATCATCTCCCTGGTCCTGCTCGTCACACTATTCCTGATGCAGGCCAGGACGGTGTTGGCTTTCTTGGCCAGCAGGGCACGCTGCTGGCTCATGTTCAGCCAGCTATCAGTCAACACCCTCAGGTCCTCTCTGCTGGACAGCTCTCCAGCCATTCCTCCCCAAGCCTATAGTGTTGCTAAGGGTTGTGGCCAAAGTGTAGGACTCAACATTTGGCCTTATTAAAACTCATGCAATTGGCCTTGGCCCATCGATCCAGCCTGTCCGGATCCCTCTACTGAGCCTCCCTGCCCTCAGGCAGATCAACACTTCCACCCAACTTAGTGTCATATGCAGACTTACTGAGGGTGCACTCTGACCTCTCATCCAAGGCATCGAATGTCAGTACTCAAGTGTAATTCTGAAATTATTTAATAGTTTTATGATGCTATCATAAATGAGTGTTTTGACTATGTTTCCCTGGGGATCACTTTGGAGCTTATTTAAATGCACATACAAGAAAAAGTTTTTCAAATTATCACAAATCATAGCAGAGGAGTTTATATTACATAAAGTTACATAAATAATAAAGATTAACAGAGGTGAATATTTCTGAAGTAAGAATGATTTTACTGAACTACTCAGGCCAGGGGCTAATTTTCCTTTTTTTCTCCTGATGAAAAATACTGCTACTGCTGATAATAAAAATTATGACCTAATCTTTGTAACAAAGCATTTTGGGCAACAGTGAGAAGCTTGGGAGCTGGAGCAGCTTCTTATTCTTAGGTTATTTGCTTGCAACAGTAAATAAACTAATATTTCAACCTTCTTGGAATAAGAGGATCTGACAACACCTCATGTTTCTAGCAAGTATGCTCTTTATTAGTAGGACTGTTCGGTTTGTAACACTGCTGTAGAGGAGTGAAAGGTACAAGAGGGTGAGGAATTGATTGTCATCTTCCTGTTGTTTCCATTCTGGAAAATACCATCTCTGCCTTATGATTAAGACCATTCCCTATACTCCTTCAGGATTTAGTTTGGTCCTGGCCTAAAGGAGAAACTCTGTTCTCTGGTGCATTGTCTAAGATGGCAACATTTCCCAGCAGAAGTGCCACATTTATCAAAGCTTTCAGTAGTGTCTGTGATGGCTTGTGTTTCAGTGGTGTCTGGGACTTGAGGATTCAAAAGCTTCTGCAAATAATGAAGATTACTTTTACAGTATTCCATTTTTGTTAGCTAATTAACTATTTCAGAGAATGAATGTAAATCTTTCCTGAGATTTAGCTCTGATAGCTTAAAGATATAAAAGATATAGCGATTTCTATTTAGAGCTATTGATGCAATTGAAAAAAGGGGAAGGTGTTCTTTTCCTTATGTTAAGTGAAGCAGCAAGCCCAGTTGTTTCACATGGGCTTAGCTTGATTCATTATTCTTTAAACTTATTGAAGTTATTAGGATCTGAATTTTATAACTGATCTTTCTCACTAGGTTAATATTTATTTTCAATGTTTCTTTCCAGATCACTACTCATATAGATAAAGAAAGAGTCAGGTATTTTCAGGATGATGATAGTATGAACCTGAATGATTTGGTCAGAAATGAGAAGATGAGAACAGCAGAGGATCAAAACTCATTGTTTATGCGTATGGCATCAAAGGTAAGGTGTTATGTATATGTCTTTTTAATAAAACATTTTATTATTAGAAGTATAAGGAAGGTCGTGAGGCCTCAGTGCTCTTGGTATGTTGCTTTTGGTTGAGAATTCTGATTGTCTTCAGGAATAATCAAGTCTGTTGTAAGATGGTCCTGGTAGATGTTAGCAAGTGGTAACCTTTGGATGGAAACCTGATGCATGTAGGAAATGTGGTGTGTTCAGTTCCTTCATAAAGGTTATTGTGTCTGTAGAATTCAGTGCTTTTGAGATGAACACTTTTAGAGTGTGTTGTAAATTACTAGGTTACTTATGCCCAACAAAGCAGCTTTTCCCCACATCAGTCACAAATAAAAGAAGTGTTTTCTTAGTGTTTAGAATGGCTCTTCCATCTAGAGATTACAAGAATAAATGAGATTTGAAGCAAACTACCTGGAATTCCATCAAGATGTCCTGGATAATGAGGTAACTTATGCTTGCAGGCCACAGAGATTTATGTTATGGTTCCATGAGTGATTCCACTTAAAAGCGCAGCCAGTTCACACATAGTGCAGTGCAAATGGAATTATTAATTTCTGTCCTCCAAACTGAATGATAAGGGATACTTTCTGTGCTTGATATGTTTGACAAGCTACGATGTACAGTTTCTCTAGCATACTTCAGATTTTACTAGGTGACTGCTCCAGTATTTTGTGTATTTTTATATTTTCCAATATTGAGCAGGTTTTGAAAAAACTTTTTAGCATGGAATTAGTAACATCACAGACAAAATTTGTTTTTACATTTATATAGAAGGCAGACAAGATCCTGAAGCATGGGTTTTGGTTAATTTTTTTCTTGCTAAAATTCACAGAATCATAAAATGGTTTGGGTTGGAAGGGACCTTAAAGATTATCTAGGGGCACCTTCCACTAGACCAGGTTGCTCAAACCCCATCCAACCTGGCCTTGAACACCTCTACGGAGGTGACCCATGACCCTCCTCTGGACTTGTTCTGAGATCTCCATGTCCTTCCTGTGTTGGGGACTCCAGAGCTGGACACAGTGCTCCAGGTGGGGTGTCACCAGAGTAGAGAGGGAGAATCACTTCCCTTGACCTGCTGGTCACACTTCTTTTGATGCAGCTCAGAACATGGTTGGCTGTCTGGGCTGCTCACTCATGTTGAGCTTCTCATCAACGAACACCCCCAAGTCCTTTTCTTCAGAGCTGTTCCCAATCTATTCTCTGCCAAGCCTGTATTTTTGTTTGGGATTGTTCTGACCCAGGTGCATAACCTTGCATCTGGCCTTGTTGAACCAGAGCTTATGGAGGTTAAAAGAAAAATAAAATCCAGAACCCAACCATTATTGAAAAAGTGCTTGTCTTATCCAAGTATGGAGAATGGAAGAGCTTGAGCCTAACAGGCTTTGAATTAAGCTTTGATAAGAAAGATTGAAAAATTACCTTGAGGGAAGTACTATAAGTAATTATCTTGAGCTTGCTAAAAGCATAATACTAGGAGTTAAATGAATTGGAATAAAGAAGCCTGCAGGAATGTGGTGTTGAAAAAACTTGGTCAAGGTATAATTAGGTCATTTAGGAAAGATAAGTGCATGCCAGAGGAACTAATGAACTATTTGCATTAATACCCTGTATAAATGAGGTAAGAGTGATTCTTTTGCATGAGCCATTATTTACATGGAATAAATGAAAAACAGTCTCAACTGTATCAGTAAAACAACTTTTAGCTTGAATTTATAGAAATAAATTATTTTAAAAATAAACTCTTATTTGAGATGAATAAGAACAAATTACTAAAACCAAGTGGTCCTCACTTAAGTGGTCTGAAAGAAGTCAGATGTGACATGTTGAACTGTGAAATGCTGACTGTAGTCTTTATTCATCCTGAGGAACAGAAGATGGCAAGTATATTGGCAATCTTGAAAAAGAAAACAGAGGGCAGGAGTCAATGGTTATTTTTTATTAGAACAGGTTACCACTGGATTTGTCAGGAATGTATATTCAACGCATACATAAACCATCTGGAGGAATGGATAATTTGATCTGATGATTTGTTATTGTTACATAATTATTCAGGACTATCAAAACTGGAGGTCACCGTAAATTGTAAATTATAGAATTCCAAAATACAAAGCTGGCATTTTTATAACATTGTGAAACTTGTATCTGAACTGATTCTTAAGATTCACTGTTACTGGAGAGATGTACATATTTTAGTGGTGTGAGTCATCTCCTATTTTGAGTGCCGTCTGACAGACATGGGTATAAAAGGAATTAAGATGTCTAGCTCAGACACAGGAGATTATGCTGTAGACCTCTCACATAAGGAGAAGGAGGTCCCACCATAGGTACTGAGGCAATAAATTCAGATGAAAGGCAGGGCTGATGAATGCAAAATTATGGTAATAGTGAAACTGAGTGAGCTGTGTATGTGCCATAACAGGCTGTTTTAGTGCTTGATTTGAGAGTCATTGTGAATCTGCAGCCATCATCTTTGTGCTGGTGGGATTGTGAAAAAAAGGAATTTAGAACACATAGAAAACTTAAAAGACTACTGCAGTGCACCCATGGTGAACCTGTAGACATACCTGTCGTCAAAGGTACAGAATGGTGGCCATTTGAAGAAACCTAAGGAAGATGAAATTTCTTCAGCTTTGGTAGGGAAAAAAGGTGGGGAAATGGTCACAGAGAAAAGTTTAACATGAAGGAGTGTGGGTTGTGGGGTTTTTTAAAATTTTTTTTTGCTTTTGCTTTTTTTGTTTGATTGTTTGTTTGTGGTTTTTTTTTGTTGTTGGCTTTTTTGTTGTTTCCCCTCCCCTCCACGCAGTGGAGAAGGAAATTGTAGAACTCATGCAGTAGAACATGGCATGCTGTGGGGGCCTTAGTTGTGAGTGGGAAGAAAAAGGATAGAGTGCTGTTGTTAAGTACAGTTTCACTGGTAAATATTAAACAGGGAGATCTAGATAGGATTTTGGCTCAGGATTTCCACAGTGAAATGCTGAGAGCTTCATGTGTGTAGCAGAAGTGTCAGTTCTTCAAGACATGCCTTGTTTGTGGTTTTCCCCATACATTGGAGCCATTGCTGGAGATGGATTGTGCAACATGAAATGATCACATGAGATTAGAGTGAACAACTAAATTTAGTATGTTTCATTCTAAAGGTTTCTTTCTTTTTGGACTTCTGTTTTGTTTAAGGATAATGTTTTTAAAAACAATATTACAAGAACATATTCAGTTTTCTGGCTTATGCAACTACTTTATTTTTTGTTTGAGAGATCTCTAAAGTTCCTACTGACTTGAATAAGCTTTGAACAAGATGCTATGTATTGTGTTTCTTTTTTGTTCCTAGGCAAAGATATACTGCATCGTATTATTTTATTATAACAAGCTTTTTTAATTAATAGCTAGCTCTCACGTAAACCTTTAAGATTGAGCCATATTATTTATTTACTAGTGAAGTGTGCTGGAGCTTGTGCTGAAAGTAGATGTTTTGTCATTTACTGCTCAAGATGAAGTTGTTCTCTTCTGGCTGTACAGAGTTTCTGTTACCATAATATAGCCAAATATGGCTGGGGTTACTTTTTTTAGAGTTGTGTTGTTTTGTTTTTTTATTGCTCTGCAGTCCTTGTAACTCTTTGGTTATGCAGTGTGATCACCTTTATTGAGTCCTTTAATCCAATGTGAATTTAACAATGTGAACAGAGGAGCCTAAACCTTCCCTTTCTTTATCACCTCAGTCTTGTGCAGTGCATTTGCTCCTGCTTCTATGTTGTGTTGGACCAGCCAGCAGTGTAATTCCCCACACAGTTGTGGCTCTAGCCAGCTGTGGTTACCACTCAGCATATAGACTACAGCACTATTTCCTTCATGGATTTTCCCAGGCCTTCTGTTAATTTTCCAGGCTATGCTAAAAAAATTACTCCAGCCACATGGCTGTTGAGGACAGAGGAAATGAGCGCTGCCCTCACGAACAAGAAAGAATGAAAAAGACAGAGCTGAATGCTCTGCTCCACATGAATGCTACTTTTATGATACGTAGTGTTTTACTGGTATTTCAAATGATACACAGGCTAGTTGTTATGAATCTCTGAAGATAAGAATGTAATTGCAGTTTCGTAAAGGGAGGAGGAGATGTTGAATTAAAAAGATATAAGGTATAAAAGGATTTACTTTCTTAAATGGAACTTAGAAGAAATATCAGTATGTAGACCCAAAATGTCTATCCATGAAACCTCTGTCTAATCCCATTGGCAACTAACGGTCTATAAAACATTGTCTCATGCCTGACTCCCACTCATATTCACAGGCTAAACATCTGTTGTGGTCCAGCATTACTTGTCCTTACACGTCTTTTTTTTCCCCACCTGTAAAGTTTGCTTTTCTCAAGAACTCCACAAGATCAGATGGAGGGAATATGTGATCTCCTTGCTATATGTTTGCCTGTTGAACCCATGTTTTAAATTTAGATGAAAAGCAAAATCCAATTTTTAATTCCCCTCTTTCCCATTCTTCTTTTTCTAGTTGTGGTTCTAATACAACCCTGTTGTACTTGACACTCTTGTCTCCTGATACTTTTTAGCTTCTCTTCACAGCATATTGATGTGGACATCAGTTATCTCTGTCAGTTTGCAGCCTATCCCACAGCCATCCCATGCATGCAATTATGTTGACTTTATGAACATCATGAAGAAGCACCAGATCTTTGTCAGTGGCAGAAAAGCTTTTTTTAAACAGAAGTTTAAAACCCAACACTAATCTTTTTAATGTATAGAAAAAGCAGGCCTTAAAGTCTGATTCTTTAATTTTTAACCAGTACACCTAAAGAAAAAAAACAACACTGAAATTACTGTGTTTCTACTTCTTATTTTCTTTGGCTTGAAAAGCAGACTAGGGTTTTACTACCACAGAAGTATGACTATAGGATACATAAAAATCAACACAATATTAAAAAACAGTTTATTGTTTTTTTCCTCCTGTTGGTTTTATAGTACAAAATACATGTAATGTCTTAGATTTCTCAAAGCTTTAAGTAGACTGTCTGTGGTTCCTTCTACCCTTGACTGTTTTAAGTAGTTCAGTTTTCCCAAATTCATGCTGCTAAGACTTATTTAATTCTTTCACTTATGTCAATAGATGCTTGTGGGCGTACAAAGACTCGTTTCTAGAACATTACCTCAATACAGATTACCTGCTATTTGAACACATAAATTCTGCTAAGGCTTTTTTTTTTTTCTTTTTTGATTATGTTTTACTAAAAGAAAGAAAGCTTAATTTGTGTTGTTCATCAGACCATTTAAATTTTGGCCATAAACTTATTTAAATATCTCTGCAGTAATTTGTAACATGAATTCAAATAGTGAAAAATGCAGAACTGTATTATTAATGCTGACCTTCATTTATGAATTTAGTAACAAGATATGCTGGTATTACAGGTCTGCATAAAGGGAATTTGCATGTTGCCTTTCCTTGGTCCTGAAGTATGTAAAAATGGAAAATTATTTCTAGCCTTATCATTTTTACTTGCTCTGCAAACCCACTTGTTGCACGTATTTTCATTTAATAGAATCATTAGGGTTGGAAAAGACCTTCAAGATTATCAAGTCCAGCTGTCTGCCCTACACCCCTGTGACCACTATACCATTTCCTGAAACACCATGTCCACCTGTTTCTTGAACACCTCCAGGGATAGTGCCTCCACCACCTCCCTGGGCAGCCTGTTCCAATGCCTCACCACTCTTCCTAAGAAGAAATTTTTCCTAATATCCAATCTGAAATTCCCTGGGTGCACCTTGACCCCATTTCCTCTTGTCCTATCACTGGTCACTAGGGAGAAGAGGCCAACAACCACCTCACTACAACCTCCTTTCAGGTAGTTGTAGAGAGCAATGAGGTCTCCCCTCAGCCTCCTCTTCTCCAGGCTGAACAGCCCCAGCTCCCTCAGCCTCTCCTCGTAAGACCTGTCCCCAGACCCCTAATCAGCCTAGTTGCCCTTCTCTGCACCCTCTCCAGCACCTCAATGTCCTTTCTATACTGCAGAGCCCAAAACTGCACACAGCGCTCAAAGTGCAGCCTCACCAAGGCCAAGTAGAGGGGCCAAAATAATAGTCTAGAAACATTTTAAAAGCTAAAGAAAAAACCGAAACAACCCACAAAAAACTAACAGCAGAATATTGCTGCTGCTATTATTGTGTAATAAACCCTTTTATTCCTTTTTTTCACATGGTGAAGCCATTGTAGCACGGTATTTGGTAGATATGATGAAACTCTAAGAGTTCTTCTGCGATGCTGCTATTTACTTAAAGACACAGAGGTGTACATGGTTTGCTGTGAAAAAAAATAATATGAAAACCCAAGAAAAAATAATTTCAAAACACCTTGTTCTGTGTTATGCTACACTGCAGTTCAGTGCATTAAACTTTCTGTGTATATTGTGTGGACACAAAGGTAGAGCTGTTTTGTGTGTTGAAACAAACAGCAGTGGCAGCTGGATTAGGAAAGAAATGTTAGAACATGAGGACCTGTGGATGAGCAGCCCCCATTAAATGGCTGCATAAATGTTTGTTCTTTATGAATTATGGTAAAATTACAAGATATGTTGCAATTAGGACGTGTGCAGGACAGCCTTTTCTAGACATCTGAGTTATGGCCAGGGATAACTGTGAAGTTAATGGTACACTTTTACTAGCAAAATCCTGTGGCTGCAGGTATTTTGTTTGGCTTACATTTTATTTCAGTTTTATCTGTCCTAATAACTAATTATAGCAAAATCTACTGTTTTGTTTTCAAATAAGTGTAGCAAAAATGAGCATGGTCCCTAACCATTGAGCAGTACTCTGCTGTTTTTTTATTGCTTGACTTTTGCTGTTCAAAGGTCTACCTTGCCCATCAGCATGATTCATAATATTTTCCTCTCAGTGTCATAGGCCTTACAAGCTCTCTGTGTGTGCTGATATGATAAAAACCTTTTGATACTATGTGGTTAACATAGTATTTATTTCCCTGGGATGATAGGTTTGGGAAATGCCTGTATGCTGAATTATACAATACCAAACATCATTGCAATTCTGCGACAAAGAGACCAACTTACAGATGGTCATACAAATTCAGCTGTCTGTGGTCATAGGGAGATTAGAGGTGTAATAAAATTAACGTGATACAATTCTGCCTTGGTTTGTCTTGAGCAAATGCTATTTAAGATCAGAAGGACTGTTTCCTGAGGTAATTTTGTTGTAAACAATAGATGCTAAGTGCTGAATAAATTTAAATGTGATGAGGTAGAGTCATATGTCACTCAGATTTATATTCTAAAATAATAGTTTGCTCTTCCTCATTGCAGTTTCCCAAAATATATTATGAGTACAACATTCCACAAATATTAACACTGTCATTTAAAGTTGAAGACGTCAGTGTTGCCATGACAATTTAAAACCAAGCTGATATGTTTTATACAATCTATAGACTTTTTTCACAAATTTTCCAAGCAGATGCACTTTTATTAGCTTATATGGAAGCAACTTTAACTATGATTGCATTAGCAAGAAAAGAGGAAAAGCAGAAGCTCAATAGTTGCATACAAAATTGAACAAGAATATAAGTAGAAGAGTACACACGTAAAAAAGCTGAGAATAACCCACACTACAAAGGTGCAGGTACATTTTGTTACTGAGCTAATTGCATTTAATGGACTTTCCAGTTTGATCCCCAAATTTCAGAGGAGATTTGAAGAAGGGGAGAAAGATTTTCATGTATCAATAAGAGAAAAATAATCAGTATAAAATTAAGCTATGAGATACAGTTCCATCCATCTGAACTCTTGCCAGAAAAATGAGGCTTACTCTGCAGTGTACCGGACACAGATCTGCAAGAGATACTTTTGGAGGCAGTTCTGTAACAAGGTGCTTAATGGCTTCAGTAACGTGAAAAATGAAAAAAGGCATCAATTATTATATGAAAATAATGTTATAAAATGGAATTATTATTGTAATATATTCATACTATTCATGCTAGTTTTAATGTTGAGTATTTCATCAACAGATACAACAGTGTGGTTTTTGTCTCCCAAATAATTTTCACTTATGCATAGTCAGGAGCTGATCTCTTCTGGAATTCCTGCACTGAATGGTTTCTCTCCTTGCTTTGAGTTTTGGCAACATTTGCACACATTAGGTCTATCCAAATGAAGGCCCTTGTGGTGATTTTTATCTGCTCCTGAAGCAAGTTTGGATGTTTTTCCTTGCTGCTGTTTACATGTTTGTGTATTACAGGCCCTTCTTGGCCAGAGCAAGCAAAACTGTGATGCTGTCTGTGTTAAACCAAAACTTCGTGGTTGTGGAAGATCTCCTGTCAGTTGTACAGTAGAAATTTCAGTTGTACAATTAAACTGAGGTGTAGGAAGCTATGTAATTTTGCCTGGTGCTGAGTCCTGAAGCTACCTGTGCATTCTCTGACTAGCTGGTGCTGGCCAAAAAAGAAGGGGAAGTTGGAAAATAGAGGATGCATATGAAGGAGAAATATGGAGAGGAGCCCAAAACCAAAAACTGAAATGGGAAAGAGGAGACAGAGTACTGTGGAGATGAGCTGTCTTATGAGAACATCGGTTTATGTTAGCTCTTGGTTTTGGCCAGGGTCTGGTAGAAACAAGTACTTAATGTTTACATTTCTTAGACTAACTTGAGGTAGTTCAGTGATGCATTTTTAGGACTTTCCAACTTAAAGCAGGTATATAAAAGTAAAAAAAAACCCCAACCTGCTTCTTACCAGTTTCTGCGTGGCACCTGAAATACAGCAAGTGCAGCATCCAGCATAGTGAGGGAACTGAATAGCAGCTTCCAGAATGCTTTAACTTTCACAGTTAACAGGTGTGATGCTTCAGCTGATACAGAACAACAGCTTTCCAACAAATCCAGTACAGAATCACAGAAACCTAGGGGTTAGAAGGCACCTCGAAAGATCATCTTGTCCAACCCCAGCTCCCTCAGCCTTTCCTCATAAGGGAGATGTTCCACTCCCTTGATCATCTTTGTGGCTCTGTGCCACAAACTGCTCTTTCAAGCAGATCCCTGTCCTTCTTGAGCTGAGGGGCCCAGAACTGGACACAATATTCCAGATGCAGCCTCACCAAGGCAGAATGGAGGTGGAGGAGAACCTCTCTTGACCTACTAACCACACCCTTTCTAATACACCCCAGGAAGCCATTGGCCTTCGTAGCTACAAGGGCACATTGCTGGCTCATGGTCATCCTCCTGTCCACCAGGACCCCCAGGTCCCTCTCTCCTGCACTGCTCTCCAGCAAGTCAACCTGTACTGGTACATGGGGTTGTTCTTCCCCAGATGCAAATACGTCAGCATAGTTCCTTCATTGGATCTGTACTAACTTGATCTTTCATGTGGAAGAAGTTATATATGAAATAAATCAGTTTTTAAATGATTACTTGCTTTCCTGCTGGCATTTTGGAAAACCTCTCTTCTTGTTCTTTCAATTCCCCTTTAACTTGGTTGTAGAGATTTTGTTATAGCCAAGTAATGCAATTGGCAGAACACACCGTGAACCTTATTTTAAGTTTATAATTTTTTTAAAGAGAATTTCCATTTTTTTTCCAGAATAAATTTTCAAAAAGGCCAATATTTAGAATAGCAATTGAAGAGTACTCTCTAGTCTGCCTGTCATAGCAGCTATGTTTTACTTCATTTCAGTTCTGACACATGGATGTTTGCATTTGTAGGATTCAAAGGATAATAATATATAAGGAATTATGCCTTTAAAAAAGACTTTTTAAAAATACTACTGGCAAAGAATGCTTTAGTGATGCTCATTGCTACCATTCTAATGTCTTCAGTGGAATTTTTTGTTTGTTTGTTTTTAAGGCAGAAAACGTTGCTGAATGAATTTTCCCACTTATGTTTGTATCATATCTTATTTCAGCATGAGTACACAATTTTTGCTGGATGATATTTTTGCCTGTCTTTAGGTTTCTGTACTTCCTGAACATTCCTTGAGGTATTTTGGAAGGACAGTGTGGTAACACAGGATTGGCAAAGAAATTCTTATTCCTTTAATGACTGTTCTTTTCAGAGTAAAAAATATATCCCATTTTAACACTCTTCTGAAGTCATTTAAAGGATTTGATAAAACATGGCAAGAAATGAAGTTTCAGGAACAGGGTGACCATCTGTTACTTGGTCTCCCTGTCTCAGAACTGTGATGTAATGGCACTGTGCACCCATGTGCAAGACTTAGGACTTCAATAAAAGTCTCGTAAACTTCTCCTTTAAGGTGTGAAAAAGGGGAAAATATAATGCCTCATTTTTCCACTTTGCCCTTGCCTCTCTCCTTTCAGTAAGGGAAAGGTATAGTGTTTGAAGAGCATCTAATTAATACATGTATTATTAATGACTAGGATTTTTTTTTTTCTTAGACCCTGCTTGTTTTAAGCACTTATTGATGTCTTTGAAGCTGAGGTGTAGTTTTCTTGAACTGCCCTGCATTCCTTATTATCTTCTGTTGTTCATTAGTCTTGCAATGGGATCTGTAACTTTGTTGCTGGTAGAGGCTCTGTGATAGAGGTGATTTCAACCTGATCTGTGTGACTAGTCCTTCTGTAAATATCTCTGTAGTATGGCTTCTCTCCCCAAAACGCTGCATTGCTACCAACTTTTTCTCGTTCCTTTACTTCTCCAAAATAATCTTATGTTTATTTTACTTTCTTCCCCAATGTGCTTCGTTGTGTTGACCAACATATATTGCTTCTTAAACCAGAAATGCAGTGTTGTCTGGCTTTCATGGCCTTTTAGCTGTATGATGAGCTCTTCTACACATCTTTTCATTTCCAGGAAAAATCTGAAATTTTGTTTAAGACTCTCCAGTGAGTTACTCTAGCCTGGTGCACAGACCTTGGATGGGATCCAGGTTGTAGTAGGAACTTACATTGAATGAGTGATGTATGCACATGGTTCCACTTTTGTATATAGCCTGTTTAGTGATACTTGAAGTAAAGGTATTATTTAATTTTTTTGCACTGTTTCCCTTCACTTTGGGGACTTCTAATTTCTAATTCTGAAATACTGCTGTTACATTTCCCAGAAGTACTAGGAGAACTCTCTGATGCTGCTGGAGAATCTTTCTGTTCTTTTGGGTTACTCCAACTTTTGCCAGTGGCTGGCTGGTTGTGATTGTTGTAATTGACTCCACCCAAGGTCATGTATTGGACTTTATATTGCTTCAGACCTCCTCTTAAGTTTGACTAATTGAATTATGGATATGTTTTTTTTCATGTTGTGTTGAGCATGATGCAGACAAGTGCAATTCTTGAACAGCAGTGTCATCTTGTTTTGGTCTTACTGAATTAACATTTGAAATGTCATGGTCAGTGGTTGGTCGTGATTGAAACCAAATCTGGTCTTTAGACATCACTTACCTTTTCTAATTTTACTGCTTTTTAGGTGAGCATTCTCTTTCAGGTCCCAGGTCTCTTATTATATATATATATAGCACTTTATCCACTGTTGAATAAAAACTTAATCTAGCCCATTTAATAAGATGAATATTTATTTAATCACAGACAGAATTCTTGACTTGTGTTCCTGTGACATAAGGGACTTGCGTAAGACAGATCTGTAGAGTATTTTTAAGATGTTTTCAAAAGTACTACTATTTAAGAGAGTCATGTATAACAAACCGGGAAATTTCCATGACTACTTGCAAGTGCAAACAAAGAAAAATAGTAATGGTATTTTGTGCTGTATGTGATGTTCTTGATATCCAGTGTTTTGGTTTCCGTGCTTCTTTTTCTTTGTAGTCCTCCAGGTGTATTGTTTCATTTGTATTTTCATGTCAGTTTTTAATTTCTTTTTAAAGTAAGCCTTTACTTTTGGTAACAAAATGTAGTAGTCTTTTTGGTGTTGCTTCTAGTGAAGCTCCAGTGTTACCTTTCTTATGCTTTTTTTTAACCGAAGAACAGTGACTTGATTTTTTTACACCACTAAATATTTTTTTCTACTTCTCAGGAATATCCTGTTTTTTAAAAAATATATCTTACAGTATTGCCATAAAACAGAGCAAGAACAAAGCTGAACTATTGAACTGTTGATTTCAAATTACAGTGGCTTCCATTAGGGAAATGCACATAAGCAGTTAAATGCATTATACCTAAATAAATTTTTAGTAAGAAGGCTTCCTCCTCGGTAGTTTGGTACTGAAAGTATTGAGCATATATGTAATAAGTTATTGGTCTGTGTTAAAGAATTCCAGTGTTCAGGAGAAGGAAGAGCTGGTGTCTGCTCTTTGTGAGTTTGTTTGTTTGTTTTTGGAGGTAGTTTCTTATCCACACTATAAAGTCTGAATTTCTTTTCATATCGGATGATTTACATGAACTACACCTGAGAGATTTGAAAGATATTATTTGGAGACTGTGTTCCAATTATGATAGTATGCCTTTGAAATGCCTTCAGTATTAGTTCTTTACTAGGTCTACCCCAGTCAGTATTCTAAAATACATTAAATAGAAATTTATACATTTCCTTAGCAATTCTTGGAGCAAAACTACTTATATATAAATCTGCCATGAATCTGAAGGACCCGCACCTTCAAAATCAAGACATCTGTATAGTGTACTAGATTTTCCCCCCTGTCATTTTGATAAGGAAGTTACTAAAACTACAGTCCTAAATTGCAATCAAGTATAGCATAAAAATTTGTAGCACTGGGTTTAATTTAAAAAGAAAAACTTGAAAATAATCTTGTGAATGCTTTTTACATTAGCTGTATGTGTTGAATGTTTAGGGTATTAATGGTACATAATTTTATATAGAGCAGCCAAAGCAGAAAATGCAGAAATATTTTTTCTAAGACCTTTGAAAAGTTAATATTTACCATCAAGACTCTCCAAGTCTTGATTTAGGCAAGATGTCAAGGGATTTGTTTGTTGTTAAATATGAAGTCTAAGCTTAGTGAAATCTGTCTGCTGTCCTTTGGGTTTGAGTCCCATGATCCCCATACTTTTCTTTGCTTTTTCATTGTCTCTTGCTGCTGTTGCTGTAAAACCCACCTTCTTAACATGTATTCTGTCACCTTGTGTCACCTTCAGTTTCTCCGGCTCCTTTCTACAGACTCTGAGCTCCCAGATTTGATCTGTCCCATCTCTGTGGGTTTCCACTATTAAGAACCTATAAGAGACCTCTGACCCTTAATGTCTTCAAAACCAATCACAAATTTAGTATTTTCAGAGTTTTCTTTTAAATATGGCACATTTAGCTAAAATGTGGCAGTTACTGAGGAAACAAAAAAGACTGTGGGTCATTCAACCTTGTTTCTGGTAACGTGCTAGTTGTGTTCATTATCAGGGTAGGTTTAGGTTAGATATCAGGAAAAGGTTTTTCACCCAGAGGGTGGTTGAGCACTGGAACAGACTTCCCAGGGAAGTGACCACAGCACCAAGTCTAGCTGAGTTCTGGAAGCATTTGGATGATGCTCTCAGGCACGTGGTGTGAGTCTGGGGATGTGCCATGCAGGGACAGGAGTTGGTCTTGATGGGTCCCGTCCAACTCAGCATATTCTATGATTCTATGATCCATATCTAACAACAGGTGCACTTAAGAAGGACTAAATACGGAAGACAAAGGCTGCTTTCTTCACAGAATTATTTAGTATTGTTCACTTGGTAAGAATAATGGAGTACTGCATACAGCTCTGGAGCCCTCAGCACAGGAAAGGCATTGAGCTGTTGGAGACTGTCCAGAGAAGGGCCACAAAGATGATCAGAGGGCTGGAGCACTTCTGCTTTGAAGACAGGCTGAGGGAGTTAGGGCTGTTCAAGAGAACGCTTCAAGGAGACCTTATAGAACTTTCCAGTACCTGAAGAGCCTACAGGAAAACTGGGGAGGGGCTTTTCACCAGAGAGGGTCATGATAGGACAAGGGGTAATGGTTTTAAACTGAGAGAGGGTAGAATTAGGTTAGACATAGGAAGAAATTCTTCGCCATGAGGGTAGTAAGGGGCTGGAATAGGTTGCTCAGGGAGGTTGTGGCAGCCCCCTCTCTGGAGGTGTTGAAGGCCAGGTTGGATGAGGCTTTGTGTGGCCTCATCTAGTGTGAGGTGTCCCTGCTAATGGCAGGGAGGTTGCAGCCTGATTGCTCAGATCCCTTCCAACCTTAACAGTTCTGTGGTTCTATAACTGATGGCATGTTTTCACAAAATAAAATATGAGGTGCAGAGTTATGGTCTATTTATTTCATGAAGTGGTTTAATGAATAATGATAGTTGTAATAAGAGAGGAAGAGGAGGAGGAAGAAGAAGACTGAAATAAAATATATTCTTTTTAAAATTGTGCATCTTTGTAAATCTGAATTTATGTCAAGATAAAATTGAAATACCTAGCCCTTAACTTGAGGTGGAATGTAGTATTCTCACTTCTGTCACACATCTGTATTTTAATACCTGCTGTCTAAGATAGTGCGTGACTGCTCTTAGATGTCCCTCTTGTGTGTGCTGCAGATGCCACATGGAAGGAGGCAATGCTGCTGCTTTACACACTTGATTGTATTCTCAATAAAGGAGACTAAAAAGAGCTAAGTATTTTTTCTATTTTTTTTATACACGTGTTTTTTTCTGTGTATTTTTTCAGCTCATGGAAAAAACTGACAGAGAGTACTACACTCTGGATGACATGTTTGTTTCCAAAGCAGCCAAAAAAGCACGCAGTGGGGAAGAGGAAGAAATACAAAGAAGAAAAGCAATACGTGAGCACCAGCAACTTGCTGCACGCATGGAAAAGTGCCCATACTGTTTTGACAGCAGTGAACTTTCTAAACATCTTATTATTGCAATTGGCACCAAGGTAAGAAAATAGCAATTTAGCACAAATGTAAAAACAGAAAAGAAATAAAGGAAGGCAGTGTTGATGATAGTGCCTAAGATTAAGAACAAAATTACTTGTATGAAATGATTCATATTGTTCTTCATCTTATTTTCTTTGCCGTTCCAGTTGATTTCACAAATTCCTCAGGGGTGAAGGAGAAAAAGATCTAAATCCATCATGAATTATAAAGCTAATCTCTAATATCAGAACATTTTGTGGAAGACAGGAGCAATAATGAAAGATCTGATTGCAGAGATTAGACTGTAGGTGGATTTGTGGAAGACTAAATCACACTGCACTGGAGGAAATTTGAATTGGTGAAGAATTGTATCTCAATGATATAAAAGAAAATTAAGAGGACAAGCCTAAAATCCTTTGAAACAGACAGAAGCTTGGTACAGGGAACCTTCTTTTTTCTGTTAATGCTTTAAAAAGTTGCATAAATATTTGGATTTATAACACATGAAATGCCTCATCATAGGCTTTTTTGTCCTTCTTTCTCCAGAGTTTTCATTTCTTATTGATGTTTTCCATTTGACTTGAAACTTTTTGTAGCCCAAGGAATTAAATGCATAAATGTATTATGGTACATTGCACTTAATTTTTTATATAGATAGCTTGTATATAAAATGCATACAGATATGTATCTTTGTATTTATATAATCCGTAAACATTTGTGGTTATGTATCTCATATATACACGACAATATATCTATATTTCTATGCATTTTAATATGTATTTCATTTAAAATATTTATATCTATGCTTACAAATACATTGTAATGGACTAGGCAGTGTGATTTCATAATAATTCAGATGGTAGTTGGTGTATAAGGCTGATATTACTGCCTTGTTAGTGGAGCTGCTGTCTGGATAGTTCTGGTTCATTAGAGCTACTGATGGATAAAGGGACCTTTCTTAAAACCCTAACGTTGTTAATCTCTTGCTGTAATTAGAAGGAAATGGTTTCTGTCCATCTGAGTTTCAGCGAATAATGTATTTCATAGCCTTAGCAGTGGTAAGGTTTTTAATGCTAGAAAAATGGACACTTCAGTTTTTGTTCACTTTTTATAGGTATACTTGTCTCTGCCAAGCAACCAGTCCCTTACTGAAGGTCACTGCCTAATAGCCCCTCTACAGCACCACACTGCAGCCACGCTTCTGGATGAAGACATCTGGGAAGAAATCCAGGTCAGCTGAGGAACTGTCTCATGTTCTAACATTTTTGTAAAATAATTATTGTTTTGAATAATAGTAAACCTGTAGTAAGTTCCTATTTTTATAATTTCCAACCTCGCAGTTCTTTTCTGATTCTCTTAAGGGGCAGAACATTCTTGCAGTATGGATGAAAAGTACTGGTCAAACTTGAAAGTGAGAGATGTAGGGTAGACACTGAAGAAAAATCCTCATTTTTATGAGCACTAAAAGAAGTTGCCTGGAGTGCTGCAGAACTTCTGTTGTTGAAGGTCTTTGAAACCAGAAGAAAAGAACATCTGTCAGACTTGATGTTGGTACAGCTGATCCCTTACAGAAAGAGGAATAATTTGCTTGGCAGTTAGGATTTGCTTGGAAGTGCCAAGGAAAAGAAAAGGATTATCAGCACAAAAAGGTCAATCACAATGAAACACTAGATGAAGATGTCTTGTTAAGATATCCTCAGGTTTTTAAGCTAATTTGGGGGTTGGGTGGATGACAATTGAGGGAGAACTCTCATTCTTCTTGAAATCAATGAAGTTCCAGTTAGAATAAAATGTTGTACTTTTTTGAAAAGAATTATTAGAATAAACTGTCAAATATGATGAAAACTGGAAATTGCTTTCCACTTCTCTTATGAAGACATTTTGAAGGCTTTGAGTTCTTTTTTCTTTGGAAAAGGAAAATAAAGGGAGGAATGTAACATAAGAGAGAAACAGTGACTGGTCTCTCATCCCCACCATCAGGATTATTACAAGAGGAAAACAACTTGCAGCCTCATAAACCAAAATACTGAATACTGTTTTGGACTAGACAGGGGCTCTGTTGCTTGCAGGTGCTTAGATCTAAAAGCAGGTTAATTCATTAGTTTGAAATTATTTAAGTAACACTGATCTTGTGTCAAGCCTGGCAGATGCCTCAGCCCTGACAAATTTGCTCCCCACATTGGTCCTCATTGCAGTTGTAATTTTTATGTGGTGTTTCCTAGCAAATCATGCGCCTCCCAGGCAGGAAGGGGAAGGAAAGCTTTTTTCTGTGTGATGGAAATGCTTAAAAGAATTGGAAAAGAAGCAGATTAGTGCAACAAGTAGGGATCAGGAGGAACAACAGAATGTGGGGGAGAGTGATAAATATGTTTAATCTATGTCTTTTATTTGTACTAACCTGATTGAACGAAATAGATTTTATTTTTTCTAAATTTGTATGGGAAGGAAAAAAGGATAAAGAAAAGATAAGCAAGTGTAGTTCATGTGTTCCAACACAAGTCTTTTCCTTGTTAGAAAATGCAGCTGGTTGGTAAAACCATTATCCATTGAGTCTGTGAGTACATATTTAGCCAGTTTAAACATTTATTTGCAGCAAAGTACTTTGGAAGGTGATGGATACAGGTTGTGTTTGTTGTTTGTTTTTTTCCCCAGGTTCTGTGTAATTCAGTAGGAGAAGTCTGGAAGGCTTTAGCAGAGGTATAAGCTCTGTGACTAACTTTCTCATGCCAGAATCTTGTTTTGTATTAGTGTTGAGGGCAAGAAAAATTACCACACTTTAAATATCCATAAAATGTTGTATTGAGGTCATGTTTTAGCTAGCTATTTTTGCTAGGGATTTAAAAAAAAGGCAAAACGTTGGAATAAAGTAAGAGGGTTTTGGTTTATATTCTGTGCCTTCAGGCACTAGAATTTAACATTTTGTGTGGGTTAGATTGATGTGCTTACTTGCTAAACTAAAAACGGATGTATTTTTTTTAATATTAAAGTGTATAAATCTTTACATGTTCTGTATTGCCTCAACTGTTAAATGTATCCACGTCATGCGCATCCAAGCATAAGACAAGTCCTCCTATTTGCTCTCATGAATGGTTTTGGCTTTCCTGTGCTAATTATCCTTGATGCATTTGCCTACTCAGAATTTGGAGGAAAAGTGCAACGTATTTATAAGCAAGAAATTGCAGTCTGCAACATCTTAGCTAACCTCTGCAGATATTCTAGGCTTTCCAGTGGATTTGTATTTCAGCGATACTGCAGGGTAGCAACTGTTAGTAATAGTCCTTCGCAACCTTTGGTTTAGTGTTTCTCACTCTCACCAGAGTTGCTTGCCTTGGTGTATTTCAGAAGTAGAGGTCTGGGGGCCAGGACGAAGGGGAGAAGACAACAGGCTCTTAATTCAGAGTTGTCTGGTGCTCCGTCCAGTAAAGTCCTGTATCAGTCATGATACAGTGATCAGTGCCCAGTGACACTGGGCAGTGCCTTCTAGCTGTGTTCCATGAGTTGTGTTGGGGTGGTGGTACAATTTTCTTGTCACAGCGTGGAGCAGTTTATTTGTGAGGAGAAATTCAGGGCACAAATGCCTGCTTTGGAGAGCTTAAATACTTGGTTAGGATGTGTATTTGGCCAAGTTTCTTACACTTTTAGTTTGGTTCACACTGTGCAAGGTGACAAAGGGGTGTGGAGAAGAGAGCTCAATTTCTAGTCCTGCTGCTTTGAAAACCTGGTAGTGATTTGTTTTCCATCTGTTTTACTTGAGTACTTGCTGATGTTTATAAATAGGTGTATTTGTTTATGCCTGTTTAATTCATCAACTTTCCATTTATATTAAAGCAGGAAATCTTAAACCTTTAGATAGGATTAGCCTTTTAATGGTGTTGTTTGTATTTTGTATTGTTAATAAAAAAAGGACAAGCTATGCGTTATGTGAGTCGCAGAGCTATGGTACCTGTGGTCTGTGAGATTGATTGTTTAAGACATTTCTGGACTTACACGGGGGAAATGGTATAGGGAGCATGTATAATACAAAGATCTTCATTTTTAAAAATAAATTTTCAAAGTCTTGAGACACTTGGAAATGTCACAAAGTCAGAAATTTTTCGCAATTGAAAATGAGTCTGAATAAGTCTCTGAAACCATCCCTTGTTCTTGATAGTTTAGCTCAGCAGCTACATTGTAAGCTGTAGAATGATGCTCTTGCGTATCTTGGATACAAATACCAACTACCAAGATTCAGAAACTTTATGAAATTCAACAAGGACAATTGTAGAGTCTTGCATCTGGAGAAGAACAACCCCATGTACCAGTACAGTTCAGGGACTGACCTGCTGGAGAGCAGTGTAGGGGAAAGGGACCTGGGGGTCCTGGTGGACAGGAGGATGACCATGAGCCAGCAATGTGCCCTTGTAGCCAAGAAGGCCAATGGCATCCTGGGGTGCATTAGAAAGGGTGTGGTTAGTCGGTCCAAAGAGATTCTCCTCCCCCTCTATTCTGCCTTGGTGAGGCTGCATCTGGAATATTGTGCCCAGTTCTGGGCCCCTCAGCTCAAGAAGGACAGGGAACTGCTTGAAAGACTCCAGCACAGAGCCACAAAGATGATCAAGGGAGTGGAACATCTCCCTTATGAGGAAAGGCTGAGGGAGCTGGGTCTCTTTAGTTTGGAGAAAAGGAGACTGAGGGGTGACCTCATCAATGTTTACAAATATGTAAAGGGTGAGTGTCAGGAGGATGGAGCCAGGCTTTTTTCAGTGATGACCAGTGATAGGACAAGGGGCAATGGGTGCAAACTGGAGCATAGGAGGTTCCATGTAAATATCAGAAAAAACTTCTGTGAGAGTGACAAAGCCCTGGAACAGGGTGCCCAGAGAGGTTGTGGAGTCTCCTTCACTGGATACATTCAAAACCCACCTGGACACGTTCCTGTGTGATGTGCTCTGGGTGATCCTGCTCTGGCAGGGGGATTGGACAAGATGATCTTTCGAGGTCCCTTCCAACCCCTAGGATTCTGTGATTCAGGGAGCAGCAAGAGCAGACTGCTCCCCAGGGGAAAAAAGGCAGGGGTGGGTGGAAGGTGATGGACAAGGCAGGTGGGGAAGTCACATCACTGACAAGGTACACTCCCATGGTATTCAAGCCAGGAGAAGAGAGTGGGTCCTCTGATGGTAGACAGGGTCAGCCACAGCCCAGTGATGGCCAGACAAGTCTGCAGTGAAGAGCTGTTTTTTCCCCAGCTCATTCTAGTGTGTCTGATCCCACTTTATAGCTGCACCATGTCAGAGCTGCCCATCTGCACAGGCAGCCAGACCCTCAGTAGGTATGAGAGGCTGCAGAGCCTGTTTAGTGTGTACAGGACCCTGACACTGGAGCTAGCATCATTATAAATTGAAATACACTTTGAGCATGTACAGCACCTAATTTGTAAGGGGACCTGGTGACATAGAGCCCAGGTGTATTACAGTATTGCATTTCATTAGCTTCCTTACAGGGAAGATGGTGGTTATAGCCATGGCTTTCTTTGGAGGCAGCATTAATATTTTCCTTGAAGGTCAAGGATGCCTAGTGGAAATGTCATTAAAAAAAAAATTAAAAAATGGCTGTGCAATTGGAATGAATAGTGGAATGATAATGGTATCTAGAGTCAATGCAAGCCAATTTACTAACTTAGAAATCATAAGCTTGGGATCTACTGTTAAAGGCATATTTTATGGAGCATCACAGTTAGGAAGTTCAATGTATTTTTAATTTCAACTGAAAAATGTGGTTTCCTATCAAAACTCAGTTTCTAGTGTTAATTATAATCCATGTTTCACAATAGTTTTCTAGACTTTCTAGCTTTCTGTCCTAGGAAATGTAGTAATACAGAATTTTTCTAGTATGGTTGCTGCTATTATTATTAATATAATATATATTAGTGAAATAGGATATTATATCTGAAAGTTTTTAAAAGCTAACTCAAATTACACTGTCCTTTTTCTTTAACAGATGTTCAGAAAAACTCTGGTAAAAATGTTTGAAGATAAAGACTTGGACTGTGTGTTCCTAGAAACAAACATGAGTGTGAAGAAACGGTATCACATGATCTATGAATGCATTCCTCTTCCAAAAGAAGTAGGAGACATGGCTCCAATCTACTTTAAGGTACATGAAAACGTTTTTTCTTAGGTCATTTGAATATATTTATTGTAATTCAACAATTTCTGAAAAGCTTTTTTCTATATTCAAGTACTATTCTTGAGAAGGTGGATTATTTGATCCTATTTCTCGATCCTATTCTTTCATCCTATTCCTTGATCTTGAAGCAAACCCTGTGTGGTAATTCTGGCTTTCAAGTAGTTGATGGAATGTCACTGTGCCTTTGCCTCAAGGCTGGCTGCACTGGCAAATACTGGAAGAAGATGAGAGAACTGTAGTTTCTTGAAGTGCTGAAAGGATTGCAATACTTCTCACTTAACCACTCCTCACTTTAGTATCAACTTACAACCCAGTACGTGTGCCTTGGCAAGCATAAAATGAGAAAAGACAGTCAACCATCTTACAGTATATAATATCTCATCCCCATTTTATTTCAGTAGGTCCAAATTTTACATGTACCTTATGTCTCCAATAAACATTAGACAGCATGATAGATATTTCTTCAATAGCTTTTCTGGTGTCTTTCCACTTACTGTGAGAAAAGGCTTATTGAACTTCCCACCTGGATCTGAGGCCTTACAGCTTTCAGCAATTGGATAATAATTTGCCTTTTATAAATAAATTATTTTAATTTGTTCTTTGAATTATTATTTTTTGTTTTCTGAAAATAAGTAATTTGATTGTTTTTTGTTGAAGTGAAGCAGTCAGTATGATGAACAGACATGCAGTAACCTTTACTATATTTGAAACTTTCCACCTGCTTGATTTAGTTGCTGTGCTTGAAGCGCTGGTAAAACTTGTGTTTTGTCTGAATGTTAAAGTAAAGAGGAAACAGATTTAATGCAAGGTCATATGCATAAAGCTTTCTTTCAGAAGTTTCCACCATTAAAGTACAAAGCAAATGAAATTTAAAAGGTACCAATGCTGTGCTAGACTATACCCACTTCCATATTATGCATCATACAGAGAGAGCTTTAAAGGCTTTTAAGCACAATCAGCCTTCTAAGCTGGATTTTCCTCTTAGAGTTTTAAAAAGAAAAACAGAGAAAAGGCTAATGTACTGTAATGAATTCATAAGAGGTTTTGTGTGAGCTTAATAAAAAGAGAATGTGACCTTTTAGTTGAGACTTGTTAGAGATAATTTGTGTCAGGCAAAAGTAAAATTAAAAAAAAAAAAGAAGAGGAATAGAACTAAGTGAGTTTGAGGATATTACACAATGCCCTTTTAAAGTGTGTGAATTCTGGAAATCAGAAAGGTTGCCAAAATGAAGTTACTTTGTTAAGAAATAATTGGTACTTGCAGTGCAGTGTACTTCACTACATTGAAAAGTTCTTTGCTTGCTGTATGAAGGATTATTTTCACATTTAGAAAAAATGATTTTACAGAAAGCTATAATGGAGTCCGATGAAGAGTGGTCTGTGAACAAGAAGTTAATTGATCTTTCTTCAAAAGATATTCGGAAATCTGTAAGTAATGAAATGTATTGAACATGGAATTTCTCAGCAAATTTGTCTTGTCATTTTTCATTATTAATTGTTTCAGGGATAGAAAAAGTTAGATTAGTGGATCAGTGAGAATTAAGAGTCTGACTGAACTCCTGATGACATTAGGGAAAAGATTCCTATTTATTTGAACTGTAGATTGACAGAGCTGCAAGCGTTGGTTGAGAACAAAGCTGGCACTTTGAGGATGTGTACCAGCATAATTGTCTTAATTAACTTTAAGAATTAAGGTAGATCAAAGATTTGCAAATTACTTTCCTGGACAAAATACAATGAATTTTTTTTCATTGACCTAGAAGAGCCTTTTGTGTTGCTCAGTTTTGGAAGCAAAAATATAAATATTATTTTAAATATTTCTTCTAAAACAAGGGAACAGTTCTGTATCTGTCTCCTGGATACTAAGCTGAAACATCCTTGTATATACAAATCTTCAAGGAATAATGCTAAAACTGTTAGGTTAAAAGATGTTTCATCTTTTTAATATTAAATGAAAGATGTGTGGTATATAGGCTTTACCACAAGTACTTTACTGCTCTTAGTAATAATTTCTGGAAGTGTTTTTTAGTAAATACAGCATGTTTGCACTGAAAAGATCCTTGTTCATGAGAAAGAGATGAGATGAGTTTTAATAATTGAGGCATGAAGCCTGATATGACAAAGACAGGAAAATGCAGAAGAGTAAGGGGTTGGATGGCTGTAAAATAGGAGAGGCTTTGTATATTGTGATGACTCTTGAACTAAACCAACAGTAATAGCAAATATAGCAAGAAGACAACATTTACTTTGCCATATAAACTGAAATGCCATGTAAAAGTAATGGGAGTCAAAGTAGTGATTCACTTGGAAAATTTTAATCTGGTTTTGGACACAGCAGTTTAAGACAGTTACAAAAGAGGTAAACATGGGATAGAAAACTGAAGAAATTAGTTTAGAGGTTGTGCTGTCTAGGAAAGACTGAAATGGGATGTGATGGTAGTTTTCTATTCACAGGAGATTGTTTTAAAGAAGAGAGTACTTAGTTGTTAGCTAGTGCTGCTGGATGCAGACAAAAAGGAATTCAGTTTATTTGTAGCAAGAACTTAGGGAAGAATTTAAACTTAAAATGTATATAACAGAAAACAAAATAGGTGTGTTTTTGATACCTTCTGCTCATTGATGTTTCAGAACAGGGAAAGCCAACACGTGAGTGAAGCATAATTTTCCTGACAGGACATTTGATTTCTTCAAGAATCTTCTTAGCCATATGTTTCTGTGACTATTAGATACCCATTTGAAGGCAGGCCAGTTTTCCGGTTATCACTGCACTTCTTTAAATCAATACAATGCATCCAAGTGTAAATTGTTACACAGTTGTGTGATTTTAACATTATTTTAGGGTAAAAGAAGTGTCTGTTGCCTTCAGGAAGATAAGAGATTATAGTTTAGAGACCAAGGTGAGGTTTAGGAAGTCAGAGAGTTGCATTAGGAGATGATGATGTCTGGAAGAAGGGTCAGACATGGCTGAGACATCATCTAATGGGCAGATTGTTTGCAAGCATTGGGACTGTGGTGTCCAGAGGCAGAGCATAAGCATCCAGCCCTTGCACAATGTGAGGACCTTCTCTGCTTCTCCCTCTTCTCTCTGCAGTGAGGGAGCTGGGGGTGGCCAACAGGCTGGGTGGGGACATTGCCAGGAAGGAGCCAGGAGGGGACACTTTACCCAGCAGCAAACACTGTTCAGCAATAGCCAAAAAATAGTGCCATGTTAAAAAACACTGCTTTAGTCACCAGTCCAAAACTCAGCACCATCCAGGCTGCTGTGATGAAGATGAACTCCATCCCAGCAGGACTGATGCATTGCTGGACACAAGTGAGATGAAACTGACATTTTCTTTAAGGTCACCCTGTAGCAATTTTTTTCCTTATTTAGTGATTTTTATTTTAGTTAATTTCTTTTTTTGTTTGTTTGTTTCTTGCTATGCTACATTGTCCCTCTGTATTAAATCTTACTACTTTTTAGGGTAAATGTTCATGCATTATATGGAACATACCTTATGAAAAATAAGCAGTTATTTGAACTGTAGCAGAGGAAATTCTTATGAATTTAAGGCATTGTAAATCTTATCTTCACAGGAACATACTCAGCAATTGAAAGACTGGAAAATAACTTGTTGCAGTGAATACCAATACTGTAACAATAAGTTAATTGCCCTCTCACTCTGTCCGACTGAAGGGTCTTTCTTTGTGGCAGAGTAACCAGCATCCCTTCTGTGGGCTAACTGAATTATTAAATTGTTCAATTTGGCAAGTTACTGATAACTTCCAATCATATAGTGGGGTTTCTGGTAGAGTGTTCTCCATAGACGTGTTTCCCTTTTCTCCTGGTTTTCAGTGTTTCCACTTGGTAAATATCCCCTGTTACCACAGAATACCCTGTCTTTAATAAATGCAACTTGCTGCTGGTTGTCTTAAAATTTATGTTCAACCCACGTAACTCAGAGACATGGAGGCAGGAAGGCCTTTGCTCAGGGTGCCTACTGCTGCCTGGTCCCTCCCCATCTCTTCACTGGGAGATGCAACAGTGTCTCTGGATGTTCTGCCACCCAACAATCATCTTTTCAGTATCTTTTTGTAGAGTTGTGTGTTGTTCTTTACACTTGTCTGTTTGTTTTACGATTTGTCTGTCACAATTTTATACTAGACATACTTGTTTGGAAAGAGGGTTTAAAGTGTGATACTATCAACTGTAAAAACACTTTCAAATTAATCAAGTTGTGGGGATGTTAACTAAATGCCTACAGTTTGTTAAATATCTAAAAATGCTTTTTGTGTGTATAGGTTCCTAAAGGATTGCCATACTTTTCTGTGGACTTTGGCCTTCAAGGAGGATTTGCTCATGTCATTGAAGACCAACACAAGTTCCCACATTACTTTGGAAAGGTACTGTTTTGTAAAAGATCAATTTACCAATTATGGTCTATTTTGTAAAGTTTTAAGTAATTAAAAAATATAGTGCCAGAACAGTTACTTTGATGTACTTTGATGTCCCAATTCATCAGCTGGCTTTTCTTGGTGAGTCATTGTAGCTTAGCTTGTTGAGTAAAGGAATAATTCATTTCATCACTGGCTGATACCAAGGATGTGATTCTAGCTCAATATTTCTTTTGAAAGAATAGGAACTCTAGATATTTGTCATACAGTCTAATAGATGGAAAATGCTTGCATTTATTTAAGGGGAAGAAAATAATAAAAAAAGGGTTTTCATGACCATAATATTCTCATATAGGTTCACTGGCTTCTGTCTGTATAAATTTGGGTGCATAGACATACAAACTCACAGACAGCTCCTAGTTTAATACATATGGTTAAATTACTCCATGTAGTATAGGGAGTATAGTATATACAGGAAGAGCAGCAATAAGATCTTCCTTTCTATATGTCACAGCAATCAGTTATTGAAAGAGTCAATATTGCAAAAACATGAAGAGTGAATGCAGGGAAATATAACTTAATTCTAGAAGAGTTAAGGGCAAAGTGGGCAGCTTTCTTTTTTTAGTCACAAATGTTCTAATATATTAACAGTCTTGCAATCTTAGGATATTGATATAGTGCATTGCTATGCTATACTTAAAAGAATGTTACTGAGACAATTACCTGACAGCTACTGTTCTAATTTTTTAATTGATATATGGTTCAGAATTTCTGGTTTTAATAACTAGCACTTGAATAAAACGGTGACAAATCTCATAATTTGAAAATGTGTATTTCTGTATTCTGTGGTAAAATAGTATTAAGTAATATGGTAATTTTGCATTTATAATGATCTATCTTTGTTCTGCTTGCAAAGGAAATCATTGGTGGCATGCTGGACTTAGAACCACGGCTCTGGAGAAAAGGAGTCAGGCAGAATTTTGAGGATCAGAGGAAGAAGGTGTTGCAGTTTGCACAGTGGTGGAAACCATATGACTTTACCAAAAAGAAGGAATGAGTCTGCAGTCTCAGACTATATAAGCCATACATTTTATTAAAGAATATTTCCGTATGTTGAGAATAACACCAGTGTGTTATGTATCACTAATATACTTTGAAACCAAGGATATTGTTTACTTGCTGATGACTTGTTCCTGGTGTAGCCGCTGTGTGGATCACGTGAACCTGCAAGTATGAGAGACCACAAGTGTGCAGTGTTCTTAATTTTTTATTTTTTACCCAAGCCAAAATAATAATATCCATGTGGCTATTTGAATTCTTCAAAATATAGCTTCTGCTTTTGATGTTTTTATAATCCTTGACCCAACTAATGTTTTTAATACTGGATGTAGCAGAGAGCCAGTGCTTATTACCACGGTGACTTTTGTAGAAAATAGTGTAAATTTTAAGAACATTTTGGTTAATACAAATATCTTTTTGCAGAAGGAAGCTGTACAGAAAATTATTTTCTGACTTTGAGTCCTTGTGTTCTTTAAGTTGAGCTCATTACAATAATACAAATATTCAATATGATGTGATTGTTGAACCTACTGCTGCCCCCCTGCACAATAATTAATGCAATTTTCTGTATTTTCTTTCTATATAAAGTGGTATTTTCAAGCTGCTCTGTTGCACAAAGGAGATTAAGACAGTCCATAGCTGCTGGCAAATGGCAGCTTTTATGGTACCAGTTGCTTAAGATGACAAAAACAAATATAAAAAAAATCACAGAATTACCTTGGTTGGAAAAGACTTTCAAGATCATCAAGTCCATGACCTTGAAGATTGTTGAGGGGTGGTGAAGAACCTTAAGGAAAAACACTCTCCAATGTCCAGAAAAGAAGGAAATAATCTCAGGGATCTCCCCAGGTGACTGTTCTCCCCTGGGTATCCTCTCCAGTGCAGCAGGCAGTCTGCCATAAAACTTTTCTGATAATAACAGCACAGTTTTCATCAGGAAACTCCCTGCTGATAGTTCCTGTTAGCACTGATTGGAGCAGGCTCTGATCAGAGGCGAGAGTCGCACACTAATTGAAGCTTTGTGCACGGATGGCACTGGGAAATGTCTCTCTGCTATTTAAAGCAGGTGTTTTTTTGTCTTGTATAAAAGTTGCAAAATGGGGGTAGGAAAGGGTGAAGTGGGGAAAAAGGAGATTCTCATATCAATGTCAGCCACTTCCTGTGGCAACCTCAATAGCGGGCTTGGGCTTTGCAGGTGCAGAGCTAGGAGAACAGCATAAGGACAGAAGGACAAGGATGAAAACACTGCCACAGCTTTTTCCCAGGGAATAAGGGAAGGGGTCCAAACTTGCAAACAAAAGACTGCAGTGCTACAGGGAAGGGCTCTCAGTGGCAAGAGGAAGGCCCTTAGCATAGCAGAGGGTAGGGCACCATCCAACTGTCCCTATGTCCTTCCCTCTCTTTTCCTGCTGAACTCTGTTCTCTGCTGAACTCTGAACTCTGTAAAGCTCTGTTACCTATTGTGAACTGCTCATAATAAGAAATAGATTACTAAATATTAGAGGATTGAATAAGTGCTCGTTTCCAGTCCTTTGGTGGTCTTTTGCAACTTTCCTGAGGAGCTAGTACTTTGTTTTTTTCCTGGTTTTTTTTTTACCGTTTGGTAAATGAGTTTGATAGAGGTAGAAATCCACTGTGTTGTGAATTATTTTCTGTAAATTTGTGTCACTGCAAGATAAATAACTTTAAAATAAGCTGTCATGATAATTTTAGTGATTCAATGTCTGATTTGTACCATTTCTAACCAGCAAACCATGGATAAAAAGGCCAGTTCTACTGTTCTCCAGTAAGTTTGGATCTTCCACAGGCTGCTGAGGGGATCACAGAGCAAACAGGGCATGAAATATTAGCTGCTAGTAGTGGCTTAGACTGTGTTAACACTGAAGCAAGTTTAGGTACAGTGCCATCTTTCGTACTGTAAAGCATGACAAAAAGTTGTTATCTCTGAAAGCCTTTTTTTTCTGGTCTCATTTGCGCCCTTGGAGGATGGCCAGGAAGTGGCAGAGGTGACTGTCTTTTGAGGCCACAGATGTCTTTGTCTAATGCTGTGCAGGAGATGCAGTTTTTCTAACTGATACAACTTCTCTCAAAATTTATGTTCTGCAAGGGAAGCCAACACAAATTCTGTGTTTCACAAAGGATGTCTAATTTGTATGTAGGAAAGTCTTTCTTTCTGCCTCATGGTCTGTGCATATTTTATTATTCTGATTTCAGAAAAGCTGTTGACATTCTTTGGACCAGAAGGGGATCTGAAATAATGGAGCAAGGGTAACAATCTCAAGCTGGTGGTACAGGAAATGTGTCTTACCCTATTAGAAGTTTTCAGAATGGGAGACTGTGATTACCACATACACTGAGAATAGTATCATCTTCTAATTGGTCACAGACCAGAGGTGCATATCTTCAGGTTAAGCTATTCCTCTTCATAAGTGTGTCTAAATATTTATGAGGCCATGAGAGTGAACACAGCTTGTTAGGGCACTTATGTGGAAAGTATGGTATGCTTAGCCTTCAGTCCTTATGCTTATAAATATTAAAATATTTTAAATAGACCTCCTTCCTCTGGAATAATAACCAATACCTAAATTATTTTGGCACTTAGAGGTGGAAAATGTAAATTCAGGTGTCTTCAGAGAGAACTGAGATCAGAAGCTGGATTTCTTACATTGCTGTAAATGTGCTCCTGTGTACTCTGGTATAACTGGGGAGAAAAAGGGAATTATTTCTTCAAGTGAATCCACGTGTGAGATTTAACAGTTGTTTGAACGTAGCTGTGTCCTGGCCTCTCAGACAGGAAGATTCATACATTTAATTTGTGCTGCTTCTCTTCCGGTCAGTGCCTGGCATGCAATGCAATGTTTCCCTGCTATCAAGTCAGCTTTTACCAACTCAGAGGACTCCCCTACTCTGTATTTCTTCATTATGCTGAAGGAATTCCATCCTCTCACCTGCATTCCAGGTCTTTCAGTGGTTTTGGGGAACTCATGCAGCACCAGCACAGCACAATTACTGCTGCACAATCAAGCCCTGGGTGAAGTCTGAGCAAGAACTGAGATCCTTTTTGTTAAATTAGGTTTGCAGTCAAGTTCTCTAGAGAGAACCAGGACAGATGCTAAAGTCAAGCAGATCATCTGCCTCAGGCCTTGACACCTTGAAGATTCTCAGCCTGGGTCTTGGGGACAATGAGCTAAAGAGGCTCCTGTGAGATGTTAATTTTCTTCTTTGCTTTTTCTCTGGCTGTTCTATTCAGCCTGGTATCCCCAGGCCCATGTGGTTGCTGTAGAAAGCTGCCTGGTGCATGAGGCAGTTGTCTTCACATTTAGGACCCACTTTTGGAGGTTGTTACTTTTGCTGAAATTGAAGGAAAGCACCATGAATTTGTACCATAACATTAGCTACAAAATGAAGTGCAAAAGCTATCATGTCTCTTATCCATAAACAGTGTTTGGTTATGTTAAGGTAATTGCCTGAAGTCATCCATTGATGTAAACTAAGGTAAAGTCAACTAAAATGGAAAGAAGGATACTTGATTCTGGTGTTCTTCCAGGTAGGTAGTTCTCATAGGTGTCCATATTTCACTTGTTTTTTTTCTCCTTTTGTGTTTCCCTTTGGAATAAGACAGTGAGATGCTGCATTTAGTGCAGTTTTGGTGTAATAGTGGTGAGTTGTTGCTTTGCTCTTGTTAAAATACCAGGAAGTGGAACTGGATTTCTGCTACTTTGCTAGAAAATCAATATAGCAACATTCAATCTTAGGTGTGTTTGGGCTGATTTTTGCCTCACGTTGTTCATCAATCCAAAGAACCAATTATTCCCAGAGTTCTAATCAAATGTGTTTTAGTGGAATTTTACATACTGAGTTCAACCACCTTGTTTTAAATTTTATGCAAGTTCTGACTGGAAAATAATCTTAGAATAAATAGTAACTCTCATGGCAGGACATCACAAATCTCTTGCACTCTATGAAAGAAGCAGCATTTTTATGGGTCCCTTAAGGGTTCTCTTTGGTTGAAATTTCTTCAGCATTTCCTGTCTTCTGCATCAGTCCTTTTATCATTAAAGCATGTTTTCTCTTTCTAATTCCAGCTGGATGAAAATACATGAAGACAGAGGCTGCCATAATCTTAAGTTAGCTGTTTTGGAAGCAAGATCCTTATTATCCTAGCTAGAAGCTCCATTTTTAGCCCTTACAAATCAAGGCAGCCCAATCCAGCATGGAGGAACAGGCTTCAGGAACCCAGGCTGCCCAACATCCTATTTCTCAGGTGTATGTGGTGTGTCTGTGTGGTAACATCACTTTCCTAGAGTTGCCTTTCTTTATTTTTTTAGGAGTGAGAAGGAAGGGTAGCATGCAGACAAGTCATACTGCTACTCCCTGCACAGGGAAGCTAGTGTAAATTTTGCCTCTGAGTTAAGAACCATTGGATGTTGGTTGTAAAAGAACAGACAATGTATCCTTGTGGCCAAGAAGGCCAATGGTGTCTTGGGGTGCATTAGGAGGAGTGTGTCCAGCAGATCGAAGGAGATTCTCCTCCCCCTCTACTTTGCCCTAGTGAGACCTCACTTGGAGTATTGTGTCCAGTTCTGGGCTCTCTAGTTCAAGAGGGACAGGAATCTACTTGAGAGAGTCCAAAGAGGCTACAAATGTGTCACCCCAGTTCACTAGGTCCAAGAACTTGCCTGTGAGGTTGAAGAAGACAACTGACAGTAATAGTGGCTTTGTGGATGATGGCATTTCCAACTGGAATAAAAAAATACCAAGTTGAAAGAGACCTAAAGGATCATTTGGTCTAAACTTTCTTAGCAAAAGCACCATCTAGACAAGATAGTCCAGCACCATTACAGGTGAATCTTAGAAGTGTCTAATGTTGGGGAATCCACTTCCCTGGGGAGATTATTCCAATGGCTCATTGTTCTCATTATGAAATATTTTCCTGTTGCATCCAGTTGGAATCTCCTCAGGAGTAACTTGTACTTGTTACCCAATATCTTTTCCCTGTGGCTCCTTCTAAAAAGGAAATCTCAGTGCACCCCCTGTCCCAGCCCAGTGCTTGATCTTTTGGTTGCTGAGAGACCCCAGGAAGTCCTTTCAGATCCCAGAGATTCCATTCACTTCAGTTGATCACATTCTCCTTGAAGTGCTCCTTGTCTATGAGCACTGATTTAAATGAGTTATGACTACATAGTGTTTTATTTTTAGCTTCTGTGCAAAACTTTCAAATCAAATCTTGGTGGGAACTGCTGTCTCTGAACATTTTGTTGTCTTCCTCTCCACTAATGAACAAGTTCAGTCTTGGGGTTAAGTGGTGTGGTTGTCTTCCTTAGTACATTTTTATACAAATCAAACAGGAGAACAGTAGATGAGAACAGTTAATATGATTCTGGTGTATTAAATAATTAACTTTAAAAAGGTTAATGAGTCTCTGCCTAGCAAAACAACAGTACTAGAAAGACTGGATTGTCTTTTAAGGATGGGAAGAGAGGACGAGGAAGCAGGTTGTGAGGACTCCACCATTTTCTTCTTGCTTCACAAAAGAGCTGCAGAGCATTCATATTAGGTGAGTTTTCTGTGCAGTGAGGATGGTCACTTGTGCCCATCTTTGAGTCTTTGGTTTCTGTGAATTGCAGTGATTTAAACATTGATACTTATTTCTAAGGTATCAGAGATGTGAAAATACAAATGATTATAAGGATTTCTTCAGAACTAGAAGGAAGGGGCTAGTCTGACTACCTGGTGGGAGAATGATGGGTTTATTTGTGTTAGAGACCAAGCATCAGTGGCTTCCTTTGCATTCCCACTGGTACCTGCAACCTCAGCCTGTAAGGGCTTTACATGGAGAATCACAGAAGGCAGAAATGGAATGTAATTATGATGGGACATATTTGCATTCAAGGAGACTCAGGACTCTGAATAAGAGGGGGTTTTATTTTTTGTTTGTTTCCCTTTTTTTTTTTTTTCCTTCCCTCAGGAAGCCTGAGAGGGCCTGGAATCAAGATGCTGAACCATGAACAAAATAGATTCGTGTTGCAAATACCTGTTAAAACCCAGACAAGTAACACAATAGTTGCAGCTTTCTTTATTTGATTAGTTTACATTATACCAGCATTATACCAGTATGAATGTGTGTGTTGTGCCTTCTCCAGCCAGTGGTGGCAGTGCCTGAGTGGAGTAGCAAACCCTGCTCTGTGCCTCACAGCTCTTGGATCTGGAGAGCAGGCTGAAGAGCATTTTTTTAGGAATGACATGAGTAGTGTTACTCTATTTTGGAGCAGTGCAGTGCACTAAATCACCCTCAGAATCCCTCGTTGCCAATGGCCTGTAGTTTCTAGGGAATTGGCACACCTCCTTTGCTCGACAGTTCTGTTATTTGGTCACTGGAACGTAGGATTAGAAAAAGGATATTTTTGTCACCTATTCCAGGGGAATTCAATTATCACTTTGGTTGAAAAAGCCCATTTAAGATCATCAGGTCCAACTGTTAACCTAGCACACTGCCAAGTCCACCACTAAACCAAGGCCCAAAGTATCATATCTACACATCTTTAAAATATGTAATCCACAAGTCTTGACTGTCCATATTACAAACCATTTGCACAGATTTGTAAGTCTAAACAACAAATAATCAGCACATCAGCCAGAAAAGATATAGCCATTAAAATCTGAGAGAAAACAAGACAGTATAAGTGTCATAATTTAATATTTTTTTTTTCCTTCAATAGCAGGAACTGGTGCTGGGAATAGAGTGTGAGTCCATGATACAAAGAAGCAAAAAGTCAGGCAACAGCTAACCACCCATGTGGGGCAAAAAAAGCATCTGTAAGGGTTTCCAGTGTCACTTACAGACACAGAACATCCCATCTCTTCCTTTAGCCTGGCTGTGGTGTTTCACAACAAAGTAAAGAAATAATGCAGGAATCAGTTTTACCCTAAAGAGACCAAATTCAGTATGATTACTTTGGGAAAAAACCTGTCAGAACTTTAGCAGCAACGAATTCCCTTTAACTGGAAAATTCTAGCTTAAGGTCCTCTGCATTAAAGACCACTCCATTAACAAAGATTTTGCTAATAACAATACAACTTTTCTTAATAAATGCTTTTGTTAAAAGAAATCTTAGTTTCTTCACTGCTCATATGATTTCCTTTGCTTTTATATTCAGGTGATTCCTCCATTCTTTTGTGGGCAGCCCTGTGGGCTTTTGCACACATGGGCTGCATTATCTAGGGCAATAAGATGCTGATGTTTCATTTCTTTAATCTAACTGATAATGTCTTCCTTGAGTAACATAGTTGTCATACAATTCCTGGTTAACATGGTTTAGACTCATGGAAGATTTCTGGCTGTATATTTTTTGTTATGTCTTGATTCCTGTGAGATGTGAGGGTGCCAGCAGGGCCGCTTCTCTCGTGTGGTGCCGTGCTCGGCGTTGCTGTGTGCAAGTCCCTCTTCCTTCAGTAGGTCGGCACTGCCTGATCCTGGGGAGTCATTGGAGACCCATGCTGTTTTCTTTCCTGACAGTTAGGGTCTTGGGGACAGGGTGTGTTTATCTGGGGATAGGGTGGGTGGTTATTGTTCATCTCCCTCTTCTAAAGGAAGAGCGTTATCCAAGAGGACAGACGGGTCTTGGGGAATAAACTGAACGTGGTCACTCCTGCCTTCTCAGGGAGTGTGTTCCACATCTGATCAGCTTACTAAGAATATTTACTAACGAAGCCCTAGTGTGGTGACACAGCAGCCAATTATTTTTTGCACTGAGTTCCTGCTTGTTTAATGACAGACAGCAGGACCTTTTAAATCTTCAGGCCTGACAACGTTGTGTTAAATCTGTTATTTCGGTTTAGTCTTTAACAGTATGTCTAAATCCCAACCTGAATCCCCAAATATAATCACATGCCAGACCAATTATTTTGCTTGCTGAGTCACTTTGTCAGTTTGACAGCATGCCTGGCAGAAAATTTCTATTCCTTTCAATTATTTGATTAAAGAAATTAATTAATTCAGAGTTTTTATTTTGTTTGGAGAAATCAAGATATGACTTTCCTATTGATTTATAGTTCCCACTGATAGTTACTGGTGGGATTTATTCCCTTTCCAGTCCTTCAAAGTTCAGAAGCTCTTTTGTGGTAAACGTAACGTGCAGTTGTGCTTCTGGAAAACATCATAGAATCACAGAATGGTTAAGGTTGGAGGGACCTTAAAGATCATCAGGTTCCAACCTCCCTGCTATGAGCAGGGACACCTCACACTAGACCAGGCTGCACAAAGCCTCATCCAACCTGGCCTTGAACACCTCCAGAGAGGGGGCATCCACAGCTTTCCTGGGCAACTTGTGCCAGTGCCTTACTACCCTCATGAGGAAGAATTTCTTCCTGATATCTAACCTAAATATTTTTTTTTCAGTTTAAAACTATTACCTCTTGTCCTATCACTACACTCTCTGTTGAAAAATCCTTCTTATTGCCATGCTGGGACACAGATCCTTGGTCTCAGTGTATTTGAAGACCTACTCCTGGCTTCTTTCATGGGCCAGAATTTGGCTGTATTTCTCTCGAGTAGCCATATGGCCAATGTGACAAATAGTCATAGAGACAGGGTTGATCCTTAAGAAGGACAGCTTCCTGAAGGATTAATATTTAAAACAGAGAATACAAAGATGTGTAGACACATCACTTTGAGAAGGGAAGTAATATTTTAGATTTGAACAAGCTGATCTTGAGGTTGAAGGTAGCAAATACTCATAGTGCTTGAACTTCTGAATATTTGGTTGCTTAGACAAGTTGGGTATCTGCAGCTTCTAGTGAAGAATGAGAACTGTTAACAGGAATTTACTGTCATAGGTTTATGACATGTTTTTCCACTCATTATAATGGGAAAATAATAGTATTAGCATTGGCTTTTTGGAACAGTTTCTCAAATACAGCAAATACATTATGATTTTGATTAATACATATTGTATTTCTGTCAGCACACTGCAGAACAAATCAGCTGTTGTTTTGGCTATTGCTCAGTCACATAACTAGGCCACCATGTCACCAAGTTTGAACTTTAGCCAAAAAACACCCCCCAGAGTAGGGGGAAATGCATGCTTTTCACTTCCATTTTGCTAGTGAGGAGTGACCCACAGTAGAGCTTGTGGGAGTTGCCACTTAACACTCTGCAGTCCCTCCTGCTCTGATGTGGTCAGCACAGGACAATGTTTACTGGGAGAGATGATAATCCTCTTCTGAATTATGGAAATTTATTCAAGATCTATGTAAAAACATAATAAGAATTTGCAGGGACAAAATCAGAAGGGCTAAGTTGTAAAGTGGATATAGTGACTTGTAGGGTCATGAAAGACTGGAAGAGAAGCTTCTACACCTACTCTCAGAGGAAGGCAATGAAAGCAAAACTGTTGCTGGGTTAGGAGGAACAGCAAGTGACCAATGGTGCAAAACACAAAGTAATTTTGGCTCCTTTGTGAAAAAGGTTAATTTTGACAAGGCATTAAATAGAATTAAGTTTTAAGGGGAGAAAATAGTCATGTCAGGAATAAAGAAAGAAGAGGTAGGACAAATGTTCCATAACTTGCATGCATGTCAATCTCTGAAAAATCAGCAAGAAACTGGAAGGTTTGGAGTCTTTGGGGAAGAGGTGAGAACACTGTTACTAAATATTCACAGAGACTGTCATATATAGTATCATGTTGCAGTATCTGTAAAATTGCCTAGACCCTCTGGCCCATGGTTTTGTTCCTTTTGTCAAGGAACAAAAGAAAAAATACATCAAACTTTTAAAATAGTTGTGTTTTTTTTGTTGGTGATGGTGGGGTTTATTTTCGTTATCTGTATTGGAATCTTCACACTTCCTCAAAAAATTACCTTTCCCTCTGAGCAAACCTTGCAGTATCTCTACTTTGAGTCTTCTGTCATTATAAATCCGGATAAAATTAAGCTGCTGAGATGCTTTTTCAGATAGAGCTTTACTGCCCAAGAAAAAAAGAGTATAATTTTCACTGTCGTCTTGGTGATTCGTGCAGCGAAAGGTTGTTTTGAAGTGCATAAAACCAGCTTTTTGTACTGGGTAATTTTGCACCCTCTTGTGGCCTTTTTTAGTCGCAAACTCCCTGAAGTAGATAAAACGCCTTGCCACAAGAAGCAAAATTTTCAGATCCTGAAAGTCAATATTCTATGCCCATACCCTATAGCCAAGTAATCCACATCTATTTCCAAAAGTATATATTCAAATAAACTACATTTTGGTGAAACTTTTCCCTTCCACAGTGGTCTAGTACTGGCCCCAAAATTATGAAGTTAGCATCTGTGACAGTTAATACTTAATAGCTACTGTAGGCAGACAGGAGTCCTACAGTACTTTCTTGTCACCTTTGACAAGCTTTGTAGTATCACAAAAATGGTCCATGGGAACTAAAAAAATAAGCTGTGATTCTGTGTCTGCATCTTCAAGCACCTTTTTTCCTTCTATTGAAACAAGCCCTCTGAGAGGTGAAATTTCTTCAGTACTGAAACATTTTATGTATTCTTTCCAAGGCAGGCATCAATGAGAGGCAGTAAAGTTTTGAACATCGCATAGAGTCATAGAATGGTTTGGGTTGGAAGGAACCTTTAAATGTTGCATTTCAGAAGTCAAAGGCAGTGGGCAGAACTCTGGAAGACTTGCAGAGGAAAAACATATTTCAAAAAGCTGGCTAAAGAGAACCAAGGGACCTACACTCTTCTAACCCATATCTTGGAACTGGTTGGAAAGCAAGGGACAACTAAGGGTGATATAAATGGGTAAAAATAAAAACTGCATTTCTCAAGTCCATGTTTTTTCTTTGAATGGTCTACAAAGAAAGCAAGATATATGACACGTGGAATTTAATGATTCTGTAACTCATGTGTGATAACTTCCACAAGCAACCTATGAGAAAAATGAAACCTTGAAAGTGTCGGTTCATTCCACTATTCAATCCATCTCTCTGGTCTCATATGGCACTGGAATCCAGATGTTTCCTGTAATGCCATGAAATGTCATGTGCTTGTTACGTTTAGGACTTGTGATTTGTAAAGCCTTAGTACAACCCTGAAAATGTGAAGTTCAGCTTGGAGGTAATTTTGGCAGAAAGGAAATTATTTTGAACTTGTGTTCAAATCCTCAGTCAAAATGAAGGACATCAAAAGACCATTTTGCTCAAAGTATGATGAGGTCCTGTGTGCAGCACCACATGATGCTACTGGAGTGTTGTTCTGCTGCCCTTCATGTAGAAACAGGATGATCACATACCAGAGGTGATAAACAAGAATGAAAGATGTAGACTGGAGTGTTTTAGGCATTACTTTTACCTGCTCTTTGTTCACAGGCTCAGGGAAATATCTGTGGCTTGTGCTCTGTTGTCAGAGAAAGAGAGATGATGGGAAAAAGAAGTGAAAAGGTAGGTAAGAGGAAGAGTGTGCAAAATGATGGTGAATTTTACACAGAAATTATGAAAATTGCTAAACTTTGACCCTACTTCATTGGGACATTTCTCTGTTTCATCCCTTTAATGAAACAAAAGTGTTTTCTAAGAATAGAAAAAAACCCAGTATTATTTTGCTACTCCTTGAGCCTCCAGACAAGAACTACTGTGAATATACTGACCAAGAGTGGTTTCTATCCCAGCTACATCATCATTTATGGCAAAGGAAGGATTGTTAGCCTATTATTGATAGATGGGTAACCGAGGTACACAAAGAGACGCTTTCCTGTTATGCTTCAGCTGTGGTTATGGATACTTGTCTTCCACATCCTGTTTTGTGTTTTCAGTTCTTTCTCGTTTGAGCATGAGTCACTGAGTGGTTGAGGTGTTTGCATGTTGAGAAGTCTTGGCATTTAGAGAACACTTTTCAACTAACCAAACCAAAAGCTTTACACATAGAAACTATGGTCTCTCCTTTGCTAAGACAGAGACAACTGTTGAAATGCAAGCCAGGAGTAGGCACCAGCAGTGACAACTGCTTTTTCGCCCATGAGATTCAAGCTCAGCTGAGCTAATACTGGGTGTGCTCTTCAGAAGATGGTGGGTTCCTGCCCTGGCAGGGGGAGGACTAGAGTTTATCTCATACAATCATTATAGAATCATAGAAAGATTTGGGTTGGAAGAGACCTTAAAGATCACCTAGACCCAACCCCCCTGCATTGAAAGGGACACCTCCCACTAGATCAGGTTGCTCAAAGCCCCATCCAACTTGCCTTTAAATACTTCCAGGGATGAAGCTTCCACTGCTTCCCTGGAAAATGTGATATCATCTAGTTCTTTACCTTTGGTGATTGTATTTGTGTAGAACTTGAAGTTAATGCTAAAGTTCTGGTGAAATGTACTATAGGCTCCTTAGTGTCTGTGAGTGATGGGTATATGAGATGCTATCCCATTACTTGAATTGTGCACTAGCACCTAGCAGGTGAGCTTCCTTTAACCTTATTGGAGTAGTAGCAAACTGCCTTGTTTTGTCTTGTCTAACTTAGTTAAAAGATTTTCTCTCTCTGTCTACAGTCAGCAATGGGGGAAAGGCATTTCCAGTACATTATGGTAAGTGGGCAAAAAGAACTTCTAGTTCATCAGGTTATCTGGTTACGGACTTTTCAACACAGAAAAAAACATCCACATCCCAAATATGCCCAAACCAGGGAAAGTCTGACTGAGCCACCACCTGGCCACTACATCTTTCCTATCATCTTAACTAAATCCTTTCTTGAATGGTTCTTTGCAATCTTGCTGTGCTGTGTGTGAGTGCTGCAAGGTCTAAGTGCCAGCAGCTGGGCCATGGGTCCCAGGTCCTGGGGGTCTAGCTATCAGCACATGCAGAGATCAGCTGGCATGCAAGAGGCCTAAATGCCAGTAACTGCAAAAAACCCTGGGTGTATTGATATTTTCCTGATGAATTTAATGCTTTGTGCATACGTACATATGTTTGCCAGCAAGCTTTGAGCTGGACTAACTGGACGAAACCTGACGTCTGAGATGGTGCCCTGGGTAAGGGTCCTGGGGTCCAGGCATAGATGTTAGTTGGACTGAGGGTCTGTGCTGGTATTTGAAAGGATCTGTCAGTGTGGGGTTCCCATCACATAAGCATGTGAGTGTATGTATCTAGTCACTAGTAAGCACCAGGATGGGGCAATCTGGTGGGTAGGAGACCTCTATATGGGGCAGGGGGTCCAGGTTCAGGCATGGGTGTTAGGTGGACTCAGGGGCTGAGCTGACATCTGGAGGATCTGTGGATAAGGGTGTGCTTGTGAACCTGGAGAGTGAAGGTATGTATGTTCTTACTAGCAGGCTTCAATCCTGACCAGCTGGAGGGGATGGATGGAGCTGAGCAAGCAGGGCTTGTATGTGGGTGCTCTTGGTGTCTGGGGAGATGCTGGCAAAGGCCACACTGGCTGGCACTCTGTGTCACAGTCCATGTCAGTGTCCTCTGTGTTTGTATCTGGGACATGCTCTCAGCCCTGCCTCTGTCTGAACCTGCAAGCATCTGAGATATTGGAAGACTGCTTTGTAGTTGATTAGCATTCCCAAAGGCTCTAAGTATGTAGCATTAAAAACATGGACCTAATTAGCTGACTGTCTTAAAACAGTGGCCATATGGTATCCTGCTTCCCTTGACTGCAATGACATCTGCTAATAATAAAAGAAAAAAAAAAAGGTCATGTTAAAGGTCATGTTTTATTTCCACGAGTTACAGAAAACATCCTTTCCTAAAACTCTCACAGCATTTAATGTAATGAATCATTGCCTCTGTTTATGTCTTAATTAAAAGCTTCTGTGTGTGAGGTCTCAATTTTATGACAACAGATCTCACTGCCATCACTTTCATAATGACCCTGTTCAATGGCATATTTGGGTCCAAGCATGGGATTAGGCTGAGTTCTAGAAGTACCATGGGATTTCCAGTGATGGAAATCTCCGGCATCCACAGCTCCAGCACTAGTGATTCATACCTGAGGAGAAAATGGGTGGAAAATTCTGAGGAAACGGCTGCACATGCCAAGCAGGAGAAGCAATAAAACTCCAAGGTTTAAGGCTGAACTAGGTGATGTGTGTTGTGGTACAGCCAGAACGACATAAAGGAAAAGGCCACTTCCAGTTACACATTCCATCATCACGTGCTTCCCACAGTGCTGCCAGACACAGCCTCTTGAAATAGTGCTCTTTCAGTCTGTGTAATTTGGCAGCCAGAAGGAATTGTTGTAATTATCCACTGGAGTGATGTCCAGCCTTTGGCTGAAACTTGCTAATAAAATAACTTTGTTTTTATGACTGCCTTTAGTTTTAGCCTAATGTGTGCTCCTAACCATGGCAGAGCCATGTTCAGCACCAACTAAAACATCAGTGTGTTATCAACACTATTCTCATCCTGAATCTGAAACACAGCATTATGCCAGCTATTAGGGAGAAAATTAACTCTATCCCAGCCAAAACCAGTATACATCTGAAAGTGCTACAAGGAGCAGAAAGAAAGAGGTGTAACAAAGGCGTCAGTTTAGGTTTCAAACATCCGTACCGAAGTGCAAGATGCAAGATGACACTAAGTCATTTTTAGGGTTATTACCTTATTACAGATGGCAGAGGTGCATTTAGACAAATCTGTATGAGCAGACAAGCAATATTTAGAGAAGAAGGGGAATTGGGTTCTTAGAGAGTAGCTGTTTTTTGACAGGCCTTTGTGATGAACCAGGAAAAATGTAGCTGCATAATTAGACTTTGGAATATGTACGCCAACTGTAATCAAGACACAGATTCCAGAGAGATGCTGAAATCACAGCACTGTTTTGGTCTTGTAAAACCTATTTTTTGCACAAATTTGGGGCTGGGAAGCACCTTGGGAACAGCAAATGATGCTGGCTGCTTTCTTGATACAATAAAACCTCTCATCTCCTCTCATATTCTTTTTTAATACACTTTAAAATCATGCCAGAGAGAAGAAAAATAAGAAGTGATGCTCTCTCAGCATTATCATCAGTGCAGCTCTGTGCTAGGAGGCTTTCAAAATACATGCTTACTCCCTTATATAGGAAGAGGAAACGTCCTCCCCCAAACCCCAGGTGCGCAGGCAGAAAAACTCTGACCACTTTTGCTAAAATGCCTTGGTTAAAATGTGTTACTGAAATGGTTATAAAAATCCAGGTGGCTGTGAAGAGCAACAGGGCTGGAGCTGGTCCCTATGCAGGCCAGAGAGTAGTGGATGGGTCCTGGTTTGAGCCAGGATGAAGCCACTTTTCCTTTTTCTGATTTTTAAATTTTTGTTCAGTAATCTTTCTTTTAACTAGAAGAAAGTATTCCAACTTGAACTGATAATGCTGGAATGTTTATGCTATTGCTGAGACTCAAAGGTCACACCTTTACTGTGCTGGCTCAGACACTACCAGGAGATCAATGACCCCCCCATAGGAGGCTGAATTAGACAGACAGCAAAGTTGGCCAGAGATATTCCATTCCATATATCTATGTAAGCTCAGAGGAAGGTCAGAGATCACAGAAGACAACTTCCTTCCTGCTTCTTCTTCCCTTCTCTTCCATCCATGGTGGGTGTCCAGGGAGGACTTCGTCCATCCATCACTGTCGACGTGATGTTCCTTCATTCTTCTTTCCTAGGAACATCAGCTTTTTGAAACATAAGTAAGACACTGATTATTCCTAAATCAGCTTCTGAAATCTGAGTAGGGAAGGCAGCAGTACTCCATGGAAATGTCCCTGCAAACACTGTGGAGAAGCTTGACAAAGCCAGAAAATCTCAGACACAGCCATGAGTGCCAGAAAGCATGGGCCTGAAGTCATGGCTGTCGTTAACAAAATCTAAAGGAAGATATGAAAGCTTAAAAGATAAAAAAGAAAGGAGAAAACATTCAGGCCATAAGAAATGAGGGATGCTGCTGGGTTGCTCCTGTAGAAAGTACAGCTCTTTTTTAACTAACAGACTTTGCTGAGGCAAGAAGTTACATCATTTTGTCTTGAAATGATGTTTGATGAGGGGCAAAGTGTCTTTTATAATCTAATTTAATAAACTGTTCAGCCCACTTAAATATGCTTTCTATCTGCTTTATCCACTGGAAAAATGTGCTTAAGCAATTAATTAACCTCCCATCTAATTACGTGGATGTAGGCAGCACTCTGTTGTGACCCCAAAGAACCACCACACAAGAAATTTTGTTCTATTGTTCAAAGCACATGTTATTTTCTGAAAAGGGGCACAGAAAGGTCAGAGGGAAGTAGCTGTTTGTACCTTCCCTCGGATTTACTGGAATAATGAGTTGCTTCTTCAGAATCAGTCATTACTTCAGTAAGGATTTCATTACAGGTCAAAGGCATATTTGTGGAAGCGAAAACAAATCTCCCACTAAAATAAAAAATGACAGATAACATCAGATACAGTATTTCTACTTCAAGGAAAATATAAATAAGTACTTCATTAAGATGGTCTCAGAGGAAATAAGCTGACTTGGAAGAGCTCTGAACTTCAGGAACATTTGCTCAATGTGGAGCCAAGTTCAAACTTTGCAGCTCTGGGGATGTATTACATTTTTTCTGAAGGGAATGTGGTGGGCTCAGGATGAGAATGCTGATAAGAGCAAGAGAGCTTCTCGGCTGCAATGCCTCCCAGTGCAGTCTGTTTTCTACTTTAGTTTGGAATCCCACACTTGCTGCTTTTAGGGAGCAAACACAGAACTTTCTGGGGCAGTTTTGAGGCTGTCATGAAGGTTGTTTGAAATGCCCAGTGCCTACAGGTGTATTGATGCTCTCTGACAGGATCATTTTTTGAGGTTTTGAGGACAACTGTTTTCCAGCTTTAGGATTAATTATTTCCACTGAAATGACCTATGGGCAGTTCTAAATTCAATTGTTTCAGAGTCTGTGAAAGGGCTTCTGCCACTTGTATCATGTGTCAGTGGTATCCAAAGGCTGCTAATGGACTGTGGGAACCAAACCTTGGAAAGAAAATCACAGAATCACAGAACCATCATGGTTGGAAAGGATCTCTGAGTCCGAGTCCAATCATCAACACAAAAAACCCCCAAACAAACACAGCCAACCATGCACTCCACCAAAAAACACCCACAAAACCCCTAGAATCTCAGCCACTATAGCATGTCCTCAAGTGCCACATCTACACATTTCATTAGTACCTCCAAGGATGGTGACTCAACCACCTCCCCGGGCAGTCTTGCAGTGGCTGACCACTCACTCAGTATAGAAATTCTTCCTAATGTCCAATCTAAACCTCCCCTGCCACAACGTCAGGCTATTTCCTCTCGTCCTGTCATTCACTTGGGAGAAGAGACCAACACCAACCTCCCTAAAGCCTCCTTTCGCTCCTTGGGGAAGCTCTTTCTCTTCACTTGCTGCTTCTTTTTCTATTCTGTTAACCTGCAGTCCTCCAATCAGTCAGGGGAAGTTCCAGCATGCAAGGCCAGGCTGGGAGGATTTTTCATGTTAGAATGGAAAGCTGGAGTTTGAACTTCTGAGTGAGTCTGGGAACTTCCTTACAGGTTGGCTTTGGCAGCTTCTTGCAGGGTCATGTTATGTGACATATCTTTCTTTCTTTCTTTTAATCAAATGTTTAAACTCAGCAACAGAAGTGAAGACATAATGGTCAGTGCAGAACAAAGACTAGTTCTGTATTTTTGCAAACACACAAGTCAAAAAGAAATATCTCTTATTTTTTGGGGGGCAACTGAAGTCCTTCTCACTATGATAAAAAAAACCACAAGAGATACAATGAAATAAAATCTTTGAAAACAGCACAGATGCTAAAAATAATCAGAGATGAACAGAATAGAAAAAGATACTCACAGATCTAAAATATGAAGATAAAAGAGTGAAGTGTTTGCATTAGACTTGTTGATATTGCATATATACATTTACATTGTAGATACCTAAGTCTAGGTTGGGTGAATCCCACTTCCTGTGAGCCAGAGGGTATTTTGTTATTTACTGCCCATTTACAAGATGGTGGGGCTCTCCAGGAAAGGCACAGGAGCTGTGGCCTTCTTTAGCAACATGAATCTTCTTAGATGATGGTGAGAAAAAGTTACTTTAAGTTGTATGTGGACTGAAAACATTCTTGGAATGGCCTTTGTAATGTCATTGGAGATAATGCTGGTTAGATTATTATCACATCTGGAAACTAAAGATAGTTATTGGATAAAAGACCTAATTTCAAGTATTCTTTCATGCTGCCTCGGGGACATTCAGCCTTTGAAGCAAGTAACACTCTGTCTGCTGTCATGTAATTTTAAAAACAGTTGCAGGCTCAAAACTTTCTGTGTTACTAATGGTGTTCTTTGAGGGCCAGAGGACAGGCATTGGCTGACACCGTTGGTGCACCTAGACCAGAAACACAGGCACGTCAGCTGCATGAGAGACAGCACTGCTTGTCTATAACATAACAGTGCTGAGGTGTGTGATTTCTGTGACTCCGTACATGAGAAAAGTCATGTTTCCCCCTAGAAACATTCCTAACAACACAAAGTGTGAGACAGAGTCCATGAGTTCTCGCCACTCTCAGTGCACAACAGTTAGTACTGAGGTTCAGGTCTCTGAGGCAAATCCATCTTTCTTCAGTTTCTTTTTCATTTCTGCTGCTTCTTGCTCATTCCTGTTGACTGGTGAGGTCGCCAGAACTCCGGTTCAGGTTCATCATCTAAATTATGACCCCTCCAACTATTTGTCTACACAAGAGTCCACCTGTCAGACACCTTTGTGTCTGAGCTGCTGTTACAGGCAGTGAGGATGCACACTTGGTGAAGTCTAGAAATTGAATCCACTGAACAGCCTTTATGCAGCTGATGAAGCTGCTTAAGGTTGGGTGTCTAGTACCACTGGACACTTCCTAGTTTACCCCATCTTGCTTCTGCTTAAAAGCCAGAAAGTGCGTGTATTATTTTAGGCCTGGTAATAAGAAACTGGGGTCTATCTTATCTTTCTGCCTTATGCAGATAGCAAGCTTATCACACTGTGTGAGGGGTTAGCCTTGGCTGGCTATTTCTCTGCCCCTCTTCAGCAGGCCAAGGGGAGAAAACATAATGAAAAGCTTGTGGGACAAGATAAGGACAGGTAGATTGCTCACCAGTTACTGTCAGGGGCAGACTTGGGAAAGGTTAATTTAATTTATTGCCAATTCATAACAAAGTAGAATAGTGAGAAATAAGAATAAGACTAAAAACACCCCCCAGCCTTCTTTTCTTCTCAGGCTCAACTTAACTCCCGAACCTTTACCTCTTCTCCTCCAGTGGTGCAGGGGGACAGGGAATGGGCTTTGTGGTAATTTCGTAACACTTTGCCTCTGTTGCTCTTTCTTTCTCCTCCCTCTCTGCTCCAGAATAAGGTCCCTCCCATGGGCTGCAGTTTTTCATTAACTGCTCCAGTGTGGGTCTTCTCCATGGGGTGCAGAGCTTCAGGAACAGACTGCTCCAGCATGAGTCCTCAGTGGGATTATAGGTCCTGCCAGCAAACCTGCTCCAGAGTGGGCTCCTCCCTCCATGGGCCTCAGTTCATGCAAGGAACCTGCTCCAGCATGGGCTCTTCACAAGCTGCAGCTTCAAGGCACATTGACCTGCTCCAGTGTGGGATCCACCACAAGCTGCAGTGCAGCTGTCTGCTCCACCATGGACCTCCACGGGCTGCAGGGGCACAACCTGTTCCACAGTGTCTTCATCAGGGGCTGCATGGAATCTCTGCTTCAGTGCCTTGAGAACCTCTTCCCCCTCCTTCTTCACTGACCATAGGGTCTGCAAGGCTCTTTCACATTTTCTTACCTTGCTCTCCCAGTTGCTGTGCAACTTTTACCCTTTAAAAAAAATGTTGTCACTGGTGCCACCAGAATCACTCATGGGCTCAGCTTTGGGCAGTGGCATCTTGGAGCTGGCTGGCACTGGCTCTGTCTGACATGGGGGCAGCTCCTGGTGCCTCCTCAGAGAACCCACCCCTGCAGTCTCCCAACTACAAAGACCTTGCTGCCTAAATGCAGTAGGCATTGGCAGTACATGAGCTGGAAGAAGAGGTCTGTAGTTACTCAGCTCAAGTTTGGAGAAAAAAATTAAAATTGACCTCATGTTTACCCCTTCAGCCTTCTGGTAATCCATCACTGCTAAGACCTTAGCTCCTCCAGTTGACACACATCTTGGACCTTGAGTGCTTATTATCAATTCTAGTTATTCATTGATAATAATTCTGTGAATATTTTTCATCTCTCTTCTTAAGTAATTTTACTTTCTAACTAATCTTTCCTAGGATCCCTAACCCTCAAGAGTGGTTGGAATCATCTGAACGCAAAGGTTCTTCCACTATGAGCAATGATGCAAATAAATAATTAAAAAGTGGTCATGTCTGCTTTCTTTTATACTCTCAGCTGGTCCTACAGATATTCTGACAGGCTCCTGAATCTTTGATGTGAAGAAACATTAATAATGTTAGTTCCCTTTACCATTTGTTCATCAAAGTGCTTTTTGCCAACTGTGTTTTTACATGCAATCTGCCACCAGATATGTTACTTCTCTTTTTTCCATTTGGCCACAACTTTCAGCTTTCACTGTTTCCCTCAGCCTCCCTTACCTTATGGTTTAGTGTTGCCTGTTTTCTTTTACCTTCCTCAAGTCCTGATTAATAAGTTGTGTGCACTGGTCCTGTGCTTCCAGCACCATAACCCTTACAGCACTCCTGGCAGTCAGTGTGCCAGAGCTTGGGTTTCTTTTCCAGACTGCCTTTTGGCAGGAAGGATGGAGAAAGACACCTTACAGGGTCCATGTCTGTGATTTTTCTGTGAACAAGGGGGAGAGAGCCAGGAGCTATTCCAAGCACTCCTGAGGACAGGGACAGAGATCGAAGCATCACCTCAGCCCTGAGATGGCAGAGAGAGACAGGCATCCTGCAACTGTGAACATGCCCCCTGCCAAAGGCAGTCTCTATTGCTTTTTATTAGATTACTCAGATTTGTTTTCAAGAAATAAAGTGCCATTGAGGAATGTAATAACATCAATTCCAGCTCTTGCTCAAGGAATTTTGAAGGCAGGTCAGCAGCCTTTCCCAGGGACTTGTCTGCCTGTCGTCCAATTTGTTCCCACCCAATCGATGAGCAGAAATCCTGGCTGTAGCTGGGGTCTGGAGTGAGGGGCTGATGCTGCCCCACAACCCCATGGAGAGCTTGTGGGGAAGGTTTTCTGCAGATCTGAAGAGAGAGAAGAGCACCAAAGTGAACTGAAATTAACTGAGCATTTGGTACTTCTCTTTGTGAATGAAATTTGCTAGCAAATTCCTTGCAGGCAGTGAACCTTGGAGACTTTATTACTAGCAGAGTTTTGCTGGTATTCATACCAAGCAAAGCCATAACTATCCTTGCACAAACCATTGCTGCCAGCCCTTGTTCAGTTGAAGACTGACAATAAACAAATTTGACAATTTTTTATTTTTTTTTTTTTTCTAAAAATAAAACTGGTATGACCCTGAGAAATGGGATTATTCTTTGCAGCTTGTACCCCTTTAGGCAGGGTGCTCAGGTCTGTGAAAAAGCTGCATCTGCTGAGATGTTTTCTGGAACTGAATTGGTATAAAACTAGACAGTCCTGCAGTACTGCTGACATAACTGTGAAAGCAAAACTCTTTGCTGAGCTTGTCCTCTCAGTTGGATCTAAATACATCTCCTTCCTGATTTATGCTCTTCCTTCCAGTTTACACCGTCCCTGCTCTATTTCCATCGATTTCGAGACACTATCTCATCCCTTCTCTTTCCTAAGCCACACAGATTTATCCTGTTGAGCTCTCCCTTTTCACTTCCTTCTGATATTTTCTATGTTGTCTGGGAACTTTGGACATTTGAAAAGTTAAGCCCTCATCAGTGTCGTCTTGCAAAATCTCTAAATTCCTCTTCAATAACATCCTTCCAGACTCAACTCTGAATTTCAGGTATTCTTTAAGCTAAAATACACCAAGGACCTCTTTGCTGTTTGCAAACCAAGGTTAAGAAAAAACTAAAACAATAAAAATACCTCAAGCACAAAGGGTTTCTCCTTGTGAGACTGGATATTGAAAGTACAAGGGCAGAAGGGAGATGATGGAAAAGGAGGGGTTTTTTTACTGTCAGAACAAATCCCTTTGTATAGTCACAGGAGGGAAAATGCATAACCCCTTTGCTACCCCAGGAGCCTCCAGAGTCAAGCAGCTACAGAGCTGTGCTGTTGAGCTCCTTTGTGCTGAGCAGGGCAGGAAAAGTGCAAGCAGGCAGAGGGCAGCTGCAGCAGGGTTGCATGACAACCATTCATCCAGAGCCTGCTGAAAGAGCAGTCACTGGGTAGCTCCCAGCTTTGGAAACGGGAGAATTTATATTCCAGCAACCTACGGTGATCCAACCTTGGTAACCACTGCTGGTATCTGTTCCTGTGTCCTCTGAGAGCAGCTATCAGGGTGAGAATTGCTACTGCCCAGTACAACAGCAAGACAAGAAAACTGGCCGTGTTTGCTGAAAACAGGCTGGGACAGTTGGGCAACTTCTTGAATTTCATTGATAGGAAAAGTGGATGTTAGACTGTGTAAAACAGGTCCTCAAAGGTGCAGCCAGAGAGCTTTCATCATTCCACAGTCCCATTTGCAGAACTAATGGCTATTTACACTGATCCCCATGTCAGCAGTATCCCCTTTTGTGGGCTCCCCTGGGCTCCCTCTTAACCTGTGCCCCAGCCACTGCCTGCACTGACCTCTTCCTTCTTCCAGATCCTGTCTCTCTGGGATGTGCTGGCTTATGGCAGGTGATCTTGATTTGGTGGCTAGATGACACATCTGTGGCATAAGGATGACATTTCTAACTTGCTAATTTTTTTGTCCTTAGATGAGAAACCTGAGTTCAGTTTTGTTTGCTCATCTCTTGCTTTGTCGTGTTTCTCATCATGAATCTTCTTGCTCTGTCCAAATCCAATTTCCACAGAAAAATTAACAAGGAGGCTTCTGGAGAGAGAGCCAGTAGCAGGGAAATATCAGGCCAGGTCATTATTAATGGTTGCCTATAAGATAAATATTATGCTTATTAACTTTGCAGACCAGCAAGCTGAAATAGGCTGTAAGTACTTCGGAGGCCAGAGCTTGAGCTTGACAAATGGTCTTGTCAAATTTGAGAAAGAATTTGAGAAAAATAGGATGCAGTTCTGCAGGGGCAAACGAGAGCTCCCACCTTGTGCAGAAATCAGTAGCTGCATGTGGAAAAATGCCTGCACTAACTAATGCCTCTGCAGAGAAGGGCCTGGGGGTCACAACAGATCAAAGGCAAAGCGTGAGTCAGCGGCGTCAGGTCATCTCCATGCCGAGATATATGAACCAAATTACTGCCTGCAAGACAAATGGAGTGATTTTTCATCTCAGCATGTGTGAACCCCCAGCAGGGCTGCTCTGCTCAGCTGAGGGCACTCAACTTCCAGAAGGTTGTGGCCCAGTTGGACAGAGTCCAGCAATAAGCGTCAGAAATGGCCAGTGGTCTGGAAAACGTGACCTGTGAGGAACCAGCGTGGGAGCTGGGGCCGTACAATCGAGAGGTGGGAGGGCTGGGGAAAGGGAGCCCTGAGGGGAGTGGGTCAGTTAGGGCTCTGCAGCTGGTGCTGCTGAGAGAGGGTGTGGGGAGGGCAAAGCAGGGAGCACAGGGGGGAAAAAATACCCCAGGTTTTCCTGTCTCCTTCCTCATAAGGTTGACTCTGTGCCACGCAGGGCTGGGTGGCAGCTGTGAGGGCCAAGGTGGGCAGCAAGGAGGGTCAGCTTGGGCGTGTGTCTGGTGGCTGTGAGGGAAAGCCTGGTCAGGAGGGGAGGTAAAGGGTATGATGGGGAGATGGGCACTGCTTCAGGGACAGTGCTGTCACCTGGGGTCTGCAGGGAGTGAGAAGAGAGGCATGTCCCTACACCCTGCATTACAAACAGCTCATGGCCACCATGGGGAGGCAGGATGAGAGTCTGACAGTGCAAAGTACTGCTGCAAAGAGGAAGGGAATGACCTGGGCTCTGGTTGAGATAGAGCAAGGGATGAGCCTGAAAGGAGGCTTAGATGGAACACTGTGGTGCACTTAATAACACTAATTATGGCTAGTGAGGTTGTGAGATCCCCACCACTGGAGGATTTTTGGCAAAGTTTAAGCAGATGTGCATCAGGGATAATTAGCATCCTCCTGCTTTGGAACAGGAATGCACTAGAAGATGTTCTGAACATCCCTCCAGCCCTGTTCGCACTAGCTAAATGATTATTTGAGCAAGGCAAGTGGTTCCAAACAAGGACCCCACACTGACCATCAGCTGGTGAGCAGGGACAGAGCCCTCAGGAGCTGCACCTGGGGCTGATGGTCTTTGCTGAAGCATGGGTTGCTGGAGGTGTGAGCAAATGGACTGCATTGGGAGGAAGATGCCACTTCTCCCCCTCAGCCATGCACAGTCATGTCCTATTTGTCTGGGAGCTCGTTGGGAACAGCTCTCCTGGGGCCCTGCCTGGCTGCTTGTCTTGGCCCTGACCCTGTGGTGCTCCCGGGCAGCAAAGCCTCTGAGAGTGCTGCAGAGAGGGGAGTGTGAAATGGCAAGTGAGGCATTTACAGAGCTTCACCCCAGCAAATGGGTGAAGACTGCTGGCAAAAGCATCATTACAGTGTGTTTATTTTATTTCTATTTGCAGGGTAAAATTGAGAAAAAAAATGAGAATATGAGCAAAGGCAGTTGGACAGCTGGGATCTGACTATTTACACAAACCAATGTAAGTAACCAGGGTCATACATACATTATAACATATGCTGCATTTGTTAGATTAAGTATATTAAAGTATTTATTAGATGACATATTATTACATGCATTATGTTTTACTGTGATCATAAGCCTGTACTAAATTTCCCAGCTCCTCTGCAACTCTCCAGCAGAATGAATAGGCTAAATAATCTTGAACTTTTATTGGTAAAAGCTGGACTAGTGTTTCAGATAAGAAATCTGCCTGGGAAGGATTTTTCTTGGCCAGTAATGTGAGGCTAGCAAAGGGTAAATATCCCCCAAAAAGCAGTGAAGAAAATAAACAAGGAAATAAATCCTGTCTAGCACTGACATGCAAGAGATACCATAGAGCCACTTTCTAGGGATACTCAGCACTCCCCTCTAGCTACAGTATTGTGCATGGAGCTGGGTGAGCTGAATTGTGCCTGCCTGAGCTCTGGCACAGGACTGGCCTGGGCCAGGGACAAGGAAATACCTGCTCAGACTGGCATCAGCTCCTTTCTAAGGTAGAGATAGGAGGTAGAAAGACATTTTGGGGTCACATGGGAAAGCAAAGAGAGTAGCAAAAGTGGTGTATTTGGGCTGAGTATCTCTGCCATTGCCAGACCTGCACTGGTTATTCAAGTGAAAAAGCAGGACTCACACTGCTTTTGTATCTTGGAAAATTTTCACTTTTATGCAGCTCTTTTGCAGAACTGGGAAGCCTCCCTATGCTGGGCCTCGGGTGGTGCAGCAGCAGTGAAAGCACAGCAGGAGAGCATGGGCATCCATCCTCCAGAGCATCAGCAGCAGCCAGTGCTGTGGCAGCTGCTGGCTGACTCATCACTGCTGCTCTCCTCTGCTGAGGTAGCATATTTTCTGGTGAGGACTGCATGAAGTAACTGCCATGTAATATTAAGCCTCCAAGAAAGGATGCAGCGCCTGCCTTGCCCTTGTCTTCCCTCTCATCAGCTTGTTGTCCCCAGGCTCCAGAAGTACCTTGTACAGAGTGATAGAGTTTTCAATTATTGGGGAAGGGAGGGAGCCAGCAGAACTACCACCTCGGGCTTCCAAAGGGCAGACTTTGGCCTGATTTGGAGCATGGTTGGGAGACAGTTCTGAAGGGCCAAGAAGCCCAGGAAGGCTGGTCATACTTCAAGGAGGAACTCTTAGAGGCACAGAAGGCCATCCCCAGGACCAGAAAGATGAGCAGATGGGGAAGCAGACCAGCCTGGCTAAATAGAGAGCTTTGGCTGGACTTCAGGAGCAAAAGCCTGTGGAAATGGTGATTGGCAACCTATGAGGAATACCAAGATGAAGTGAAGATATACAGGGGAAAATCAGAAGCGCCAAGGCTCAAGCAGAACTGAACTTGGCCACTGTAGTTAAAGATAAGAAGAAGAGGGGTTTTTTCAGTATATCACTAGAAAAAGGAAGACTAGGGGAAATGTAGGCCTGCTGATGAATCAGATGGGTGTCCTAGTGATGAAAGACACAGAGAAGGCAGAGTTACTGAATGTCTTCTTTGCTTCAGTCTTCACTGTTAGATCATGAATCCCAGACCCTGGAGGCAAGGGGAAAGGCCTGAAGAGAAGAGGATTTTCCCTCAGTAGAGGGGGACCAGGTTAGAGACCACTTGGCCAAACTGGACATCCATAAGCCCACAGACCCTGAAGGGATGCACCTGTGTGTGCTGAGAGAACTGGCAGATGTTACTGCTGGATCACTCTCCATCATCTTTGAAAGGTCATGGAGAACAGGAGAGGTGCCTGAGGACTGGAGAAAGGCCAATACCACTCCAGTCTTCAAAAAAGGCAAGAAGGAGGACCCAGGGAATTACAGGCCAGTTATTCTCACCACTGTCCCTGGGAAGGTGACAGAGTGACTTGTTCTGGGTATCATCTCTAAACACATTGAAGAACAGGAAGTTATTTGGAGTGATCAAAGGTAAATCATGCCTGACCAATCTGCTAGCCTTCTTTGATGACATAATCAGTTGGCTGGATGAGGGGAAAGCAGCAGATGTCATTACCTTAACTTCAGCAAGGCTTTTTACACTGTCTCCCATAATATCCTCATTAGGAAACTGAGGGATTGTGGGCTAGTTGAGTAGACAGTGAGGTGGACTGAGAGCTGGTTGTGTGACAGAACTCAGAGGGTTGTGAGCAATGCAGCAGGAACAAGTTGGAGGCCTGTAACCAGTGGTGTCCCCCAGGGGTAAATACTCAGTCTGGTCTTGTTCAACATACTTATCAATTATCTGCATTAAATGCATTACTTTTTATTTTTTATGTATTTTTTTTTTCCCTGCAAAATTATTTTTTGCAGTTCCACCTGAAATAAACTCAGTTTTTTGAGAGGAGCTGCAAGATATTTGGACTCAGCATGATGTTAACATTTTCTTCTAGGAAAAACTATGTGCATTGTTGCTGTATACAGGCTTGATAGCAATGCCTGTTGAGATTTCCTACAGCTTACTTCTGTAAGTCTGGTTTCAGTTACTTGTAGCTTTTCCAGTTTATAAGCATTTGTGCCAAAATTTTCCATTTGTGGTCCCAGGGTCTGACCTAATGCAAGATTTTTTTCTGGAAAGTTTTCTGGAATGATGATTCCATATCTGGAATGATGATGTCTAGGGAGAGATGGACTGAAAAACTTACATACTAAAACATCCTTCTACAGAAATGATCCTCACTCAGAGGGGTGATTGTGCCATGAATTTCATAGAATCATAGAATCATCCTGGTTGGAAGGGACCTGGAAGATCATCAAGTTCAGCCATAACCTAAACCCCCCTACCATATGCTAATTTACCTGTTCAGTGCTTAAATCATGTTGCCGAGCGCTATATCTACATTTCTTTTAAATACTTCCAGGGATGGTGACTCCACCACCTCCCTGGGCAGCCCGTTCCAGTGTCCAACCACTCTTTAGGTAAAGAAATTCTTTATTTGACTGAGGCCACAGTGTGTAGTGCTTGAGGGATTTAGTTCTTTGTTAATATTACTTAGAAAATAAGACACTCAGAGGTAAATTGGAAACTCAAGAACGAGTGTAGCATAAGTTACCAATTATTCATTTGATTTAATATTTTTATGTAATTAATGTAATACTGAGGATAACATGGACTCAGTAAAGTGATGCAAGAAAATGTTTTTTTTAAGGGACCCAGGGTGGAAAGACTGGAGCACAAAGACCCACTCCAAAAGGACATGGTACATGGGAAAAAAGAAGGGACCACACCATAGCATAGTGAATAGCTGAGGAAGAAAGGTTTTTCACCAAGGCACTCACCATTTTTCCTTGAAATAAGAAACCAGCCAAGAACCCAAGAGAGTAGCTGAAGGACCAGGTGTATTTGCTCAGGCAGAGTGACACGGTGGCAGCCAGGGACATGCAGACCTACCCTTTGGCTGCAGCCCACAAAAACCTGAATGAGTGAAGAGAGTTGCAGAGAAAAGGGCTTTGACTTGGAGATGATACCATAAAAAAGAAAAAAACTTTCTGCTTTCTTCTTTTAAAGAATCATGGAATCACAGAATTGTCAGAGTTGGAAGGCACCTCTAGAGATCATCTCATCAAACTCCCCCACTGATGCAAGATTCCCTAGGGCACGTAAAGTTTTTCCTCATATTTAAGTGGAACTTCCTGTGTTCCAGCTTGTGCCCATTGTCCCTTATCCAGTCACTGGGAACTACTGAAAAGAGTCTGGCTCCATCCTCCTTGCACTCACCCTTTAGATACTTAGAGGCACTAATAAGGTCCCCCCTCAGCCTTCTCTTGTCCAGTCCCAGCTCTCTCAGCCTTTCCTCATAAGGGAGATGCTCCAATCCCCCAGTCATCTTTGTTGCCCTCTGCTGGACTCTCTCTAGTAGTTCCCTGTCTCTCCTGAACTGGGGAGCCCAGAACTGGACACAGCATTCTAGATGTGGCCTCCCCAGGGCAGAGAAGAGGGGGAGAATAACCTTCCTCGACCTACTGGCCACACTCTACCTTATGCACCCCAGGATTCCATTTGCTTTCTTGGCAACAAAGGCACATTGCTGGTTCATGGATAATTTACTACATACCAGAACTCCCAGATCCTTCTCCTCAGAACTGCTTTCCAGCAGGTCCAGCCCTAGCCTATATTGCTGCCTGGGGTTCTTCCTCCCCAGGTGCAGGACCCTACACGTGCCCTTGTTGAACCTCATTAAGTTCTTCTCTGCCCAGCTCTCCAGCCTGTCCAGGTCATGCTGGATGGCAGTACAGCCCTCTGGAGTGTCAGCCACCCCGTCCAGCTTGGTATCATCAGTGAACATGCTGAGGATACACTCTGTCCCCTTGTCCAGCTTGTTAATGAATACACTGAACAAGACTAGACTGAGTATTGACCCCTGGGGACTCCGCTGGCTACAGGCCTCTTTCTCTCTGCTATTCCTGAGATCTTTTCCCCTACATCTATGTGGCTGCTCCTGCAAGCATTATGGATCACTCCACAGGCATCTTTCCTGGTATCACTTTGACCCCACACTGAACATGAGGGTCTGTCCCATGCCTAGTGTGAGCACATTATGAGGGCTGAACACTGGGAGAAGACATGGAAACAGCAGTGTCCAGGTTTGAAAGGCACACTAAGAGCTGCGTGACTGGCAGGTGTGTTAGGCAGACTCAGGTCAGAGCAGTGAGGTAAATAAGCAGAGTCTGGCACAGTCACAACGAGACTTTCAGGAGAAGAAACTCCTAGTGCTGGCTGAAAACCTTTGTGTGGCAGCAAATGGAGAGTTCAGTGGGCTTCCTGCAGGGTTGCTGTAGGAGACATGCCCTGGGCAAGACCCAGTTCAGACAACCAGTCAATGCTTCACTGACAGCTAAAGTGCCAAGAGGTGGTGTGGACTAAACAAACTTACACTTGTTGGAAATTTGACCCTTTTTAAATACAAGCATGCAAATTTACAAGCATGTTTAAAGACTAGATGTCACTCACATGCACCTAGCCTTGCTATGAGAAGTTCTCATGGCAGACTGGCAGTCCTGTGTCTTCCAGAGCTCTGTGGGCAGCTGGATGGTCACCTCTGGCTCCTCTGCTTTCTATCTGTGGCTGTGCTGGCCTCTTCTGGCTTCTGTCTGTGCTAATGGTTTGTAGCTGGGTACAAGAAGAGTAACATCCACTTCCTCTGTTCACCTCTCCACTACTATTTCTACATCCTCCTGACTTTCCTGCTCCCTGCAGCTCTCAGCATCACCCATGGCAGCAGGAACTACTGGGATGTGACACGTATGCCCCCATTTAGTGCTACACTTCTAATGATGGGTAATTGTTCCTTCTTCCCTTTCCTTTCCAAGACTTTGAACAAAGGAGAAAATGTTGCAAGGGAGACTGGTTCTTGGCAGCAGGGCCATATGCAGGGAGCCAGGGTCTGGGTATGGTCAGTCTGGGATGACTGTGCAGCAAGACAGGGCAGGAGGATTGGACCCCGAGGTGGGAATGCTGCCTAGGGCACCTCTGTCATGCCTCCCTTGGTGGATCAAGGTAGATCCCTTCAGTCATTCATAGATGGCTTCCTAATAATTGGTTGTTTCATTCTGAGTTTTTTTGCACTGAGACATTAGGGCCTTAACTGCAGAATGGAATTTTCTACAAGAAGTTGTAGCACTGTCTTGAATCTATAATATCCTGTGTAATACCTGGAACCCTGAAATCTAGTCAATGAAATCTGGCACTCGGAGTGAATGGGTCCTTTTGTTTTTAGTCTGTGGATCTTGATGCCTGAACTATTATATGCAGTAATGTCACTGCCTCATTTCACAAGGGAAACTAATGTTTGTGGAGCCATTGAATACCTCAGTGAAGAACACTATGGAAATTTACAAAGCAAATAACTAGACCTTTCCAGATCAAGGTTTTAACAGAGTATAAATTATAAATATATCAAACCCTAAACAGCTACCATTGTTTACAGGTGGTGACCAATTATTTTTCTTGACATTTATGACTGAGGTGAGGCAACAGATGGAGGTTTGGATCAATGCCTTTGCAGGAGTTGAAGCCAAGCAGATAGCAGGTTCAAAGCTACAGAAGCAGTACTTATTCATAGCTCAGAACGAATCAGCATCATGTTTTCACTCTGAATTATACCCTGGTATAGGATATCTTGGTTTAAACTGTGCCTAACCAGAATTTCTCGGTCATCTGTTCCTGAGAGGGATTCTAGAGTAATTAATCAGCAATGTTGCTGATCATACATGGTTTATCTTCTGGTTACTTGAGAGCCTCCCACATGGTGTGAGTTCAGCTCCCCAAGCAAAGCTGTTGGCTCCAGACCACTGTGGTTCACATCACTTTATGACAAAGGAGAACTGAAGCAGTGTCAGGATCAGGGCTGCCTCCCAGATCAGTGGTCCAGCGATCAGTGGTGAGGGCTTTAGGATGTTGGTTTGTAGGCTCTTAATTGAAGGCCTGAGTTTTTAAGCTCAAGTACAGCAAAAGCCTTTAGCCCTTGCTGAACTTTAAGAATATAAATGAAGTCTAGAAGATTGATGCTGTGCTTAGAGGCTTTGCTGGATCAATATACTTTGCAGCATCAGTGCCAGAGGTGGATGGTTAACTACAGATGACAGGATCTTTTTCACAGCATGTTCTCTGGATCAGCATGATTGTCTGTGAAGACCTCTTGAGAGAAGACTTGTGCTTGAATTTTCCAATCAGTGCAAGTGTTCAGGCTGCAGAGGCCAGCAGTAATTTTCCCAGTGACCATCAAGCACTTCTGCCCTGCTCCAGAGTGGAAGGGGATTGTAATTACACATGATTTACCTGTAAGAACAGGATCTCTCTCCAAGGGGTCTTCATCTTAGGGTGATGGCCTCAAGGCTGTTTGTCAAAAAAGGTGGTATAATGAAGACCATCACATTACCTGACTCTGGGTGTAGGCCAGGGTGCAGCCTGCTCTGTTTATGAGCATGCATCCCAGAGTGGTGGCTAAAGTAATTTCAACCAACACCTCAATCACCTTAGAAGCTACAAAACATTGATATAAGAAAAAGGTCTGTATGTATGTTAAACACTTTTAGACATTTGGATGTCAAGGGCTTCTCCTCTGCTTTCTTTTCATCCCCCCCTTCACCTGTGCTCACGATTTGGTAATTGAGCCAGCAATGTGCCCTTGTGGCCAAGAAGGCCAATGGCATCCTGGGGTGTATTAGAAAGGGTGTGGTTAGTAGGTCAAGAGAGGTTCTCCTCCCCCTCTATTCTGCATTGGTGAGGCCACATCTGGAGTATTGTGTCCAGTTCTGGGCCCCTCAGTTCAAAAAGGACAGGGAACTGCTCGAAAGAGTCCAGCGCAGAGCTACGAAGATGATTAGGGGAGTGGAACATCTCCCTTATGAGGAAAGGCTGAGGGAGCTGGGTCTCTTTAGCTTGGAGAAAAGGAGACTGAGGGGTGACCTCATCAATGTTTACAAATATGTAAGGGGTGAGTGTCAGGGGGATGGAGTTAGGCTTTTCTCAGTGATGACCAGTGATAGGACAAGGGGTAATGGGTGTAAATTGGAGCATAGGAGGTTCAAGGTGAATATCCGAAAAAATTTTTTTACTGTAAGAGTGACAGAGCACTGGAACAGACTGCCCAGGGAGGTTGTGGAGTCTCCCTCACTGGAGACATTCAAAACCCACCTGGATGAGTTCCTGTGTGATGTACTCTAGGTGACCCTGCTCTGGCAGGGGGGTTGGACTAGATGATCTCTCGAGGTCCCTTCCAGCCCCTAAGATTCTATGATTCTATGATTCTATGATTCTATGATTCTATAAGCCCTTTTTAAAAGTAAAGGTATATTTTGAATGATCTGCTACTTATCAAAATAATCTATAAATAGTACATTTTCTTTTCAGAGCTTTGTGCACAGTTTCTTTCTTTCCTTTCTCCCTTCTTCCCTCCCTTCCCCAACCCTGAGCAGACCTCAATCTGTTCTTTTTGGCTTGGTGTTACTGAGCTGCCACGCATCGCTGCTGCAGGCACGGCCAGACCCCAGCCATGCACATGCTGCCTCCTTCCTCAGGGCAGTTAAAGGGGAAGGAAAGGAGCTGGGGAGGGTGATCAAGATCTACCAGTAGGACCTTGGGGAAGGTGCCATCAGTGACAAGAGCAGTTGCAAGGTCCCAGCTCTCTGCAGGGGACACTCTGGGATTGAAGTACCCTTGCTGGCACTGCTGTCAGCATCAGGCAGCTTTCCATGGCCAAAGTGAGGACTGACTTGCCTGCATTCTGCTGATTGGTCTGCATCCCAATGCAGAATATGCTGCAGCTCGTGACAGCCTGTTGCCACCAAGGGAACAACTTGGTTTACTGGAGCAGAGAGCCCAGGTATGCTCTAGTGTGTACACAGTATATTTAAGTAGGACCCTGCCATGGAACAGGGGGGTGCATCATCTTGGACATATCAGATAGGCCATAGCACTCATGTTCAGGGGACTGAAGAGCCTCTGGTTGTGGTTAAGGCTGATCCTCAGAACTTCTCCCAGTGCAATTTCAGAGGAAGTTTTCATGTGTGAAGTGATCTTTAGTTGAACATATAGTCATAGGTTTGCAGTGGGTCTAAACTGACATTTGGTCTCTGGCTGTCAGTAAATCTGCACTAGAGGAGGGTCTGTCTTTTATTTGTTTGTTTGTTAACTGGTAATTTGGATCAATGGTAAAAGATGTCAAAAACCTTATCCAATTATAAAAAACATAGCAAGCCAAGTTGTTCCACAGGAGACTGTTCCAGGTTTGGAATTACTCTATATTTTTATTAATAACTTGCATGGTAGAATAGAGAGTTTGCTTATTACCTTTATAGATGGCACCAACCTGGGAAACTGTGAAGACACTGCCTTGGCTTGTGTTGTCACTTGATGGTGCCCTGTACCCTGTGTGTAAATGGACTGAGTTGTCTGTTACAGCCTTATCTGCAGGTCCCAGCTGTTCTCTTTGCAGCTTCTCTCAACCTCCTTGCATCACACCTTAGCTGCAGACAGACAACACCTCTCTTCATCCCCAGCTGCCCTTCTACAATCCTGCCTGAGCAGATATGCTTATTTTTTTTAGCTGCTATTCTCTGCTTCTTAATTGTGAACCTTCCCTCCTGCAGATTCTGACCCCTAACAGCCTTAAGGAAAAGAAGTGAATGTCTTGGTGCAAAGAGCATAAAGAACCACAAGACATGAGCAAAACAATTTCTTCATTACTGTCTGTAGTCTCTGCTTTACTTCTCCTCAATAGATTTCTCAAAGATGTTTGATTTTCTTCTTGGCCATCCTGTGCAGGTAGAAATCTCAATGAGTCTCCTCTGGAGATATTCAAGAGCCACCTGGATTCAGTTCCAAGTAATGTGCTCTAGGGGATTCTTCCTTAGTGGGGGAGTTGGACTAGATGATCTCTAGAGGTCCCTTCCAACTACGACAATTCCCTGATTCTGTGATTTAGTGACAAGTGAACCCTTTATGTGTTTCCAGCTCTTGTGTGGGCATGATAGACAGCAAGAAATACTGCAATTAATTTAGTTTGAAGGAAAAGGGCAGGGATCCTCTGTAGCAATACTGAGTGCAGCAGATTGTAACCTGAGGATGAGACCAAATTGTCACTCTGCTGTGAAAGTGACAGCAATCATACTGGAAAGCCTAAACAGATGTACAAGCTTCCAGCGATACTGAATAATCCCTCTTCTCAGCATTTTGGTTCATCTTATCTAGGATATTCAGTACAGTTCTGGGTGGTGAGGTTCAAGGAACCTGTGTACCTACTGATAGAGAAGAGAAAAAAAAATCCCCAAACCAACCTCATAGAACAGCAGATCTAGAAAACTGTACAAGCAGTAGGACTGAAAGGATTTGGGTTATTCAGTAGGAAGATAAGCCTGAAGAAGGATGTGATTATACTCTTCATATGTGTCAATGGTTGCGGAGGGAAGAAATGAATGAACTATACTATTATGAACAACAAAAGACAGTTGTTTTACATTTCAGCAAATGTTAGTAAAGCCAGTCAACAACAAGGACAACTGAGCACTAGATCATCTTGATTAAGGAATCTGGGCCATGTTTGCATGGGTTTGACAAACATCCTTCATCCTTTGGGAACACTTAGGTGTGGGCTGATCCTGCCTTAGGATTGCAGGGAAGGCAGAGATATTTTGTTACATTTCTTGAGTTCTCTAATAATTTTTAGAGAAGATTGTTCTGTGGCACTCTGGCAAAAATAAGCAGTTTTGGCATGCTGGCTTGCAGAAAGGACTTGGGAACCGAAAGAAATGGAGAGCTGCCACTTCAGAGCAGTCAGACTTTCACAAGAATGTGTTAAAATTATTAGTAATTGTAAACAAAAGTTGCAATGAGCACATAAAGAGTAAGGCCATAGAAAGAAGACATACAGAAATCACAGATGAAGGGAGTTCTATTGATAATACAGAAATGAAAAATATGAGAAATTGTAATGATGGTAATTTCTGTGTTAAAAAACACTAATGCATCCTCAGCCTAGTAGGTAAAGTAACCAAATTGTCTCAGCTTCTGAGGAAAGTTCTACATTAAATTTGGAGGTCACAGGAAGGTAGGAAGCTGCCTGAAAACAAGTCCATACCAAGAAGAGCATGACCTTGGAGTGGAGATCTTCTTTACACCTCAGCACTAATGAAAAACTGTCTCCTCCTACATTTGAGAAATAGCTATAATTAGTCTGTTGTTTGCTGTAAAGTATCTTTCTGCTCATGCACCTAGAAAATCCTGGCTCTTGTCTCACTTCTGACATCTCTCACTTGCATTTTTTCCCCTGCTATTCTATTTTCTATTAATCTGAGTCAATTTAACAAATGAGAAAATGAGGACCAGACAGCACATAAATTGATTACTCATGTTCTCTTAAACATTTGCCAGTATTTCTGAAAACTGATTCTAATTCAGCACTACTGTTTTTAGCCTACTAAAGCCTAAAAGGAGATTGAGGTTATAAAACTAGTCCAGATGGGGATCATGCCTCCGTGTAGTCAGCAGAGATGAATGGGTATTTTTAGGGAGACGTTCATGTGAATGTAGCTGTTTCTCTCTGTTGTCGTCATATTGTCTCTCTCAGTGGCTATAAAGGGAGTCCTTGGTGATTATTTCACATGGTGATATCTGCACTGTAAATGTCTGCACTCAGTCAGAATCCCCCCTGTTTTTTTCTAGATAATACAACCTTTTGATTATTCATACTTTCATAGGATACAATAGTTTCTTTATTGCCCTTTCATGCTTCTTTGGCCATAGGTGTGATTTCTGGGTCTGCTGAGGTCCTGCTCCTGTAAGACAGTGAGTTCTTCTGCAGGATGCAGCTGCCTGTAGGATGTCTCGTCTTCATCCCAAGTTGCAGATGAGGGAGGTTTTACAGAGTCAGAGTGTGTGTTTTACACCTGATTTATACCTAATTGCAATGTCCAGTTTGGACATTGGAACTGCTGAGGGACATGGTCACTGAGAGCTGATGGGTGCCAACCAGTACTTTGGTAACAGAGTGGGAGAAGTATGAAATGCCTGGAGCACACAAACACACAGCCATTCAGCCAAAATTGCCCCTCTGTACTTACTGACCTCTTTGGTGGATGCTGTCTACCTTCTACCTTAGGACAAGGCCCAACAGGTGTAAACTGGAGCATAGGAGGTTCCACGTAAATATCAGAAAAAAAACTTCTTTACTGTGAGAGTGACAGAGCCCTGGAACAGGCTGCCCAGAGAGGTTGTGGAGTCTCCTTCTCTGGAGACATTGAAAACCCACCTGGACATGTTCCTGTGTGATGTGCTCTAGGTGACCCTGCTCTGGCAGGGGGGGTTGGACTAGATGATCTTTCGAGGTCCCTTCCAACCCCTAAGATTCTGTGATTCACTCCTCCTCAGAGGCCCTGGGCACCTGCTACCTTCTTCCTGTAGTTCACTCAAAAAAACCCATCACTGCCATTATCTTAATGGCATTTATGCTGCCTTGTTGTTTCTGTCAATATCTTCCTTCCAGTTCACAGAATTGCAGAGTCAGAGAATGGCTGAGGTTGAAGTGACCTCTGGATATCATCTAGTCCAGCTGTCTGCTAAAGCAGAGCTGCCTAGGGGTGGTTGTCCAGGACCTTGTCCAGACAGCTTTTGAATATCTGCAAGGATGAAGGCTCCACTATATCTCTGGGAACTTGTGACTATGCTCAGTCTCCCTCACTGCAAAAAAAAAGTGTTTTGTGGTGTTCAGGATTAATTTCCTGGGTGTCAGTTTCTGCCCATTGCCTCTGATTCTGTCTCTGGGCACGCCTGAGAAGGGCCTGACTCTCCCTTCAGGTATGGATGAGATCCTCCTGGATCCATGTATACATGGATGAGATTCTCCTGGAGCTTTCTATTCTCCAGGCTGAACAGTCCCATCTGTCTCAGCTTGTCCTCATATGAAAGAGGTTCCAGCCTCTTAACAATCTTCAGAATCTTTCACTGGACTCTCTCCAGTATGTCCATGTCTCTCCTGTACTGAGGAGCCCAGCACCAGACGCAGCACTCAAGGTGTGGCCTCACCAGTGTTGAAGAGGAAAAGGATCCCCTCCCAAGACCTGCCAGCAATACTTGGTCTGATGCAGCCCAGGATACCATGGGCCTTCTTTGCTGCAGGGGCATGTTCTTGGCTCATGTTCAACTTGGTGTCCACCAGGACCCCCAGTGTTTATTCTGCAAAGCTGCTTTCCAGCTGGGTGGCCAACAGCATACACTGGTGCCTGGGGTTCTTCTTCCCCATGTGCAGGAATTTGCCCTTCCACTTGTTGAACTTCATGAGGTTCCTGTCAGCCCATTCCTCTGGCCACTCGAGGTCCCTCTTTATGGCAGCATGCCCCTCTGTTGTATCAGCTACTTCTCCCATTTTTGTGTGATCAGCAAACTTGCTGAGTGTACACTGCCCCACCATCCAGAGAACTGATGAAGGACTGGACCCAGCATTGGTCCCTGGGCTACAACATCTCACTTCTGGCTGCCCAGGTTGCCAGGTGTTTTCTCTGGGGAAAATGATACTTCCCAAGCCCCACAGTGACAGTGCTTGTTCTGGGCTTTAGTCTTCCTAGGGATCTCTGAAGTGTGCATAGGATTAATTTCTTGTGGCCAAATCCCTAAAGGTGGCCTCACTGCTCTCCTCTCTCACCCTCTCACACTGTGGGCTCCTGTGTTCTAGGATCCTCCCTCTAGTGCTGGGAAGAGATGGGAATCTCGTGATCAGAGCAGAATTCAAGGGGAGGTGGGTCCTGCCAGGCTGTGGGCCTGCAGCACTGCTGCCAAGGGTGAAACAGCCAAGGGATGGTTTGGGGCCAGCAAATAAGAAATGAATGCAGGGGTCTTACTGCTTCTTTTGTGGTGGTAACACCAAGTTCCAGCCATTTCTTTCTCACTTCTTCTGCTTCTTTCCATTCACATGAATCCAAGGGCAGGTCTGGGTGTCCCCAGTTGCCACCATGTGGCCCTGTCTGAGCAAACACACCTGGCTTACCAGCTGTGATTGCACAGTCCTTGTGAGGGCAACCACCTTTCCATTAGGCTTTGACACCACCTTGGAGAAGCAAGGTGAAAGTCCTGGTTTAAAAACCAAAGCAAGCTGTGCCTTCATTACATGCTGTGGTGTTAGGGTGCCTTCCACTGAAAGGCTCATCCAGCTTCCCCATCATCTCTCTTTGCAGACATTGCCACCTGCATATAAGGTTGACAAGCAGAACGGGAGTGCAGAGACGAGGCTGGGAAAGACATTGCTTCTTAATGGGACAGAAACAGAGGGAGTGGAGCAGAGTTTGAAAGAGAAACCTAGCAGAGGGAGACTCTCTATTCTGACAATTCGAGGTTTGGCACTCCAGCTTGCTATAGAATCCTGAGCTTTGAGATACTTTCCTTGAATGTATTCTGTTCTTTGCCTGTTGAACAAAGAAATGGCCTCTGCTAGACCATGCAAGTCTGACTTAGAGCCCTAGGGAGCATTGCTTATCTGTATGTTAAGAGTGTCTTCAGGGTTTCAAATTCACCTCTCCTTGCATCCTGACATCTTTCAGGACTGCATACTCAAGTTCAGCATCACCTTTCTGAAAAACCTGTCTTCCACCTGCACTCCCAATGTCATTTATTTTGTTTGTTCTCTGAGAATCACTATAGGCAACCCAGCATGTCTGACTTCATTTAATCTTGTCACAAAGCACAGTGTTTTTAATTGAAATAAAAATCACAGTGAAAAAAAACTACACTGAAACTATAAATAGCCTACACATATGTCTAGCTTACCAAGAATCTTATTCAACACAGGGTGTTGGGAGGCACAAGTCTTGAGTTTACCTATGCTTTGTTCCAAACCATGTCCCCAGTGTTTCTTTGTATAGTTGGACCTGTTTTGCCACATATCCAGCAATAACTAAAACAGTTATGACAGTTTCCCTCAAAAGGCAAATATCACCATGGCCCAGTGTATGTATAGCCAGCAGCAGGGATTGATATCAAGCCTCTGCCAAGTTTCTCCATGGCACCATGAGCCCTGCAAGGAGCACACAGATCTCACTGTAACCCGTCAGCAACGGTGGATACCCCTGCAACCACAGTGTCTGCTGCATTTTGGCTGTCAAACTCTCTGTGCTCCCAGGGAGCTCCTCCTGGACACTGTGGGTCAGCAAGTGCTGTGTCACTGCCTGGGTGGAAACTGTTGTTCCTGTGCTGTTTGTTGATGGACTGGTGGGGAAAGACAAGCTGCCTTGCCAGGGTATAAATTCCCCTGTCCACATTTCAGCTCTCCTTCAGCAGATGCAGAGTGTAAGAGACAGAACTTCTCATGCCAGCTACCCTCATCCTGCTCCTCTCCCTCTCTGTGGTGGGCACAGGGGCACGTGAACACTCTTCTGTCCTCACTGTGCCCAACGGAAGCCACTGGGGCAAATGGGGCAGGAGTCAATTTTGCCGCTATGGCTCTGCTGATGGATTTGCACTGAAGGTAAATTCTTCCTCTTTCCCACTATCTCTTGTCCATGCAACCTGTTACACAGCTCTCCATCCCCCAGGACGGTCTTCTCTGGAGTCTAAGGATTTTTTTGAATATGGTACTCTGTACATAAGACTGTGAGGCTTTTCAAAAATTTAGCCTAGGAAACACAGCCACTATGGTTACAACAGTAAAGAAAAATACAATTGCTCTGGTTTCAGTTTTAGCAAAACCAGGGTTACTGCCAGAATTGTTTTGCTTTCAAACTGGATAGAACTGTACTGACAGATGCATGGTCTCCATGCCACTGATGTTGCTGGAAGAAGCAACATCAGTGCCAAAATCTGCTGCTGGAGTCAGGGAGACAGGCAGCATCCTTCAGAATCCCTCAGCATCTCTCCTGGGACTCAGAGTCTCTGCTTTACACGTTGGATCAGAAATAGTTAATAGTCATAAAACACAAACAACAACATGTTACAAGAGTTATGTAAGTACATTACAGTTTTCAGCATGACATCTATCTTTTCCTTTGTGCTTTCCAAGGCATTTTCTCTTTCTTACTACAGAAAGGAATTGTAACTTTTTATGACTGGCATGACAAGGACTTTTCCTGAATCTTCTCTCTTTTGCTTTTACCTCTGTTTCTTCGTGTCTTCTACTGAAGGTGGAGCCCTCCCAGTTTGGAAGAGATGACACAGCTCTGAATGGCCTACGTCTGCATTGCCAGGATGACTCAGTCATTGAGTCCTTGGTGGGCAAGTAAGTAGCACTGCTCTTTCCCTTGTTTGTCATGCATCAGCTCACAAAGTGTCCATAGGTGTCATCATTTGCAGGGGTCTCTTCTCTGCCTTGCTTTGTCTGCATAATTCTGGAGTATAAAGTAAATTAAAACAGGTGGTTGGCTTTTCTGTTCATTATTTTTTAGGGTAATTAAACACAATTACTTCAAATGATTGTCTTCTGTTTGCTCTTGAAGTTTCTGCAGAGCGCTGTGAACTGCACAAGTACTGACTGAGGGTTAGAATTCCTCTTGGAAATATGCAATACATGGGCCAGATGCAAGGAAAGGGAGTTTTAACCATACTTTTAGAAATTGTTTGGGTGAAGTCCTGGCCTGCTGAAGTGAACAACATTGCACTTCTGGATGGGATAGTGTCTGTTCTGCCTGCTGCCTAGTGTCTATGTGTCAGACAGGTCAGTCAAGGATTCATCATAAAATGTGCTCAGGATGTTGGATTTTCCTCCAGAACCATAACTATCCAATGTTTGGCTTCCTGGTGTTTCCCTGATGAGACACCAATAAAGAGAAAAGTAAACCCTTGGAAGAGAAGGAAAAAAAGCAGAAAGTAAGCAGCCCCAGATTGCAGCAGGGTATTGTGCTGGTCACTGCTAAGAGCAAGGAATTGTTAAGCTTGAGGGCAGCATGCTAAGAAGAAGCTGCACTTTGCAGCTGTTTGCAGAGCCCATATCTTCCTCTGTCTGCTTTTTTGTCAGGTGGGGTACCTGGACCAGCTTCCAGGTTTGTCCCAGAGGCTACCTGATCTCCTTCTCTCTGAGAACAGAGATGTCCCAAGGAGGAGGTGATGACACAGCTGCCAACAACATACAGTTCAGATGCTCAGATGAAACTGTGCTAGTGGGTGATGGACTATCATGGGGTAGTTTTGGCCCATGGAGCAACAGCTGCAACATATGTGGTCTCCAGACCAAGGTAGAGCCCCCACAGGGGCTTTGGGATGACACAGCACTCAACAATGTGAAGTTCTTCTGCTGTAAATGAGCATTTTCTCCATCTTCATCACTGCCTACACATCTTATATTGCACAGCATATGAAACATCAGTAATGTTTGGCTTCATCTTTATACTGGGAGATGCCTGTGATGTTTTGATTGCTTGTATCTTGCTGTACTAGCCAATGCCTTAGATGATGATGTTTTTATACAGCTATCATGACATTACTGTGGCTTATCCTAGTTACTGAAGTGTATGATGTTCACAGAAATCACCACATCATGTAAATACTGGTATATCACTGTGAAAATTCTCAATCTCTGACAATTGCTCAGAGTTGAGGAACAGATATCTCAACTTTTTTTTTTTAACTTTTTTTTTTTTTTTTTTTTTTCCCTTTGACTTGTGAGTTTCGGGCTTGTTTTGCCCATTTCCCCCTTGTTTGAAAGAAAATTTACCTGTTGACATGACAGACAGGGAAGAATGGGTATTAGTTTGTGTCTACTTGAAGTTTCTGATCAAAAAGAAAATGACCAATAAGAGCTAAATGAGGTGAAATGGAAATTTTGGTGGGTTCATAAGAAGCCTCAAAGATTTGGTATAATTTCTGACTCTTAACTTTAATTGCCTCAAGCCTTGTATATGTTTTTTACAAGTAATCTGTTAGCTCATACCTGAGCTTCTGCGTTAGGGAACATGGTTAGGAAGTGTGCTTGCACTGAGCATTCACCTCAGTATAGCTGTGGTGCCAGCTGGGTGGGCTGGAGCTCCCCAGACCTCTTTTGTTGCTGCTTTTCAGTGCTCCACTGGCTTCCCAGCTGTTAATGCAAAACTCATTTTCATGGGACTTGTTTTTTTTGTTTGTTGCCTCTGGGCTTCATGCTCTAAATAGACTGAGGAGAATCCAAACTAAAAATAAACTTTCTCATTCATCCATGTTTTATGCTCCAATTTGCTGGATAACATTGAAGTTATTGCCTTGTCCTGATGTGCTAGATGTAAAGAATATACTTTCAACTTGGGGAAAAATCATGCCTGGAGATCATGACTGAGCCCTAATGTCTGAGGCACCAGGCTTCTCTGGCAAGAGTTCAAGAAGCTTTACTGCCTCTCTGAGCTCCTTTTAGGAAGTGTTGCTGTTGCTATTCCCTCAAAGCAATGTATTGTGCATCTGTGTGTACTTGAAACAAGGCAGGGGCATGGTGTTGACATTTTCTGTCGAATGGTTGGTGGTGTTCAGAACCACAGCCACGTGGAACAGCACAGGAGGTTCCTTCTGCCAGTTCATATCCTCTGCTTAGCACATACACAGAAGCCATTTGTCCATGTGAAATCTTCTTCCTGTCACTTAACTCAAAGTACTTGAATAATAACTATATTTTCTTTAAGCAGTAATGGAATCTAGCAGGCAAAAGAATAGAAAAAACATGATATATGCTTTGGTTAAAAGGTTTTGATAAATCAGGGATCTGCTCTTGAGTAGATCACTGGTCTGTGTAACTGGGTGTTCTCTCGTATCGGGGCTCAATATCTAACGCTGCAATAAAACATTTCTCTGAGTCAGGGAAGTGATGAATATGAATTGCAAAACCAACAGCAATCCTTGGATGTTTGGTGTCTGGCAATGTTCTCAAAGGCTGGTCGTTGGAGCACAGTAATTTCTTCTGATACTTTTGTCATTTTGCATGCTATTCCCCATTTTTGACAACACAGGAGTTTTTCAAGTGGTGTATGATGAGTGCAGAAGCCACTCATGCAGAACTCAAGATTGACTGCATCTACCGCAAATAAGTGGAGAATAAAACATTTGTCTTGGCTCTGTCTGTACTGTACAGGGTATTGCTTCCCATTTCTGCTTCCTGAAGTGCAGTCAGAGTAAAATGATTCAGTTACTTCAAGTGGAGCACTTGCCAAAGCCTCAGTGGCACAAGAAGGAATATTAATAATATTATTGAATTTAAATGAATTTATTAAAAAAAATAATAATATGAAACTTTCCAGACAGACCTTCTGTTGCAAATTTGGATAGCTGATTTATTTAATCTCAAGGTCTGATTTATTTGTCAACCTTTAAGCATGGGATTGGTTTTGGCTTTGTTTTTGTGTGTGTTTTGTTTTGCCTTTTTTTTTGTTTGTTTGTTTGTTTGTTTGTTTTGTTTGGGTTTTGTTTTCTTGATTGTCTGTTTTAATAATTTGGTACTCCTTTTTAGTTGATTCTGCTGCTTTCTGTCCTCCTCTAGTCTACAGACATTTTAAGTGTACAACTGTTCTTTAAAAGAAATGCATATTTTGCAAAACCAGCCCAGTCAGCACTTGAAATACAAAGGATTATTAGCTTCAAGGAAGTATTTTGTAACTTCCACCTTCATTCGGGGGTTTCTGAAAAAAAAACACTACCTTATTTGTCATATATTCAGCTCTCTGTAAACACTCAAAGCTCTCAGCTCTAGTACTTAGTAGAAAAAAAAAAACAACAACAAAACCAAAAGTAGCAACCTTTTTCTAACAAGATGAACTAAAAGAAATTGAAACTAAATACTGACACTGTCACAGACAACTGGGGTTAACTGTAATCACACAGGAACTTACCTTCAAAAACTACTTCTTCCAGCCCCACACATGGACATATCTTAATTTGCTTCTAGTTGCTTGACTTCTGTTTTCTTATGAGATAGGGATCATTTCAGCTTAAAAACTGACCTTCCACTATTATTAGTAAGGTGAAATATTTTAAAAAGCTGTAACAATCTCAGGCTTCATTCAGTGAAAGGAAAAAGGAATCATGATGATACTGTCTACATCATCTTCCAAAGCCTGGGGAATCCCTTTGCTCAGGCCAATAAAGCTTCATGCAGGTCACAGAAGGCCATTGGTTATTTTGCACCAGGAAAGCAGAACAAGCAAAAATCATGAAGAGGAGGTTTTTAGATTGGATATTAGGAAAAAAAAAATATTAAAAGTTTTATTAAACACTGGAACTTGCTTCACAGGGAAGTGGTCAAGTCACGCTCCCTGGAGGTATTTAAAAGACAGGTAGATACGGTGCTTAGGGACATGGTTTAGTGGTGGACTTGGCAGTGCTGGGTTAACTATTGAGCTTTGTGATTTTAGAGGTCTTTTCCAGCTGAAACAATTTTATTATTACAATATTGTATGATCAGTGTCATCAGCAAATGTGGCAACATGACATTTCATGTGCTTTTTTTCTCAGCAGGTAAGTTGTGTGTCTGGGAAAGATTTACTGTGTAAATCTAAGTTGTGTGTGCAGCTACTTATGTGTGGGGAAAGAGGTCTGGTAGTTTTTCTGTTCTCTGGGTAGAGATGGTTTCCAATGGTGTTAATTCTTGGAATGGCCATTATGGCTGAGCTGAAGTGCCTAAAGGAATAAATTGCTTTTCTTTGGAGTGATTTGTTCAAGAAGCTGTGCCTGTCTCCTTATATGTGTGTATGAGTATATGTAGATAATTGAAACACTTGAAGTTCTTATTGCACATTCCTTTTCCAGAGGGTGGGCCAAGCTGGAAGGCTCTGAACATCTGCTTCTTCACTGCAAATGAATGATCCTGTTAAATTTTGAGGTTTCGCTATGGGAAGAATTATTCATATAATCAGCAATACTGACCTTTTATATTTCCCTGTTGCGCTGGGTGTAACATAGCTTCATACTAGTGTGTGAATAGAACCTCCAAACAAGACCTGTTCCAAGAAATATTTGGAAAACAGAATGATGTCTCCTCTTCATGTATTTTCTGAAGTATTTATCAGCAAAATCAAAGTCAAAAGAGGATGTTTTTGTCATCTGAATAGTGATGGAATACTTTTAGACAGGCCTTCCCCAGTGGTCTGCTTGTGTAACATGGGTCATACACAGAAAAGATGGGGTGGCACTACTATTTAGAAGCTCAAGCTGAGCAGGTCTCAGCCATCTGCTACACTCAAGGTGGAGGAATCAAACCCTTTCAAGTGAAAAAAAGACAGAAATGTATCAGCAAAGTCTGCTGGAATTAATGTGGCTAAAATTGTCTGTACTGGAAACTGTGAGTACCTACACCTGTGTGACTCCAAAAAGTCACTGTGTGTCCCTGTCACATCCAGGAGTCAGGAACATGTTACCAAAGAAATTCCAGCCAGGTCCTGTGGGACAACAATTCATGAAGGGCTGAATTCTGGCTTCCACCCTCCCTCACAATGCGGATCCAGCAGGTATCCCCTTGTCTAGCATACCTGTGGCAATGATATAAAATCCTAACTTTTTGTCTGAGAAGTTGCTGTATGTTTTGTACCTGCCTGCTTTATCTCCACCTCTGCAGAAATGAAGTCTACCTGAGGAAGTCCAGGCTCCAGCAAGCAATGTTAAAAGCTGTTGTCCTGGCAGGAAGAGAGGGTAGAAGGTACATCCCCAGCCCAGCAAAAGCTAGGGAGCCTGAATGAGCTGCCCGGCAGTCCAGAAACATAATTATCAGCAAGTTGGCAACACCAGTTGTATAGATACTGTGTTTCTTGTAAGCAGATAATATGGAACCTTTCTTAGAGACATTCACTTCTGGTATTTTCACTTCCTGTGCTTTCCATACCCTACCAGAGCAAAACTTGGTAGATTTCAATCACCCCATAGCACCTCACAACAAAGACCTACTCTGTACAGCTTGAAAAGGTTTGATGTCTGCTGCAACTGTTCAGCTAGTTGGATGACATTTGCCTGCACAAAGCTTCTGCAAAGATTAACAACTACTTCTTGATCTCTTAAAACAAGTTCAGTGGCAGTAATGGAGTAGTGATAAGCATCACAACAGCCATGAATGGCCTCTTTAGCGGCTGTGTAGCCGGGAAAACAAGTGAAGATGCTTAACTTCTCATACTGTCATGTTCCTCTGAAAACAGCATTTTCCACAGACTGAGTTAGTGACATCATACAAGTGCTTCTTAATTTCAAAGGAGACATTAATCTCAGGAAAAGTAATAACTAAGTGAAGAAAATATCACTTCTATTTCTAGGTGTTTGCAAACAAACAGCTGGGATCACTACATTTTTTTAAATGAAAAAACATAAATGTGTTTCAACTTTGGGTCACACTGCAGTCAGTGAAGTTACACATGTATTAAATAGGGGATAAGTGAGAAAGACATAAACTTAGAAAATCATTATTGTATGATCTACCTGACAAAAAAATTCCTTTTAAGTCTAGCCAAATGACTGTGACTTTCCATGTGAGATTATAACACCAGTGCTATGGTGCTAAGTAGTTATCCAGCAGTACCTGCTGAGTCCCACTCCTATTAGAGGTGTAAGAAATCCATTGGTGTCCTCACAGGCTTTAAAACCCAGCTGGAAGTTTATCAATGAGTTATCTTGGAGGTGGCTCACCTTGAATGAGATACAGTGTCACACTCTTGCTTGTTAAACAGGCTTTTATATAAGTGTTATGGTTTCCATAGAAACATAACTGAATCTTTCCTCCAGCATAATCCCAAAGGCTTTCACAGACCTGGAAAATGTGCGGTGAATAGTCAAATCATTTTTTTTATGCTGACAAAAAGAATGCCACAGTTGTCACCCAGTCAAATTTCTCATGTGGGGCAAAATAGGTTTCAATCCCACACTGCAGAATTGCCTTGCAGCATTTTCTGGAATCCCTTTTCCCTGCAAACCCTGGTTTATGAACTTGTAACAAAAATGTATAGAACTGCATAAGCTATAGATGGGAAAGACCGTACTCATTTATCTTCCTGAAGCCTGTTGGAGTGTGCAAAATACATGAGAACAGAAAAAACAATTAAGTTGATGATGTCTTTCCTGGGTTTATGTTGTGCATTGTCTAGTCTTCTTCATGTCTAGTTTTAAATATTCTTAATTATAATTTAAATATTAATTAAATCTAATTTAAATATTCTTCTTATTCCTCCCACCATGTAACATGGATTTGCCCATTAGCAAAACTTCCCCAAAAGTGAGTCTGGTGTTCTCTTGTGTAATTTCACCTCAGTCTCTTAGTGGTTTAGGACCCCATTTGTTTTTCTAGGTCAGGACTGAAGACATTCCTTGGTACTGTACTATAACAGAGATGGGGCTGATCTGTTCTAATTGTTCAGTAGCTTGTGGCCATTTTAATGCTATGAGCTAACACAGAGCCAAGGAATAAGCTTGATCACTGGGCCCAGAATGTTAGTTCCTCCTTGAGTGATTTTTTCCAGCCATCTGGGTTTTTTTGGTCCAGAAATGTTTAGTTTGATGCTTTCTGTAGCAAGACACATGTAGCAACTTTCCATGCTCAAGCAGATCCCATCCTATGGGTAAAACTTGGGTTAAAAATAGGGAAGTCCATAGCATGAAACACTGAAATGCTGAAAAAAAAAATTAATTAAAATAATCCAACTACTATGTTTAAGATTAATGGATTTTAAAAAACAGATCAGGCTGTGCACTGGGGCCCCTGATCTGTCTCCAGCTGGTTCCTGAGACTGCTGGTACAGGCACAATCACAAAGGAGTAGCTTGAAAATACTTCTGTTATCTATTGGGGTAGGTATTTGGGACAAATCACCATCTCTGAGTATAGAGCCCCTCTCCATTTTCAGGGACCATGCTCCTGACTCACTTCTAAGCTGTAAGCTGCCATCCCTGCTATGAAGGGATCCTTCAACTTTCAGACAAATACTTTGATTTCTGGTATCTCAAGGAAGTTGCTTCTGCCACCACCCTTCTTCTGCTGGACTGACTTAATGCTCTTCTCTTGGTGATCAAATTGCAGTTGGTGCCTCCTGGCTCATCTCCTGTTCAGCCACCAGACACGCAGACTAGTTTGCTGAAGGAGCAGCTTATTTTCTTCTGCCATCTTCTGTAGGTCATTGTATCATTGCAAGTCTGGAAGTTTAAGATATTTCAGCTTTGAGCAGGAGCATCACCTTGGCTAGGTGCTTAGGTCAGCAAAAGGTCAATGGTAAGAAGATATGAGCATCTTTTTTATTTGAAATATTTTAAGCAACTCTAAACCACACAAATTAACTTCAATTGAGTGCATGCAAAAATTCTGTGACACCTGTCAATGGCCAATAGCTACCAATACCAGCCTAGAGGAGAAGAAAGTATGATTCTGGGAATTCAGAAATTTTGCATTATCTGAATGGACTGGCTGATGGAAGTAGGGCCTGGAAATACACATTTTGTACTGGAACAATGGAGAGGGTCCTTTTGAGCAGCCATCCCAGCACATCTTAGAAAATACAAATACCAGGCTGAGATGAGGATGGCTTATCAAAGATCTGCATTTAACTCTGCCTCCTATTTTGCTCTATTCAGGAATATGAGCAGAGTGAGCTGAAACTCTACAAAATCCAGACAAAACTATCATGATTCATCTAATTAGCACTGTATAATGTTCATTTTTTTCTGAAGTTTTAAATACACACTGCTGCTGGAATTCAGGTAAGCAACTGAGCATAGGCTTAACGCGGGTGCATGAATAGTCCTGTCACTTTCAGCACTAAAACATGAGCAGGTGCTTTATTAGAATGGGGCTAAATTTGCTTGCTCAAATTCATTATTACATATTACAGATAACTGAACTGCCTTGCCTTCAGATGGAATATACCTGAGTAAATATGGGTACCTGTAATGTACAGTCTGTGTGCTCATGAGTGGCAACATCTGTGGCTTCTGCCCCTGTTATAGGAACAGCACCTGGGATTTAGAAATAGACTAATGCTGCACTTCTTCTGTTTAAAAGAGGAACATGCAGCTCTTCCAGCTCAGTCTTAGATGGTATGTCCCAGTCCGAGGGAAAGAAGTTTCTTGAGGAGCTGATTCAGGGCTGTTGGCTGTGGATGACCAGCTGGTGTTGATGGGATCTGATGGCTCAGTTGCAGCCTGCCAGACACCAGGTGCTTACTGTGCCTGCCATCTCCACCACAAAACAGATGGTCTAGTGCTCAGCGAGGAGACAGGTGGGGATCAGAGCACAACACAAACCTCCTGGACTCTGCTTTGCATGGGAGCACGACAAAGTTGTCAGCTCTACTTACGTCCCTGTGAATGAACTCACCACCTTTGCAGGCAGGCTGAGCCAGGATGGCTGGTAAGGACCCGAAGAGTGGCAGCCACTCTGGGGTCTTGCTGCTTCTGAGGGGAAAAAATCCCTCTACACTTTGCTTGCTATCCTGCATGCTTTTCTTGGGACAGAGCACAGGGGCAGGAGGAAGGCTGTCCCACATGACCTCCTGGTACAGGTGAGAAGTCCTTGATAGAAGTGCCTTCCTTCATCCAGGGAGTGACACCTGCCTGTGAGGAGGACTGAGCTGCAGCTTTGAGGAACTGCAGAAATCATCAGGGATCTTAGCTGAGCCTGAGAGGAGATATGGACATTGTCTTGAAGCTAAACCAGACAAAGAAGCAGCTGTGGGATGAGCTATTTTTTCAAGAATTACTGCCTTAAACTTTGGTTTTCTAACAAATTAATTTTAATTGTAAGCTAAGTTACCTTAATGTTAGAAAGCCCCAGGAAAGCTGGCAGTTGATACTGTTTTACCCTAGCAGTGCCAGACTCTTCCAGGAGCTAGTCAGTATCTCCACAGGGGTGATCTACACATCTCTGTAGTGATCATGCTCCAGCCAACCAGCTGAGCTGCCCAACGAAGGGGCTGATGGAGGAGCTGAGCCCAAAACATGGCACTAAGTAGGATGAACAGGAGCCTACCCCTTGGGGCAAGACCCCGAGCCCCATGGAAGGGGATGGCAAAGGGCAATCCTTGAGTAGATGCAGGATGGGGACTCCCACAGTAGGTATGTATAGAATCCTGAAAAGAATAATTGTCTCAAAATAGCCACCTTGACAAAGTGGACATTGTGCTCAGGTGGGGACCTCATTCGGTAACCACCTGGTCCCTGTTTTTGCAAGGAGAGCCCCTTGTTTGGTAACTACCCTGATAAACTGGATGCTGTCCTTGAAAGGGGAGCCCTTCCTTTGGCAGCCACCCTGATAAATGGGACACTGACCTCACTTGATAAGAATCAGTGGCTGGCAAGAGGAGCCCCATGGAGGCACCGTGCTATCTTGCGGAAGACCACTTTCCTATTTAAGGACAGAAAACATGTGTGAAAATAAAAGTAACTGCTCAGTCAACCTGAATGGGAGGGGGAGGGGCAAGTGTCACCTGGATCCCCACATCCCGCTGATTCATTTCCAGAACATTCCTGAATCCAATACTGAGTCTGTGCAAAGCAGACTAAGCGTCCACAGGAGAGGTGGGCCTGGTGCCATAAGACAGGCAGACCAGCAATCCTCACCAGAGCCTGATTGACCCTGCAGTCCTATAACTGAGAGAGCTGGTGATGTTGCCTCACCTGCAGAGGAGATGAGATGCCATCTAGCTTTGACTGTTTGAATTAGGCAAAGGATGAGATCTGAATTGCAGCTTACCCTGCTTAACAGCTTTTTCCTAAGAGGTAGCTCTGACTCAGGAGACAGTCAGTGGCATTTCATCTTGGTCTGCACGCCTCTGGTCTTCAGTAAGGATCCAACTGCTGTTTATGGTGGTTTTGCATGCTTTTTCCTTTCTCTCACATCCCAGGAGGTGGCATGTCCTTGCAGTGATCCACTTTCTGCTGAGCTCACTGTTGCTTGTTTAATTTGGGCATTTATCCATATGACAGCGGCTCCTCTTATTCAATGTCTAACTGGGGGAAGGGTTCATCAGGCCGTATCTCTGTGACATAGTTTTCTTCCAACATCTCACAAAGCCATCGGAGTCCCTGGTTGTTGCCTGCCTTTCCTGGTGTTCAGAGGGAATGCTGGCAGGCAGAGCAGTATCACTGAGCTGGTGCTTCACTCTAGGTGCAGCAGAGAGCCTGGCTCTTCATATCACCACCAGTTTGCTGCTGTTCCTGTAGCATCACTGCCCATGTTGAAGTCAACGACAAAGAGTCCAGGGCTAAAGGTAGTAAGACACTTGACATGTTTCTATATGAAATATACTCATTAAATTGCATCACGTCATTGTACTACTGTTCTTTACTACTTTTGTAAAGTTTAGTCCTTCAAAGAACAATTATAAGACAGGCTGCATGTTATAAATACCCACATGAAAAGAACTCAGGCTCTCCTTGGGAAGAGAATGGGATATCCTGGAGGTTAAATTGTAATTGCCTATTCACTCCTCTTTTGTTTGCAGAAGAAGCTTTTATTCCATAATTTCTTTCACTAATTTGCTTGATACCATCAAACTACCTCACTTCACCCCACTGCCTGTCAATGTTTTTCTTGTATACATTCTGGGCTACTTGAGACCAGGATGGTTTCTCACAGAGGGAACATGTATAACAGTGCCTTTGAGAGACCTACAGCTGAAGGAGGTGTAGCTGTGCTAAATTCAAATTAGGCAAGTCCAGTGCTACAAGGAGCAGAGCCAGATCAGGAGAAAGCTCATGAGAAGTGACAACCCACTTCAGAATCCCATGCTACCTCAGACATCCTTCCCTTCAGCCCACCTTCAAAGCTGGCCAAAAACTTGGCTCTTCAACCCATGCCAAGCTCCTGCAGCTGGAATATTGATTGCTGGGATATTACAACATGTCAAGTTATTTAGGCTAAAGCAAACTCAACTTGACTAGAGAGCTGCAGGCTTCTTTTCACCTAATCATAGCCATATACAATTTAGGTGCCCAGGTGAAGTCAGGTGTCTAGGTTTCTCCTTTACGCCTGCATGTGAAGGTTCAGTCTCACTACTTTAAACATTATCTCCGGTGTCTACAGATGAAGCCCAGACTAGTTACCTGGCTTTGAATTGCATAGATAACTGGAAAGAATGAAATCCTATGTGGATATTTGTTCCATAGTATTGTTCTGGCTTCCTTGGAGCTTCCAAGTGCTGCTCCAATTCTAGCACAAAGCAGTAGCTTTGGTATATGTATGGCAGCTCAGCATCTCTGCCAGAATACTGCTTTCTCTGGGTGAGATATTTGTCAAAGTCTGATATAATGTCAGGATTTCTAATTGCCAGTGACATTTTGAACAATCACAAAAATTAACTACTCTGAACATGATCTCAATAGCTGTGAAGCTGCCATTGTGCAATGGAAGTTGACTCATCACACACATCATGGAACAATGTTTTTCTGTATTTCACCTTTGTGCACTTATTTGTCCTGTCAGTGAGACTGAAGCAACTTCAATGATTGTTTTGCAACTGCATATTATTGTGGTGCAAAGAGAATTTTATATTGCAGGCCAGATACTTGAAGGTGTCTTTTGCTGTTTGCCAGTTTTTCTTCCACAGTTATTTCTTCAAGGACAACAGAGGCAGGTAATATATTAATATTTATTATGTCAAGAATGAGAAGGATTGCAGTGTTGGCAGCTCACCCACTGCTGTGGGTCACAGATGTGACAAACAGTTCTTTCTTCTTGCTATGGAGATTACTGTGGCTTAATTAATAAATAACTTTCTTTTTAAAATGCTTAACTCTTGATTCCATTGAGCATAAAGGAAAGGAATAAGGTCCTTTTTGCTCTTTGCCAAGATGTCAATGGGAAATTTACCTAATGAAATATGTGGGGAAGCTGTCATGGGTTGCAAGATGATGTCGGAACTAACACGTCAGCATGGACCTTGGAGTACAATTCTGCTTTGACTTGTTAGATGGTCAAGGGCTAATGACTTGAACTCAGGCCCTTGAGAACAATTAGGTGCCTGCCTTTTATCTGCAGAAATGCAATGGAGGAAGTGTGTGGGTGCTCCAGGCTCACCCCTGTGTCTGTGCTTCTGTTGTCACAGCCTTGTAAGACAGCATCTAAGGGCTGTTTTTGCCAGAGAACAATTTCTGTGTCCATGCAGGCATGGAGTGGATGGGGTAGGGAATCTCTCCTGCAAGAGGGTTAATGTCACTAAGCTAATTGGCTTAAGTTCCTTGATGGCATTTTTCTGAATTTTGGCACTAATGGTCAAAAGTGCCTATTACCTGGCCAATTGTAATGGCAAAACTTTGTATTATTATCCAGACCTGATTCCCTTTGTTCTTCTTTCCAGCTCCCTTTCTTCCCCATGCAGTAGCATGATTGGCATTAAGCTAAGTTAATTGCTGGCATTGAATTATCATGACTGACCTTTAAAACTGAGACTTAGTGTAATGAATCTGAAGAGTGAGATGGTTTGGTCATATCCTGCAGAGTTGTTAGATGGTATTGATAGTCAACGTGGGAGTCAGGTAACACTGATTATGTCTCTACAACCATGATAGAAACTTTAGTCTCTCTTCAACATAAATACTATTTTGCTCAATCCAAATGTTGTGTATGTCACAGAAATAGATCATATTGCTCAGACAACAAACCACAGTCTGCATGCATGACCATCCTCTTCCTCTGGCCTCACCAAGTTGGTTGCGTATTTTACAGGAAACTCACACTCCTTTGGATCTGTGTATGAATGTTACGTTGCATAACAGGGGTTACAATAGTGAAGTTCTTGAGCTGTTGCATGATTGGGCTGTGTTTTTCTGGGATGGTAACTGCTGAGATGGGGTGACACACATCACAGTTGCAGCGTGGCATCCCTTTTGCTAAAGCAGACCAGTTGAAATGGAATCCAATTTTTTTCTCCTTTGACCTTGCAAGTACCCCAGAAGCTTATTTCTCATTCAGAATAAGAATTGGAATATTCCTTAATAACTGAGTTATATTGCTCTTTATTTGTAGACTCTCAGCAGTGGTTTGATGACTAAGTTCAGCTTTGTAGATTCTGTTCTGGAAGGATCCCAACAAAATTCAAGATTAGTTGCTAGGGATACATAAAAAACTCAATTCACAATGCAATGTGCTGCAGACTAGCTGCTTGCTGCCTAGTATATGCCCAACTATTTTCTACAGAAGACCTTGTTTCAGAAGTTTCTGGATACTTCCTGTTCTTACACTTACTTTTTCCAGTGGGAATAGGAAGCTTTAATTGTATCTCAAGTCTTACCTGTTTGGTTGTTCAGTGTCTTGTCTCTAAGAAGGCAGGTTTTTCTCCTAGTACTCCAGCTGTGCTGGAGAGGTGAGAGCAGTGCTGGGGTGAAGATCCCGAGGTCGGTGAGGGAGAAGGGGGAAGAAAGTGCCCAAGCAGATGCTCCCCTGTAATCTATGGTGAGAAGGCAGGCTGTCCCCCTGCACTCATGGAGGAGCATGGTGGAATGTTCCCTGAAGGTACCAGGAGGAGCAAATGTGGATTTGCAGCCCATGGACTTGGATCATGCAGCTGTAGAAGACCCTGCACCAGGGGAGTTTGTTCCCAAAGCAGCCCGTGACTCTGTGGGAAGCCCAGGCTGGAGCAGCTCTGGACCTTGTGGGAAGGACTCATGAAGGAGAGGTTCGTGGAGGACTCTCTCCAATGGGAGGGACCCCGTGGGGAAGCAGGGGAGGACTGTAAGGAATCCTCCTTCCTGAGGAGGAAGGAGCAGCAGGAACCACCAGCCTGTGAAGTGACTCTAACCCCCATCCCCTGTCCCTCTGTGCCGCTGGGGGGAAGGAGGGAGAGAAACTGGGAACAAAGTGATTTGGGCCCGGGAAGAAGGGAGGGGTGGAGTAACATATGCAAACCCTGCTCTTTGTGTTGTCTGTGTCCTGTGGGCAATTGAATAGTGTGACATTAAATTATTATTTTCCCCAGTTTAGTCTGTTTGGGGTTGTGGGGAGGGTGAGTGAGCGGCCACATGGCTGGTTCTTTGTTGTCGTGTTAGGCCCAAACCACAACACAGGAGATAAGGAGCAAGTACCTAACTTTGCAGCCCACAGTGAGATTTCTCCCTATTGTGCCTCCCACTGGGGTTGGGGGATCCTGAAAGAGGGGGTCCAAACACAGTGTGCAAACAGAGTGTGCTTCAGTATCCCAAACCTGACTCAAAACATTTGCTCTACTTGAGAGCATGAAGCACACAACAGACACACAGTTTACACGGCATATAACCCCTGCAAGCAGTGATCCTGCCAGACTCACCAGCTAAACAATACCTAGGGAAGTATTCCAACAATTTATCTTGAATATTGGCCACAAACATGCTTTATATCGCTGGTAGCTGTCAGGTCAGTTAGAGGATCTATATTTAGAGGGCTGGGAAATTCTGTCCTCACTTAAAGCAAGGCTTAGCATTATCTAGTAACTCCTTTCAGGAAATATGCTCCTTTAGGTCCAATTTATTCTGGGATTTTACTTAGGTTTATTGCATTAGGTGAAAACAAACAACAGCTTTTTACTTCTATTTGCTGATCTGCATGCCCTTTATATCATATCCGAGTAATGAAGGAGTCTGGGCTGTCCCTGCCAAGAACCTCCAGTGCTACTAAGATACAGTCACAACATGAAGACATAATACAGAGGAACATATGCAGGATGGAACTGTGTGCCTAAGGTGAAAATACGAAACCAAACAAGGCATCAAGTGATGAAACCAACAATCCTATTCAGCAGCTGCTTCTCATTCATGATGAGAGGCTGTAGATTGCTATCACTGTCTCACTACCAATGCAGAGCTCATTTGCAGAATGATGCAGATGTGCAATAACTCTGTAAGATATGAATGGAGGAAAAAAAATGAAAGAAGGTAAGTCATATGAAAATGTCTGATTTAGACATGGTCATAGAATCATAGAAAATCTCTAGTTTGAAGGGACAGATGAGGATCATCAATTCCAGCTCTCTGCTGATTGGGCATAACAAGCACTGAGCAAGACTTTTATAGACTGTGTTCTACACCCAGCTCTGCAAAAAACACGGTCACTTACCTCTCATTTGCATGCTCAGCACTGTGCTGTACCTCTTGGCTGCTTCTCACTTACATTAAGATCCAGCTTCCCTTCTGGTCATTCCAGGTGAAAACACTAGCCAAGGAGATCTGCATTAACACTTGGAATCTGCTGTCGCTCTTCACTGGGTGTACACCCATGCCCGTGTCCCTCTTCTGCCCCTCCAGCAGCTCTGGCAGCAGCACATAGGCTGCTGCTCTTGCCCTCCCCTGCCGAGAGCCTCCTGCTGCAGCAGGGCCTTCACTCTCCACCTTGGGTGTGACCTGCTTTGCTCACATCTCCCTGTACACTGAGGCCAACAGGAAAATCCCTGCTGTCTATCAGATGTCAGTGCGTGAACCCTGTATCAGAGAGGAAGATGTGGAGCAACCAGAATATTCTGTGAGACTCTGCCTGTATTTCACAGCTCTGCTCCCTTGTTGTGGGTGTTTTACCAGGCAGTGCCCCATCCACAGGCTGCCTGAGTATGTACTTAGTGTGTGCTCAGTGCTTCATTTACCTTAGTCAGCAAATGCGCTCATCAGGTTTGAAATCAAAAGGTTGGCTCAAAAAAGGTTAACTGCATGAATCTTACAAGCTATTTCAGGACTTTCTGGTATCTTGGCTGCAGCACAAATGTTAAACTGTGTTTGTGAAGAGGGCTGTGAGGGGCAGTGTGGAATGGGGAGCGTCCATGGTGCAGACTGTGCCTGGTGGGATGCTTCATGGATTTTCACTGAGCCCAAACATGCTGCAATGCTTCTGCCAGCTTTCCTGAAGCAAGTCTAAAGCCACTGATAATAAAAGAGTTGCAGATGAGGTTGGTGTGACACCATGCAGGGGTAAGAGCTAGGCAACCATTCAGAGCAATCTGAAGCACTTGGGTCTGTTCACGGAAAAAAGCTGCCTTTGCTCCTCTGTAGGACTAACCCATGAGGTGGACCACAAGATCAAAAACATGGTCAGATGCAAGGCGGAGGTAGCTGTGAGTGTTCAGAGCAGGCTTGGGAAAGCATGATGGGTATTTTCCATGTGGGGAGTCCTGTCTACTTTCTAGATGCTGGAGCATGTGAAAAGACAATGTCATTAGATGCTGTCAAGCAGGGGGAATGGTCTGATGTTCTTCCCACAAGGCTCCACCAAGAAGGAAACTTTGCTGAGATTGTGCAGAAGCAGAGAGGATTTGCAGGCAACCAGCCTTTAATCTCCCTTTGGGCTATCCATGAGGGAAACACGGAAAGGAGATGGTGGTGCTTTGCAGTATTTCACAACAGAGCAGGCCCAAAGTCCTCACACCAACCCCACAGGATGAGGGGCTGCAGCCTAGAGAGCAGACATTCCAGGAAGGATGACGGTGACACAGGGGTCCAGTGTCAGCCCCCTCTGTGATATTTGGAGAAAAAAAAATGCACTTTCTACCTGCCTCAAGAGAGGGGTAACAAGTAAGACTAGGCTGATTTACTGTACATGCTGCATTTGGAGACCATACTGAGGACCTGGGAATGGATCAGGGAAGGGGCTCAGGTGACTAGAAGCAGACATAGGCATTTGAGCTAGGTTCTCCTGCTTTCCTTTTAGACATTGGAAGTGCTTTTGGGGAGTGACACATAATGTCCTAATGTGGGCTTTACAGAAGATGTAGAATGGCTGTTGAAGACACAGAAAAGACCTCCCAAAAGGATGTAATCTATAGAGGAAATGTTGAAGCTTTGCTTTGTTCAGACTCCCAGAAATAAAACCAATACATCATTTCATTGTGACCTGAAAAACCTTGACAGGAAGAAAATATCTGTTTGCAAATGGCTCGTTAAGCTCAGGGCAGAGGAGGGTATAATGAGATCCAGTGGCTGAAGACAGAAAATATGAGTTAGGAAAAATAATGCAGTAATACTAACTTGGCAGAAGCAGGTATTACATCAGGCAGCCAGTGAAGGAGCCAGCTTTCTGCCTCCTGAGGACTCCTAGCAACAAGTGGACACTTCTCTGAAAGACAGCCCTTGTCTCTGGTCAAACACAGGTTGTTAGGCTTGAGGAGGAACACAAGAAGATTGAGAAGTAGCTGTGAAAACTGTGGTGAAGTGAGAGAGCCTGCTGTTCCCTAAGGGGCTGAAACTCTCCAGATCAATGTGCAAAAGGATTAGGAACTCATTTCATCTTGCAGCAGTCATCGATATTGATTGCTTTTTGAAACTCCTCAATTTAGACACGCACATCAAGCAGAGGGACGTGCAAAAGGGCTGATTAGGAGTGTCTGTCGCTGCGCTGAGGACTCCTTCAGGAGTTATAGAAATGCAAAATCCAGTTATTAAATTAAACTGGCCCCACTGAGGTGCTGATAGACAGACTGACACAGTTTTTCAGAAAGAAGGCTTGCTGTTGAAGCTGCCATATTATAGTTAAAATAACCATTATGTACCAAGTATGTCTTTTGCAGACACTCATCCAACCAACTTCTGCTCTTATAAAGACATGGTTTGAGTGGGAGATGAAGAAGACAAGGCAGCCTAATCCGAGGTAGGCTGAAATCAATGTCACTGTACCATATTCCAGATGAAGATATAAAACGTATCCTCCAGGACATGAGTACCACCCAGCAGGTAGGACAGCTGTTTTTAACATGCAGCTGCTGCAGCTGATGCTGGTGTCCCAGAAGCATTCCCATCATGTTGCCAGTGCCTCCCTTATCTCTGCTTGCTGTCCCTAGCCCTGCCATTCTCTGTGCTGAGCTCTGTTCCAGGCCTTTATGTTTTATGTTTGTATTCTCAGCTTCATCCCAGCATTAATACCTACCGTTATGCACCCTAGTCAAATACACTCATTTCAGCTTTATGCCATTGGTTCCTCTGCAATACTGAATCCAGGCAAGGACTTAAGTGTGCAGGAACGAGTCTGTGTAGCCAGACATCCATTTGATACTTGCCTTAGTTTTCCTGCTG
>NW_009953505.1:2848529-2852750 GCF_000747805.2 Chaetura pelagica | reverse complement strand
CCTGCTGACAAGAGATGTACAATTTTTTAAATAGAGCAAATAAATATAAAAAAACAAATAGGGCTATAATGACCAAACCCTTTTGAAATGATCTGACATACTCTGGAGAAAACAGAATTTTTCTGTTAAATTTTAAAAGAAAATCAGCCAAGGATGTTGGGTGACCCAGGCTTGACGTTCAGAAAATAAACTTCCAATGTTGTGCTGAACTGGTCTATTAGTATGTATGTCACTCTGCTCAGCAGTTACATAAAGAATGAATGATTTCACATGCTAATGCCCTTTCTCCATCCATGTCCTACAAATGGAGTAATAACAGTATCTTGCAGTCTTGCTTGGATGCTTGCAATTGTTTAAGAACCAGAGCAGAAATCCACGCTAAATCCTCACCCTTGCCACTTGAAAGGGTTTTAAAAAAAGACCCCAAACCACCTCTGACCACAGCAGCCCTGGTAGATGCAGTATCTTTTTGCTGAAACGTATTTTTTCCAAATGGGTTCTTGTCAATTTGAAATAACATTTTAAGAAGATAGAACAGTTCCTTAGTAATTACAGCTACAATAGCTTAATTTACTCACGTGTATCTGTTGACACATGGTAATAGTGGTTTTTAATCATGGTTCTGATACCAGATTTCTACTGGTTAGGTACACTTGGTGCCTTTCATTACTAATGTCATCCTAAGCAGCCTTCCTTTTTCAAAGATGTAGACAGGAGGAAATTCTCTGAGACTTGACTGTTTGGAAGTGCACCACAATGCAGGTTTCATTCTCCTGAAAGAGTGAAATGGTTGTGTCAAAAGCTTTGTATGTCCTGATAGCTTTGTGTTTTAGGAAATTCTGAAGAAATGTATTTTAAGAAATGCTTTGAGAAGGAAGGGGCAGGAGCAGGAGCAGGAGCAGGAGCAACAATGAAGAGAGGAGAGGAGAGGAGAGGAGAGGAGAGGAGAGGAGAGGAGAGGAGAGGAGAGGAGAGGAGAGGAGAGGAGGAGGCAAAGAACCACTGTAATTGACAGCTGATTGGGAACTTAGACTGCTCATAAAATGCTGAACCTCATCCACATGAAAGCACAGACTGCCTGTTCCCACTGATCCAGAAGGGAGTTAGTAATTCTTAGATACCTTTAAGAATATGGGCCTGAAAATCTGATTTGAGAAACAAAAAAAAGAAAACTCAAGACATCCTTCTATATCACCATTTGCCCATGGGGAAACCACCAGATGCTCTTTTGAGAGTAACAGAGGGCAGGTAGATCTCTCTGTACTAAGTTAGAGCTACAAGCTAACCATATCTGCTTTTGATGTAGTTATTCAACATGTTCTTCAAGTTATTCATTGATTATCCCCAAATAGATAAATTTAAAATCTCAAAAACTCAAGCCCTAAATATGTTTGTTTAAAAAAAAAGCAGCTACCATCACCACATATTGTTGCTCTCACTTGCCTAAGCATCAATCATCTTAGCAAGAGGAGTAAGTAGGCAAAGCATACAGGGCCCTGCTGCCTGTGATGATTGCATTAGTTAGCTCAGAGCACCCACAGAGCTCTGCTGGGGCCATGGGTGATTCTGGGGCTCAAACTGGGGAACCTGAAGAACAGGTGAGTTAGGCTACCCAGGACCAAGAGGGGGACAGGAGCAGGGGTGGGTGGTTGGACACACATGACAGCCCTGGGGTTCCTTTTGCTCCCCTAACCCGCTCCAGGCAAACCTGGCCCAGGCATGGTGTTGAAGACAGCCCAGGTGCAGCTCTATGTCCACATGACTCCTGCACCCATTGTCATCTAAAGGCGTCAAAGGTCTCTACCCATGCCCTTGGGCTGGAGCAGGGGTAGCAAAACCTGCTGAGAGTAATAGGAACAATAAAGAAAAAAATTGTGTACCCAAAAATGATCTACATGGTTTGAAATATTGTGAATATAATTAAATTGCACTTGGAACTTTCCGTCACATCAACCAAGCCAGCTATTAAATATTTTTATGTGAATCTTAGGCAGATTTGATGCTCTAAACTATTAAATCTAAATATTATAACGTATTTTCCCCCATGCCCAGTATGAATACCCTATTAATCATGCTGTACACACCACAAGTTATTTCTACCTTAGTGTTTTTGTCCAGTCTCTTAAACTACTGTAATCCATCTACTACTTAAATTTCCTGTAATGGATTATAAGAAGTCTTCTGTGCAGCATGCTGAGTGAGTGATCAGAAGAATTGGATTTTTTTCCTGCCTTTCCAACATTTTCATGCATTCTCTTCAGTGACTCATGTGCTTCAGTTTTTCCAGGTGTGCTTCAGAGGAAAATGAAAATAACCCACCTCCAGCCTCTCAGGAGAAACTGCAAGTTTTTGCTATTATTCTAAACAAGATTTTCTGCTGTGGAAAATCCACTTAGGGCCGTTCCTGTTCCCTGTATTGTCTGGGCAGGAAGTCTCTTCTTAGACTATAAACAACTTGCTATTTTTTCCCATGGAAAAACAATAAACATACAAATAAACAAAGGACTATCATTGGCAATGCTGTTGCTTTTACAAGTTCAGTTGCCAGAGGAAATATATATAGATTTTAGTATGAAATTTACTCTATAAATCTATATATAGAGATTTTTATTCCTTTCAGCATAGCCATTTGGAGATCTGCACTAAACAATGAATTTCAATGCCAGTGCTGTAAAAATGTCAGTCAGCAGCTCTGTTGCTTCTGGGTCTGATGCTAATAGATCAGCTAAGAAATCTGGACACGTTCATCTTGCCAAGGGATCGTGTGCTGCTGGAGGTAATGCACATCAGATGAGATGTCACGCTCTCAGGAGAAGTGCAGAGGCGTTAAGACAAGCCGAATTCTGGGCTGTTTATTTTCTCCTTTACCAATCAGAATGTCAGGATAGGGACTGAATTTTTAAATACTGAAACAGGGTTTGTTGCACGACAAAAGCTTTTGGAGAAAACAAATGTTAGACTTTTTGCCTCTACGTTCCCCCAAAAATTGATTACCTGTGTTCACAGCTTAAATTAAATTAATACGTTTAGATATGAAACTATAGAGAGATTTCGGGAAACAAAAACAACAAACCTGCTTCAAACACCACTAGCTGAGGGCTGCTCTGTGTAAGGGAAGTGATTGTAAGGAGGGAAGTAGACAACAGCAGCCAGCTGTGTTTTGTGCTGCACAGGTTTCCAAAAGGTTTGGAACAGCCCTGTGAAACTTTGCAAGTGTTTTAGAAACAACTGTCTCCAATTAGCAATAGCCCTTGGCTCCCATTTGAAAGCCTGTTTCAGGTCAGTGGCAACTTCCCCAAAGAAGGAGTGAGGGGAAAAAAAATAAATCTCTACTGGAGAATTTGTGAAAGCCAGAGACGTTGCTATGATTTCATTGCAATTGTACAGGCATCAGTGGAACAGGGAGGGAGGACTGTGGTGGGATGTTGTTTTGGGTTTAGCTGTGGAGAGCATGTGTAGCAGCAAGAAGATAGTCTCCTGTGCATCTCCTTAGCTTTTTGCCTTTCAATCTTTTTGCCTATCATGATTTGACTAATCCTTTAAATATATTTCATGTCCATTTCTCAAATAACCAGCAGACATATGGTGCTAATGAGAACTAGAGAGGGTTTGTTTTTTTAATGAAGAAGAACAGCTGGTAAGCAGAATATAAAATTAAAAATGGAGGGAAAAAAATAAGCCCAGGGGGATGGATACGGTTATTAATCATAGCAGAATTCCTGAGCTCTCTCCTCAGATGAGAAGAATAAGGTAGAGTGGGACACCAGTGACCTTGAGACAAGTATGTGACTGCCTGTTTCACTTGGTGAAAAATAAATGACTGTCTGATAACACTTGATGGTGTCAAGGCTCTCCCCAGCTGCAGAGATGCTCTGCCTTGTCCCCATGCAGGCAGCCATGCTGGCTGTGGCCTCTCCAGCTTCCCAACCCTCCATCAGCACATGGTCCTTCAGTGGTGGGGAAGCCTGAGACACCCACAGGGGTGCAGCCTGCAGTGAGGCAGGTGAGCCCAGCCAGGCAGCAGTGTATCTCCAAGGAAAATACTTGAAAAGGGGAGAAAATCACTCCATGCATCCAGGAGTAAATTTGCCGTTTCTGAGTGGAGCTGCATTGCTGGGAGGGTTTGTGGCAGATGCTCACTGCTTTCTTTAAATGAAATCCACTTCATTTTCTGCTATTTAAACATGTCTTCCTAACCAAAACAGAACAGTAAGGGGGCAT
>NW_009953505.1:2811591-2848479 GCF_000747805.2 Chaetura pelagica | reverse complement strand
TTCCTGGGATGCACTGACTGAAGGGCTGGAAAGGCAGTCACTTTCCTAACCCAAATCACAGTTCTCCCCGGCAGCCCAGAGTTTCTGCTGCATTAGAACATTATTTTTTTAAGATCAAGCCTACTGCAGTTAATGACTTCAGGCAGACAGAGCCCAGCTAATGGTTTTAGTGCTAACTTCTCTTTACCATGAAACACATACTTTTCAAGACTGCTGTGAATCAATCTGTCCCTTCCACTCCACAGATCTTGTCTGCAAAGCATTAAACCCTGTTCCTGCTAGAAACCTCCTGCTCTCATAGTTACTGTCAGCCTGCAGTCAGGGTACCTCATACCACCTCCTAGACAGCAGCTGAGTCAGAACTGTGATGTGGGGAGCCCCAGGCTTTTAGGGGTCCTGAGCACCGCTGGCTGGGTTGGCTCTGTGGCCATGGTTGTCCCTGTCTATCAGACTTTGCATTCTTCGCTATACAAACCCATTTCATTCACAGGTGCAGCTAACTAGTAAGTCACATTGGCTTGACCTCCCACATGTCTGGCCATAAAAGATATGAAGTATCTGGTCTAGTTTTAGACATCCATTTGTGAGCCAGTCTGTAGGTTTCTCCTATAGTCCAAGGACAGAGAAATAAGGTATGACTTGTCTCCTCCTGGTATAGACATGATACATTGGATTTTAGAAAACTTTCCTTACTGTGGCCATTCCAAGGACAAAGGATGGTCCCAGTATTCCATGTGCTCACTGGAACACCCTTTGATCCTAGTAACTGTGAGGCAGAAATATGATTGTGGTCCCACTTCCTGCTCCCCTCGGCAGAATAAGGACATTTAGGGACATCAGTGGTGCTTTCAGAAGACAGTTGTTTGTCTTTTTGGTGTTGATGGGAAGGACAGGCATGGTCCAGTGAATCCTTTAGCTAACATTTATTTGAAAAGATCTACTTTGCATCCACTGAGACCCACTTCATGATGTAAACCGAGTGCGAGAAAAGTGGAGGCTCAAATGTGAGATCTTGATCTGAGCTGAAGGAATGGTGTGGGCACACCTGGAGAGCACAAATGGGCTGCAGCATGAACATCATCCATTGCTGGTTTCTATGGTGCTATTGATCTCACAGTTATTACGCTGCGACATAACAGTGATTTACACAACACAAGAGCTGCCTCTTTTCCAAAAAGCATCTTCTTTGGCAAATTCCTAATCCTTCTCACTTTGTTAAGTTCATGCTCTTAATTTACAGAGTCAAATGGATGCTGAGGTAAACTGCTTGGAGCAGGAGTTTGTGCCATATATTTTCCTACTTGAACTGTGCAGGCAACTTTTACTCCTCTGAGGATTTCTGAAGGTGGCTTTTTCTTATTATTGACTAAAATTACCATTGTTATAGCTACCAGAGCAGCAGATCAATCATTGTAACAAAGGAATATGTTTTTGTTACAAGGGGAGATCATAATAGTCTGGCTATATGGCACAAAGCCCTTGTTTAATTTGCACCAGTAGCAGGGAAAATCCTCACAATTGAACAACAGTAAGTGCCTTTTTCTGTTTAGTGGAATACAAAAATCTGTCTAAATGAGCTGGATGAGTAATGGAAGTGCTCACACCCTCTAGGGATGCTCTCACCATCTTGCAGGATTGGGCTCCTTTTGCACTGGGGAAAGGAAAAATTGAAAAGATAACAGTGGAAGATGATTGCTGCTGCTAACAGAGGTGAAGAATGAGTGCAGCTGTGTTGGATTTCGCCCCCTGCATGGTAACAACCTTTCTAGGAACAAAGAGATGCTGTGTGCTGTAATGGAGCAGAGTGTGTGTGAAACTTCAGAGGCATAACTGAAGATGCCAGGTCCAGAGAGAGAAAGAAACTATTCCAAATCCGTTTGCTCCTTATGTCAACCTGGAAAGCCTCTGGTGGACATAAGCATCAGGCATGCTGTGGCAGCCTGGCTCTGTGCCTGGAAAATGCTCTCCTGCTGTAAGCTCAGCACCAGCACTCTCTTCAGGAACAGGCTCCACATGGCACACTTGCACCAGGGCTGAAAATTGTTATTTGAGCTGCTTGTGCTGCAAGAACTAGCCTATTGTGGGGGAGGCAGATTTTCAAGATCTGCCTAAGGAAGCTCTGTTTTATTCGCTACTCTATAATGATTAAAGGGATATTTTTTACTGCATACTGTGCTGAGAGAGAAAGGTCCCTTGGTGTGCCTGAATGTTGCACAAAGTAATGCAACACGGTGCTCCCTCCTGCGTCTCCCAGACTCCACATCAATCTCTCAGCAGGGAGAAAAAAGCTCACGTAAAACGGATGTTTACACTGATGTTATTCAAACAAACAATGTACAAATAAAATGACATTTAGGCTTTGCCTTTGCTTCCCAGTAAATTTCTCAAGCAAAATTACTCACGAGAGTACTTAAGCATCCTCAGGGGGTCCATTGGCAGTATTTTCTTTCCTGCCTGCTGCAATTTGGGGAGAAAAAATATTCCTTACTGCTCACTAACTTTCTGAGGCCCAGATGTGAAGCACTTGTCTTAAGAAGAGGCAGGAGAAGAAAGAGACCTGAAAAATAACAAAAAACATGAAAAGGTACACATTTGAAGTTATACAAAGTTCATTCCTCTGAATTAAATGTTTTCATAATTTGTTACAAAATTTAGCCTTTATAGATAAGAATAGAAACTCACTGTGTTGAACCTGGCTGGATAACACGTTTGTGCAGAAGAGAAATATTTCAGGGCCAAAAATCAATACTCAGAGGGGACTGAATGTCTTAAGCTATGGGTGAGCATATGGAAGCTGCTATGAGGAGCTTAGCACTTTGAAATTCACCCAGGTCAGAAGAAATGGAAACTAATTTCCAACTATCACCTTTTCTGAGGCCATTTTTAGAATCTGTCAAGCTAATATGACCTCTCTTTCCAATTTCAAGAGGGCAAATGCTTCTATATCCTATTTACAGAGTGTTTGTCACTGGGGCAAAAAGCAATCTTAGCTATTAGACTGGAAAAAAAACCTAGCCACAGAAATTGAAACAGTCCCTCCAAGGCCTGGCAATCACCTACTGTAGGAAGTTTGCACAGCCATGGATCATGCACTGGAGAACAGTGACAAGTGTAGTCAAACGCATATGAGCTTATGTGAGTACAGGGTTTGGTTTTGCTTTGTGTAAGGGTCAAAGAACTAAATGAGGGGTGTCACAAAGCCATGATCAGGAGAGAGGTTGTCTATTTGGTTTTATAACCACTTGGTGTGGGGAACCCAGGGAAGGTCTTCAGCCTCAGCACCAGAGCAAAGGACAGCATAACCATCAAGCACAAGTGACTGGTTTGATTGGTTACAGGATAGAAAGGCAAGAGAATAATGCTGACAAAAGAGGCTTTAAGGAAATGAAATTTTTCGAGAAGAGCTTCACCTTTCCTGATTGAAAACTCAAGGACTGCTTAGCAGGAGCCTAACTCAGTCACCCTTATTGTGCCAGAGTAGTCAATGGTTGAACACTTCAAAGAAAAAAAACCACCACTAGACTCAGACTGAGTTAGTTTGATGACAATTGTAATGTATCAGCCACTGGTAGTTTCAGCACATGCTGGAGCCAGAGAATTTTATCTAACTCTAATTGGGAGCTGACAGGTGGTGAGCTGGTCTGTCTTTGCCTGCTGGAGAAAAGCTCCTTTCTGTCCTGCTGCAGCATGATTCATTTACCTGCCAAGTAATACCTTCCACCCAAAGGGTAAGATGGAAAAGGTTGGTTGGAAGCAAGTCCTTAGACCTGCAGGTCAGCTGTGCTACTGCCTGGGCACGTCAGAAATGCCAGAAACAGTAGAATTACAGATGTGACTCAGCTGGCTGTTCTTGGAGGCAGCCCGGTGCTGTCAGCCCCCATGACCTGCAGTACCTCTGGGAATAGCAAGGCTGAAAAGCTCCTCTCTGAGCTGCCCAGCTCTGCAGGGAAGGTGTCTGTGCTGGAGCTGGCTGAGCTCCCAGGCAGAGGCTGAGGTTGCTGGCACAGCCGTGTGAGTGACCATGTCATTAGCTGTTGTCGGCACATGGACTGCAGAGCACTGACCCTTGTGAGATGATACAAGACCTCACTAGAGTGTTTTCCTTCTCCTGTGGAGACTCTAGCTGGTACTTTCAGGTCCAGTGAGAGATTTTTACACTTTGGGTCACTGGTTTCTTTATAAATAGGTGGGTTTATTAAACTCTCTTTGCATGACCTACTCAGGGGGAATGCTATAACCAGCCGCATCTGTGACCTGTAAAGGTTTAGAGATTGCACCCACTGAGAAGCTGCTTACATTTCCACAGGGCTCTCATTGCCTTAGGTCTGACCTAACTGAGGCAGTAGGCAACCTATCCTGTAGTTACTTGAGTTACTGAGTTATCCTGATGTTACTTGAGTCTTTCTGTTAGTCTTTCTAATCTACTTTTGCTCAGGGGGACTTCAGATCTCAGTGACTTGCCTTCAGCTCTGCCCATCTGCTACAGATGAGAAATGGTTCATACCCCTTGTGCTTCTGCTCTTCACTGGCTTGGATGAAGCCCTGCACAGCACTGGAGTGCGGGGGGGCTGTGCTACCCCTGGTTGGGAGGCAGCTCCCCAGTCCTCTGGGTGTGCTCCTGGCGCCAAGGGACACATCAGCCACCACAACCCAGCCCCCTGGCAAAGCACAGGATGGGGCTAGTACCAGCTGGCTCTGTTAGTTTCATTTCTGAGCACTGAAGAAAAATACCTTTGTGTCTTTGTAAGCTGCCTGTATGTGCTGAAGATTATGTCCATCAGAATCTTGTCTGTATTACCTGCATTAATCTAGTACAGCGTGGGATGAAAATGTGCCCCTGAGACTAAGCATGTACGTAACTTTAACTACCAGCTGCCAGCATGGATGCAAAGTTATCTCTTCAAACTACTCATAAAACCCTGTAGATGGTGACGTTAAGTAGCTATCTTACATGCAATGCAGGCGTTACATTTGTGGTAGTGTGTTGGCACATCATTATATTTCTCAACAAGGCAAATTAGAACAATGATAGGAAGTTTTGTCTTGAAAGCCTGAGGACTTTTTATGGTTCTGGAAGCTAGCATTAAGACAGACTCTAAAAAGGGATGTAAATATTATAATGATGAGTTATTCCTTCCTGCTTACTGAGAAGCAACAGACATCACTGGTAGAAGGCAGCATATCCCGTATGGATTACTTGCACTACATTTTAACAGCTGCTGCATGTACTGATTGCTTTTAGTTCATAGAGACCAAAGATAATGTTAGGAATACTCAATGGGAAAGTTACATTTTTTGTACAGCAGCAATGGCCAACCATCTCCTCAGCTGGTTCCTTTGTTTGCTCTTGCTGTGAAGACAACCATGTGGGATCTTCCTTTTCTATTTTTTTTTCTCTTTTCTCTTTTAGGCCACCAGTTTTGATGTCACTTTGAACATGTGCAATCAATATTGAAACACTTGTGACACTTTGTGCTGTAGATGCTTACAAGGATGGATTCCCCATGTCCTTCAGATTGCTGGGCAGTTGCTATGTATTGCCAGAGTTACTTGGCCTGCACGACTTTTCCTTCTCCTCAACCTAAAGAGCCAGGGGCACAATTTTGTCTGTGACACCACAACCTTTATCACGAAAGGGGACTGGGATGGGGGAGGACTGCAGCCACCATGCTATGTTACCTTTTTTGGGCACCACTTCTCCCTGTGAGTGTTGTCATCAGCCCATCTACTCTGATTAGCCAGCTGGTATTCTGGCTGACTTACTATAACACACCCCATAGAAAGGACATTTACACATGAAAACAAATATAGAACTTAATATTCCACAGGAGACCTCATTCCCCGCTTGGTTTCCCCTCTTATTTTTTTCAAAGAGGCATATTTAAACACAAAAATAATCAGGGCTAGGCACCTTAAGGTCTCCTCCTGTGAATTGACTCTGTCATGGACATTCACAGCTTCGGTGTCTGTGTTTAAACTTCCAGGTTGCCGGACATTGGATCTCCCTGGATCGTACCCCACTTCTGGTCAGGAGAAGGAATGGGTGAACACCACTGTGCCATATGTTTTCATATGAAAAAAGCCCAACTACAACAACAGCAGGGCACAATGCTCCTTACACACACTTAATAACATATACATTTAGCATATTTATTACTGATATCCCGTCTGACCTTCTACATATTGCAGGACCCATCGCCCTGCTTCACACCCAGCAGTTTGTGTTTGATTCATATTTTTCCACAAATACTGTTACAAAAAGTCACACAGTCTTCATGTGAAAACACTAAGGATGCAAGAACATACCAGTTTCCTTGGTCATTTTTTTCTGTCAGTTAACCATCTTTGTTCTTGTAACTGTATGATTTGTTTGAAATTTAAATACCTCTGACTTCTGTTTCTAGTTGCTACAACTAATTTTTTTTTTTCTCAGCAAGATGAAGAAGGCATGTGGTACTGAACATCTCTTCAATCAGGTCAACCTCCAGCCTCCTTTTGATACAAGAAGCGCAAAAGAATCATGGAATCATAGAATGGTTTGGATTAGAAGAGACCTTAACATCACCTATATGCAGTGCTTTAAGCCTGTGAAGTATTTTCACAATCCACCAAATAATTTTAATTAATCCTTTAAAAAAGATTTGATTTTTTGTCTGATCCTCAAGTTGAGCAAATGATTCCAGTAGCAATTTCTGTAAACACTAATGAGCTGAGCAGCAGCTTCTGCCTGCTCCCCTGTGCTGCTGCTGCCATCTCCAGTGAGACCTTGCTGCTGTCTGGCTTGTCCACCTTGATCCCTCATCCCTTGTGCTTCAGAAACCATGAAGACTGCATCTCTTGCTCCTAGAGACAGACCTTTACACTGGACTGTTCCCAACATTAAATTCTGTATTTCACTTGCTGATAGTTTAAGGCAAAACCAGATAAATATCTCAAGTATAAGACCTCAAAATCCAGGTTTCTCTTTGTGTCCTCTACCCTCATTACTGGGCTACAAAGGTTCTTTGTTCATTTGCAGAGTCACCAAGAGGAGTGAAAAATGAGTTTTTGGCAACTTCAATGCCTTTCAAGAGTTTGGGCACTCCCTTGGGCAAGAGGGGGTCCAGTCCCAACTCATCCAGCCCAAGGAAGGCTCAGATTTGTGTCTTCCCCTCCCTGGGCAATTGCTCGGACCACCAGCCTTTTCTATCACCTTTGGCTTAAAAGTGAGGAGTGAGGCAGTGTCAGGTATCCAGCACAAAAGTGACAACCTAGGAACAGAAGTCTGTTTCAGAGGGTGCGTATAACCACCCTGGTAGAGAGGGAACAGACATAAATCTGTTTTGGACCAGACCTGGGCATTTTCAAAGAAAACATGGACTATGTGAACCCCTATTCTAGGAGCTATCCTCTCCTTTTTCCCTGCAGAGGAGCCTCAGGAAGCTAGTCCAGGTTTGTAACCCTGAACCAGGTGGCCAAGGTGCTATTTAAGCCCTTTCATGCAACTGGAATCCAGATTCCCAGTTTCACACCAGGTTCCTTCTGTAAAACAGATCTGGAAATTTTTCTCAGCCTGAAAAGAATGTTGTATTAAAGGACCTGAAACGTGCAGATATGATGTGAGTGCAAGTTATGTTTCTTAAATAGTATTTACTTCATATATAGAGAACTCTACAGCAACAATTTTTAATTTCACTTAAATCACCACAAAATTCTATCTTCTCACTTAATAAAATTATTGGTGTTAATAAATCCTTAATTAATGAAAAATATAATTGAAAATGCAGCATTAAATTATTCTCTTGTGTCCATCTGTAATAGTTCTGGGGAATAACAGGGTGTTGTAGTGCTGTGAGTAAACAAAATTCGGCCCATAGTTAGTTTAGCTTGGGTTTGAAATGCCTTCTTTGATCTTGTTTTCGTTATGTCTTTGAGAGACAGGCAAGTGCTCCAGAGGTGAAAATGGAAGGACACATGAGTGAACAAATAGTGGCCAACGGCACTCAGAATTCAAGCGTTCATGCATTAATGTATAATAACCATCGTGCACACTGGCCTGTCTCATAAACACCTTTGGATAGAAATGCTAAGACAGGTCACAGCAAACTCTGACAGCTGATCTATTTCTGCTGTGTGCTTTTTGCTGAAAAAACCTGGAATTGTGTAATTTGATTGCATAATGCAACACAGCTCTGAAGTTTAGGATGGTGGGTTGTTTTAGGAAAAATGAAATGGAGAATGCAGAGCAGACTGCTAGATGATAGGACATAAATGCAGCAGATTTCAGCTGTGGATGCAATTTTTTTTCTCCTAATGACCAGCTATTAAGAGAGGTTCAACATGAATATCTTCCTCTGAGTGCCAGACAATATTTGATTTCTTTACCCTTATAGTCCTATGGAAATTCATTTTTAATCTAGACAGTTAATATCAATTTGTGAAATACTGTCTCCTTTTAAGAACATTTTCTAGTGTTGTTCATATTTCTGACTCATTCAAGGCCTTCTCAATGAAAAGCTAAAAGGAATTGAATTAATTAGTTAGAAGCAGCCTGTAATGTGTACCCTGGAACTGTGATGTGCATTGGAGTTCATTATCAAAATCAAATGAATGTGTGTCTGTTGTAAATGGGATCGCTTATAAGGATTTGACCAGCCTGAATTAAGAAGTTATTTTATTTCAGGCACTGCAAGTTTTGTACAAGAAAATTTTCAGATTCTTTCCATCATGGTTAAATGAATTGTGTTGCTTGCACAGCTGTACTACTCTCCTCTTTGGAAGAAAGAAAAGTAAGTAAGTAAGTAAGAAATTAATAAATAAATGTTGATATTAATGTATTTCCTTTACCTTCTAAACAGTACAACTGGACATTTAATGACCTGTAGAATATGGCCCATGACAATAAAACAGTCACTGACATCTAAAATGTATAGATTCTAACAGAAAAGAACAGAAAATTTATTTTACATGTCTTGTAATTGTAGAATATTGATCTCACAATTTATTGGCTGTATGACTCTTCACTCTTGATAATTTCCTAAGTGCACAGAGGAGCAGTGCTAAATAAAAGAGTAATTCCAAACAAAGTAATATTTGCCTTCAGCATTGCTTTTCTTTTGCCATCATGAAAACATTTAATGAAAAGTTCTCATTAACACCAAAGACAATACTTCTGTTTACCACTTGCCATCCGGATGAGAAATTCTTCAGTCTGTTCCTATTGAAAGCCAGGATAGTATATAAGAGTCACTGGATGCATACCACTATTTCTGCCATGTTACTGGGACCAGATGGAGCTTTAATCTGACCTAGTGTGAAGATTATTGTATTTTTATTTAATCTAAAGGCACACTGAGCAGAAGAAGAACTGTTGGGGTAGGGTGGGATGAGTTTATTGTAGTTCTGCAGACTAAGAAATATATGTCCCAGCCATTGTCTTTATAGCCTTCCATGAAATATGAGTAAGAAATTGCTATAGCAGAGTTTAAGAGAACATATATACCCGTGTGCTTTGTACATTGTTTGAGAAGAAGAAAATCTGTGCTTGAACTAGAATATTTGCTTTTTGCATGTTAGCCACTATTCTCCTCCTGTTGTGTTGTGCAGAGAGTGTGGCTGGCATCACCTGACCTGCATGGTCAGTCACACAGTCCAAAAATCCATTGGCACACATCACAGATGATCAGCCAGCTAAAAATGACTCAGAAGTAATAGATTATATGGATTGCTTTACAAATCCTCGTAAACAAGGGCCAGATTAATTTGGAACATTTACTCACTGGTGTTGAAAAATCAGCTGGGAATTTTTGTGTTTTAAAATCATTGTGCCTGGGAAAAGCTTCCTCAGCTGCTGCATCTGGGTCAGAGCAGACTGGATTCATATTCTCTTTAGGTTTCCTCCTTCGACTGGACTGTGGCTCATTTTCTTCTTTTGTCTTCTCTGCCCAGAATAGGCTCTTGGCCTCTCTCCTTCTCATGAGATAAGGGTTTTCAGCCCAGCAGCCCCAGGCCCCCTGTACTGAAGCTGTCTCTTCAGACTGCCAGAAGCTTAAATATTTTTTTCTTTTTTTCCCCAAGAGATCTCACCATGAGCAGTACGAATTTACAATTCTCTCTCTGGGGACAGCTGTGTAAGAGTAAACTATGCCCTGGCTTTGTAAGATCTTTCAAAAATCTAGCCTTGCTTTTAACTTCGAGTTGTACAGATCAAGACTTAGCTATAAAACTCCTGTACATAATTTCAATACCTCATTTACCCCCTTGTTCATGAGTCCACCAGGGAATACAGTGCACTTCTGTGCATGGCTTCTCCTTCAAGTGACACACGTGTCTCCTGCAGCCCATCTCCTGTTTCCGCAATGAAAATGACCTCATTTTTTTCAAAAGTGGATACCGCAGCTATTCTCTCCTGCTCAAGTTCCTTGATGACTTGAAGCCCCTAGAAGTGGAAGACATCCAAGGGAATCCAAGCCTGTTGTTCATCTTCCATTGAGTGAACCATGACCTCTCACACATTTTTCCCAGAGCTGAATCTGACAAGAACAAAGGTACAGCTTATAACCCTTTTGTTCACTTTTTACATTGTGCAGATACTAATCTGGCATATATCAAACGAGCAGGTATTTGATGAACAAGCTTGCTTGTGGGAAGATGCAACAGCATCTTTTGGCCAGATCTTTCCCTTTGCAGAGCAAGTGCTGGCAGTTGTGTGCAAATCCAGGATGTTACAGCAGTTGGTCCTGTTAAAGGTATATGAAGAAAAACACTATGTCAAACCCAGCCTGAGCTGCCCTTGGCATGTACTTACTAAAGAAGGAGTGAAGGCAGATTTATGAAAAGTCAAAAACATATTCACAGATTTAACTGAAAACTGTCACAGAGATTGAACATTGAAAACTGCTGCTGCTCCTCCTCAGAAAGACAAAGTTTTAGATAAACTGAGACTTCAGCCAGTCTAACAAGTCTTTTTAGCTTTTAGCTTTCAGAGCTAAAAGCAAGGCTGCTTTATGTTGTTGTTGGAGAGATTGTAATTTCGCTCCTAAATCCTGAGCAAATACCAATTTCTTTTACTAAACAAATCTACTCCCATGCTTCAGCCTCAACCTAGGGAAAGCTTCTAATTAATGAATTAATTAAAAAAACCCATGTGGAAAAGCATTGCAGGAGTGGGGGACATTCATAACAATCTTAGCTTTATCATACCATACAGACTTTCTTGTCTTTCTTTTTTTCGCAAGTCAACTGCCAGAACTGTTTCAGACAGATGCCCCAATAACCTTTGATATTCCCTACAGATCTTTCCTTGTCATAGAGAATCCAAAAGCAGTACTCTCAGAGAAATCAGAAACCTTGTTTTCTGCAAAAGTTCACTTCTTGATTTTCTCCAAGGGAAAAGAGTATAACAGTAAGTCTCTATTCCAGGTATAGCAAAGAGCTGCCACAGTGACTACAAGGCACCAGATAAAAGAGACACATTTTTTGTACCACTTAATTTCATTTCTGTATCAGTATATTTATAAATCCTCCTTTATTAGTATCTGCACAATGTAAAAAGTGAATAAAAGAGATATAAGCTATATCTTGTTCTTGTCAGATTCAACTCGGGGAAAAAAATGTGTGAAAGGTCATGGTTCACTCAATGAAAGATGAACAAGAGGCTTGGATTCCCTTGGATGTCTGCCAGTGGATATCGGCTGATTCACTTTGGAAAACTCATTCATATAAATAACTTCCTTCTTGCAGCAAGTGCTTTGAGACTGTTGATAACCACACAGTGGTCAGGACCTCAGCTGTGCACCTCTTCTGAAGGACTGTCTCTGGTGCAGAGCTGTGACTTCAAATGCTGTATGGAAGCATTGGTTCAGAGTGCCACCTACAGAATCCACACTTCCACCTGATGATGAATTAAGGACACAACACATGGATTGCCTCTCTCCTTTCTCTTTTAGGACTTGTAACTTCATGTAACATTTTCAAAAAATTGTGAAGAGAAAGCCTCAAACTTTAAGTGTTAAGTTTACAAAGATTTTCAAGAGAACAACAATGCAATGCACTTGGGTATCTTTAATAATGTCTCTTTAATCTAGGCTGCAATGAGAACATTCCTACCTTGGAAAGCAGGATAAAATTGAATGCAAATTGAAGGCAGAAGGAAGAAAGTTCTGGGACATTAATAAAGACCATCCCTGAAGAGTGACATGTAGACATTGAATGTCATAGGAAAACATATGTTACTCATTAGGCCTAAACATTTTGAATTTAATTTCCATATTGAAGACAATATTTTATTTAAAAAACATATATTTCATTAATAGACTACACTGTTTTCAAAAATGAAAATGCAGCTTCTATGAACAGAAGCAAATCTATCCCAGGTGCTGTGCAAGTAAAAGATGGTGTGTGCACTTGGAGAGCTGCACTCTAGAGCTACAGCTTAAGGGATAGCCATCACAAGAACTTCAGGAACCAGATAGTCCTTGAAGGATGTGAACTGGCAGTGGCACATGCAACAATGAAAGCTATGGTGGAGAAAGCTATCCAAGCAACTTATTGCTGTGAATATATCCTTTTGCATGGCTTACTTTCCCTAAGGTTAATATATACATATATGTGTGTGTGTGTTTATAAGTGTACACAAAATCAAGAGAAGTAGACTGGGCAGTAAGGGGAAGTCTGAATTTCAGACATGTCTTGGGATTCTTATTTTGTTAATTGATACTTGGAAAATTGAAGACTCTGAGGGCCATGGTTAGAAATACCAAGATCTGTCAACTGTTTCTGAGAGACTCACTGGAACCACCAACAGAACATTCATATCTATTGTCCCTTATGTGACTAGTTATTACTGTGTCAAGTGAGAAAGAGGTGTGGCTTTTTCCCAAGATAGATCAATGCATATTAGGGAATTATTTCACTTTTGGGGATGTTCTCACAATGATTCTGTTTTCAGTGAAAATTTGCACACAGGTAATTGCACAGCAACTGGCAAATAGAAGTTATGTACAGTGAGGCAAAAAAAATTGTTTCCTGTTCCAGGCCAGGCCAGGTGCTGGAAAAGAGGTCATCTCTGGTTAGCTTCATTTGCTCTTCCACACTACACACCACATCCTGGAGTTAGTCCTTGTAATGTATTGGAGAAGTACCATCCCAAGGACATTTTCCAACTTCCAGTAGCTATGAATCTGCAGACCCCTGGGAACACTGATTTACTACCTATAAGAAGGTTTAGCTGAAAACAACAATGTATGGGGTTATAGCATACAAGAGTTAGAGAGTCCCTGTTCCATCAAATATTAGAGTTGAAGAACATTTTAAAGTGACTGTGGAAGCTCTAGTTGTGAATTAATCAGTGTATGACTCCTTCCCCCATAGAGAGTAGTACTTGAGTGGGAAATTATTTAAAATAGGCAGAATAGAGTAGATGTTATCAGTCTGACTGTCATTCTGTTCAATTTGGGAAATCTTACTGGTCCCTAAGGAAAGAAAAATTACATTTCTTGACTCACACTGTGATGGTAAGGGGTGGTATGTTCAAATTACTGGGAAAGTGTTTGTTTTGAGAAGATAGCAGGGAGAAGGAAGGGATCCCTTAAGCGGCATCCCACTTTCTGAAGTAGGTATTGGTACAAGCTGTTCTGAAAATTTCTGAAATAGGAAAAAAATAGCAAAGAACTGGGAGAGATACCTTTGTCACCCCCTCTGTGTGTAGCTACAAGCTCACTTCTTACTGGGTTATCAGTTCTTGCACCTTTTATGTGTGACCTTTTTAATAATAAAAGCCAAGATCACTTCATTGGGGTTGAACTACTTGGCTTACTATATGACAAAGTGCAAAATCAAAACACAGAAGGAAAGGCTGAATTAAAAATCCCCTTCTATTGTTATAAAATAGAGTGGAGTTGTATATCTGTTCTCATGTTTGCCCTTTAGTTCTTTGTGCTCTTTAAATTTATGGCCAAGTGCTGAGTGAAAATGATAAATGGATAGAGATACTGGAAAATGGAAATATTCCTTGCCAGACTGCTCACTATGAGCAGCCGCTCAGTCAGTAGAAGAAATTTCAGGTTCAAATGTATTTTCTTTCATGCCTCTTTCTGAGATACTATCTTACCATGAGATACTTACTATGTGTTTGTGTCTCTCTCTGTTGAAGAAAATTATCTGAATGCCTGGTAATAAAGTCTGCTGAGTTTGCTTTTGAATCCATGTAGAAACATGCTGTTTGGCTTCTTACGAAGGAAAATGGCACCTTTCTTTTATTACAGTTTTCTTAACAGAACTGCAAAAAGTGTTTAGAAGAGCTTTTTCATATTAAAAGGATGTTTTAGAGTATATGAAGGGCCTCAGTTTGTCCTGGCTCAGAATGTGGCATTGTCCTCTGGGAAATGTCATCTAAATACTTAATATTTTGAAATCTATCAGTCTTTTTCTCGTCACTAAAGGCAAACAAACACACATACACTTAAGCAGTGCATTTTGTTCCTGATAAATTTTTGGGATAGATCAGAGAGAAGCTGCCAAACTACTCTGTTTTGATTTTGGAGTGTAACTTTTCCTCTGCTTCTTTAGTATGTGATCTAACAATTGTAGACACAGAGATATCTGACTGTGACATCTTTCTTGGAGAGCCATACACTGTGTGGATTTAACCTGATCAGAGCTTCATTTTCCCAGGACAGGAATCTACATGGAAATCTGAGGTATACATTGCCTTTACTGTCAAGAGGTAGACTTTGAGTGTAACTGAGATATCTGGCACCATTGCAGGTACCTAAGCAAACCTTCCGGGCTTCCAGGTGCCATTCAGTAGGACATGGGACCTACAGGTCCTACAACACACGCATCAGTCTCTTGTGGGTGTCTGAGCTATCCTGGGACATTTAAAATGGTAGTTGGCATCTATTTTTAGATCTTTATCTCATTTGATTGTAAAGAGAGCATGCAATAAATAAATAGAACCAGACATCTTTAGCAAGGACAGTCTTCAGTGTGCTCACCCTTGACTTCTATGAGAAGACCAAACACATGGAGTTTCTTCCTTGTTATTTCTGTTTAAAACACTGATCCTTTCTCCAGATTATCTCTGTTTTCTAGATCTGGGTCTTGATACTGAAATGAAAATCTGATTGCCCTTCTTGAGATGGCACATGTTTATATATAGCATGCTGAGGGGGAGATGTGAGCTGTATTGGGTTCTGAACAGCCAGTAAAATGGAACAGCTGGGAGCACTGAAGGAGCCAACTTTATCCCTGTTAAAAAGTGGTAGACAACCAACCACCATAGGCCAGAGGAGAGTGACTTAAGGCAAGTGTCTGAGCAAACCTAATCAACATAATCAGAATTGTATCTTGTATAAAATCTAGCAACAGACAATATTTCTTTCTGGATCAAGGAATGGCTTTCACTTATGCAATTGATTTCTGCAAAGACCTTTTCCTCATAGTGGGAGAGGCAGAAGGATCTCCCTAAGAGGGATCCAATCTGCCTTTTCCCCTTTGCAGGATGTTGCTCAAGCTAGCAGACTATAAACTCAGTACCTAAAATTGTTTTCCATTGCTCCCTGCAGATATGTAGCTCTCTATAGGAAATTGGATTAAAACCTTGGAGCATGAAAGCAAAGATTTGTCATTAAATAGCCGGATCATTAACATAGAGAGGAATCTTGAGTTATGTTGTTTAGCACTAAGGCATGTTTGCATGTTTGTGCAATTTACCAGTATCTGGGTAAATGCATAATAATGTAATAGAACTAAAAAATCCCTGTGTAAAGATCAGCACTCACATCCAATCCTAGATTAACACTCACTCCAATCCTAGATTAACTCCCATGAAGTGTTGGAGTCATGGAAATAAAGATAGGAAATTAAATTCAAACATAAATCATGTAAGAACAGAGTGCCTGGATATGGCCATGGATGGCCATGGCTCTGAGTGAGGAAACCTGGACTCAAGTCTCCCTTCTGTTTGAGCTGGTACACAGTTGCATTGAAGGTCAACCACATCCTTAGGACATGTTTTAAGTGTCAGAACTGGGGGCAGATTTTTCTCTTCTGTCTTGGTGAGGCTGTTCCAATTTACGTCAGTACTTAAATGCTTCTGGGGCCAGAGAACAAACAAGAATATCCAAATCTCTAAACTTCATAGGGCGCTGACACTGGGGGAAAGGGAATAGTAACTTGTACTCACCCTGTATTCCAAGGGATCTGTCTGTATACTAGACAGAACAGCCCATAACATCTGTGGTTGAAAGTCCCATAACGTCTGTCTTCAGAAAGATGATTCTCAGTGCAGCTGTTTCTTACAATTCATGAAGGAAGAAATCTGGTGCTAATCTCAGCCAACAAAAAAGAGTTGGATCAGTTATGTGGAATTCAGATAATCATACCCCAAACTTCCTGTGTATTTATTCTAGATACCAAAGATCCTGAAATGTGAGGGTGTTTTTGAAAGTAAAGGGATTTAAAAAGGACTGTTTTTCATTTTTGAAAATAAGAAAAAGTCTAAACTAGTGTTCAGTTACTTTCACACTCCTGAAAACATGATGTTTTTCAGTTTAAAAATGCCATTTTGAAAATACTGACGTTTTCAAAACAATCTCCTTTCTTGGGGAAAAGAGAACATGGAGAGGGAAGGGAAATGTGAAGAAAAGTCCACCCCAGCTCCCGTTTGCCTATCATTCCATATTGATGAAACCACAAAATGCCATTTTGGTAAGTAATCTACTCATAGCTCTCATCCTTCCCTCTCCCCCCCAAAAAAAAGTTAAAGTATTGCACAAATTTGTAGATAATGTTAAAAGTTTGTAACCAGGAGTGCCAAACTAGACCTAAAAGAACAACATGACTTGCAATTAGCACCTAACAGGTTCATTTTATTTGCCTTCAGGTTTTCTTTGTGGGTTCCTTTACAAAGAACTTGTCTTCACTGGGACAGAGTTGACCAATGGCTCTTCAGATCCCACAAGAGCAGCCCCAGCTCTTAAACTAATGGAAAATTTTCATTATGTTTCTCTCAAAATACCATGGTGATGAGCACTGGGGAAATTACTATTAATCATTTGTCAGCAGCAGCAGCAATAGATTTTTTTTTTTTTTTTCCCCAGGCATTTAACCATATGAGGACAAGAACAAATTTCACCTGACCAGACTGCTCAGTCTTTCATACTGTTTCTCCTACAAGTGTCTTGGGTGGTCACTGCTCTGACAGCAGGGAATTTGCTTTGGAGGCTCACTGGTGGGGGTTGTGTCTGTGTGCAAGGTGGGGTAGGACTGAACAGTCAGTCCTGGTGTGAGGAAGGTGTCTGAGGTACAAAGGTGGCAAAGGTCTCTGAGTTCTTGGAAGAGGCAGGAGGAGACCAGCTGGATGGCTGGAGGCCAATAAGGGTGAATTGTTTGGGAGACCATTTGTCACACAAATCCCAAGCAGAAGACTAAACTCTGCAGAAAAAAAAAAAAGGGGGCATGGGGGAAAGGCAATTCAGATATCAGAGAAACCCAGGGATAAGGCTGATGTTAATGTAAACGTGGAAGTTGATGTCTTAGTAAACATGGAAGAAGTATGAAGGGGTAGAAAAAAGCAAAAATGTGAGAAAAATGACCAATTGTATCCTACAGCCATTATCTCTGTAACTTGCAGTTTGCAGGGCTAGCACCCCTACAGTCTCACTCAAATCCCTCCCTGGACTCCATCTCCTATGCACCAACACAGTCTTACCCCTCACTCATGAGAACAGCTGAGTTCCTTGTGATTCATAGTCTCCCAGGTCTACCCACATTTACCATAGCTGCAAATATCCCTGAACTGCTGATATTCTTCAGGATATTTTCCATCTTTCTCATTTCCTGAGCACCAGCACTGTGACACAGTCAGAAAAAAAATGGCTCTAAGAAAAGTTGAGAGATCACCTTCTCCAGCCTCCTGCCCCAGTGTGTATCGAGCTGTGCCTAAACCCTTCCTGACAGCTGGACTTCCAACCTACCTTTAAAAATCTTCTATTTTTGGAGACCCTAGAGTCTCCATAGACAGCCTATTCCAGTGCTTAACCAGAGTTAGGCATTTCTTACCTTGCTTCAGCAATGGGGTCTCCCAGCCACTCTCCCATACACCCCAGGTATGGTGGAGCAGCTGTTGGTGCAGTTGCCCACCACTGGGTCTCCAGCCATAGCCCCCTGTCATGCCATGGCTTCATGATGTAGGAGTGTAAGGCTTTTAGAATGACAATTAAAGTAGTCCTAATCTTCCTCTCTGAACACGAGTAGTCTAAGTGAGTTGCTTAGCTGCCATGAGCCCTGTCACCTTGTTCCATTGTGGAAGACTAAGGAAGGAGTAAGACAAAAAATGATACATGTGAGAATATAGTTGTGCCCTAATGTAGGCACAAGCTCACTGTCATTTCCAGCCCATGAGTAGCTGCTCATGTTGGGCCAAGACACACTATTATTAACCGTGGTGTGTTGTCTTCTCTGCATCTCCACAGGACTGAGCTGCAGGTTTAATGACAGGCTCTCTCTCTCCCATGGGCTGAGCTCACCTTGTTGCAGACCTGACTGATGCTGGGCTTGCAGGGGACTGCAAGGCATTACATTTTTTTGTATTCTCAGCTGCTTGTTGTGTTTAAACTTGATCCTTATGGCAAACCATTCACTTATTCTAAATTACCAGTTAATTCATTTATATGCAGACATCATAAATCACCTTTTATAGTATTTTATTAGTCAAAATATGATTAATTAGGTTTGAGTTATTTTATTTCCGAGTAGTTTAAATACTTACGAACTAAAATTTAAATAATTATAGCCTTCTCAGAATATTTTAAAGAAAGATCTATCAAGTGTAAAACAGAATTTTCAATGCCTCATTAAGCATGCTGCACAGAAGAAAAAGAAAGATATTAAAATATTTTGTACTGGCGGTTTCGAATTGAACAGAGAGACCTAATGTTCTGATTACTAATTAAGTTCACATTTAACAAATAAAACATGCAGAGTTGTAAGAAAGTTTGACAAAAAAAGCCTACAGAGATCTGTACTTTTGGTATTATAATTATATTGGTATTTTCATATTATTAGAGTTATTATCTTGCCAAAACCCATGACAAAAAAAACACTATTAAATCCTCTAAGGTGGTACTGGTTACATATGTATGTCTTTGTGTGTGCAAAAATGTGAAGAGTTGTAAAAATATTGAACCAGGTTCTGATTTCACATAGTGCCAAATCCTTCAACCACTTACCTGTAGCTACTGCAGCAGAAGTTTCACCTTGTGTCTGTGAGTAGTTCAACAGAGGTCAGATGGAGAAGACCCTCACTCAAGTTGTGCACAACTACTTACACTTCAGCTTGCAGAACTTTCACTGAAGTCATCTGCCAAGAGCAGTCAGGTGAATTATTAGTTGCAAACCCAAAGCTTGATGCAGATACTGAATATGGAGGGACTGTAAGGATGTTGTCTTGGCTTACAGCTGTCCACCCACCAACTGTGAGCAATGTATCTCCTAAGGGATTCTTCAGCATTGCTCTTGGCTGCAGGAAAGGAACAACAGAGAGAGAAGTGGGCAGAACAAAGTCTGATATTGCTCACAATTCCTTGATGGCAAAATGTGTGTAACCATGGGCAGATGAAACCTGGGGACTGCAGAAACAGCCTATTCATAACCTAGCTGGTTCCAACAGGCATGTTGCAAGGCTCTTTTGATTCAGCTGAGGTGAGAATTGAGCCCAGTGCATCTTATGTGTTCCAACTGTCTCCATCATTCTTATTATTGCAGAAATGTTTAATTAACTGAAGAGGATAAAACTGATTCTGAGGCAAGGCATGTCACCATTTTTCAGAATGGACTAACGCAATTCTTATCTAATACACTGGAAAGGACATTTTTCTATTCACATTTAGACTGTAGTATTGAAGTTCTCACTGAGAACATGGTTTATGTATCCTATTTTCAGGCACCTTTATGCATTCAAAGTATGAATAAACACAGGCCAATCAAGAGGGAAAGCAGTGGCTTGGGGAACACAAACCTTCATGACATTATACTATTAGCATTATTCACAATGAGGCTCCTGTAGGACGTGTGTAAACCCAATGGGATTTAATGAATAGTTTGTGCGTTCAGGTCAAACCAGATCTCATTTAGAGATAATCCACTGTAGCAGACTTAATTTACCAAAATTGCAGGAGGGACTCCCCCTTTGACAACCCACCCCCTCAGTCTCTGATGAAGAAGCCAGCCAAACTCTGCTGGCCTTTCTGCACATCAGATGAGCAGGAGAGGCCTGTAGTGAGGAGATGATCAGAGTTAGAGGAACACAATAGCTGTTCAGTTGCTACTGTAGCTTGAAAGAATATAACTTCTTGGCAGCTGAGTTTCTAGAGGTAATGTACAAAATAAGTGAGACTATGCCAATGAACAGTAATATTTCAGTTTTTTCAGTAAGGGGACTGTCTGTTACAGCCTGCACTTACTTTTATGCCTGTTCAGCAAACAAAAGGGAGAAAGTTCAAAAAGATCTAAGTAAGCAATGGGAGAAGCAGTGCCTAAGACAGAGCATTTGCCTACTCTGCTCTTCATGAATGGCTCAGAAACAGCAGTTCAGGCTACGTCTTGGAAATAATCCTTTTATGGAATATGGAAAAAAGACAGATTTTAAAGTATCTCAGCTCCTGCTTAGGCTTCCTGCAAATCTTCTATGCTCTGTGCCGATGCCTTTCCCTGCCTGACTCTAGGGCTTACAGTTTGGTGGGATGAGGAAGCTGGTTGGAGTTTCAGAGATGTGGTAGCCACACACGTTTGCCTGGGCTGTTTTTGCCAGCTCAAGGAGTCTGGATTGCCTTCAGGAGGGCTTTGTGGCCATGCACTGGTCCTTCTAAGCATGGAGAGAGCAGTCTAGACCACAGCTACACGCTTACAGACATGCAAAACTGGATTATTTTTCAGATACAAGCATCTAAATTAATCTTGGTGCCTTTTTGGATTAATTAATTGACCTAGAGTGATTTAAAGTGTGATTCAGTTCCCTTAACACAGGCAACTCAGGTAATTGAAGGTATCTGACACATCCACATGAGGCTGACAGGTTCATCATATCCTTGTAGCAAGCGGTAGTGAAGAAGTAACTCATTCCAATCAAGCAGGCCTTGTCTGGTTTTTTTTTGGGAAGGCCTTGCACCAGCCCTGTACCTGCTGCTGCTATTAGGGGCAAAGGACATGCCAGCCTGTCTAAGAATGAGAGTTATCTCTTACCCCAGGAGCATTTAGCTGCCTTGTCACAGAAAAGGAGCTTCAGGGGCCTTAAGAAGCCCTTGAGGTGTTTGGGCTCTGGGGCTTGGGAAACCCAGAATGAATAATCTTTGGCCAACTAGTGTGTTTGGAAACAGTATTCAAGTTTTTACAGAAGTAGTAAACAGCAATTCAGGGTGTAAGACATTTTACAGTCATATGTGGCTAGCAGTTAGAAGTTATTTCCATTTTGAAATCTACAGGATCTGCCTTCTAGTCCTCTTTCATCAGTTCTCTTGAACAGCCAGTGTCTACCTGTCCATGCAGGTAGACACTGTCACATAATTGCTGTGGTCTGTGCTGTCTTCGCTCATCTCCAAGCACCTCCTGCCCAAGACTTGCTTTATAAAACTTTGTTGTAAGGTGAATTAGCTGCAGAGCAGTTTTCCCACTGGCACCAGAGCTCATGCCAGCCACAGCCCTGTGGCACCATTTGAAGAAGTTTATCCCCGTTGTTATAATCCACGTTTTGCTTATGTGTCAGCTGAAAAGTAATGTAAACAGCAGATATTTGGGCACTTAAAGCACTCAGAGACCAGAGAAAGGTGCCATTCTGGAGACTAGTCCATGGCTGTGGGGTCCATAAAAGGAAAATTAGGCCAAGAGTTGAATGGTGGGGCTCAGGTGCCTGCTGCCATGCTGATATTCACAAAACACATTTTTCCATCTGAAGGCCTCCTGGAGGGATCTTTGCCAAAGCCATTAGCAGCAGAAGGATGTTGGCATTGCTTTGTTCCACTGAGATTTTCAGTACTTTGGTGGCGGGGGCATCCCCCACCCCTGAAACCCTTGGCATGGCGTGCAGAGCCCTCCTGCCTCCCCTTCACAAGTCCCTCTGCCCTGGCAGGCAGTAGGGAGAGCCTAGGGGGGATGGCAGGGAAGAGGGCACTGACAGCAGGATTTGGGGAAGGCAGCAGACAGAACTTGGGGCAGGCATGAGGAGGAGAGAAAATGAGCACAGAGGAGCCTGGGGGCATCTGACTGTGGAGAGGAACAGCACAAGAGGAGGGAAAAGTGAACAGTTGGAAGGGAGCACCGTGCTGGAGAGAACATTTCATTGTTTTTTGCCCATGGAAGAAGAACTCCCCCACCAGCCAGTGAAACAAGAACAGGTGTAATGAGGAGCAGCCTGTGGTGGCCAGCAGGGCTGTCCCAGCCTGCAGCAGGGCAGTGACCACCTGCCTCAACCCCATTTGTTCTCATACTCTGTCAAATGACATTTTAAATGTTTAGAGCAAGCCACTGAATTTGTAAAGGTTACCTGAGGGTTTTTCACACTTGACTGTATGAACCTCTGCTTTAACCTGGCATATTTTCTCAAAAGCATGGCATCAGCCTAACATGCAGTTGTGAACAGGAGGATGAATCCCTCCATATTAACGTCTCCCTCAATATTAATAGTTTTGCCCTTCTTAGTTCATTGCCAGTATAGTTTGCTGATTTATGGTTGGCTTTTTATTTATTTTAATAATTCTGTGGCGAAGAAACAGATACAGGTGAAAGCTGCTGTGCAGAAACCAGTCAAGCACAAAAGGGGAAAAAATGGCATTTCTTCCCCGTGGCAGAGTGTTTCACTGTGATTCATTCAGCTGCTGCTGGGCTTACTGCTCTCGGCTGGTGTTTTAGCTGCTGCAGGCAAAACCCAGATCAATCTGCTTTAGGTGTTTGTTTCATTGTCAGTACTCTGCACCCTGTCAGTCGCAAAGGCCAGGGACACTCACCCAGAGACAAACAGATGATGGCAATTTATTGTGTGCCAGATGCAGGGGTGGGATTCAATACTGGGTGAAACTGCTAACTAGAAAGGCCATCAAACAGAACAGCAGCTACATTTTCCATGTGCTTATGGTCTTTTAGATCTCTGCCAGCCACAGATATCCAAAAGATGACATCACCTGCACTGTGGAGCACTTCCCTGCCCAAAAAGGTACCATTTAACACCTGAGCATTTCTCTGGTACCAGCACATGTGTTATCTGCCTGACTGAAGCATGGGGGAAACCCAGCAGGATTTTGGCACAAGTAAACAATATATTCTGTTTTCTCCAGGAAATTACAGCTGAACAGGACAAACTGAATTTCTGTCTTTGTTGCAGAAATTTATGAAGTTAAAATTTCCCCTTCATCTTTAAAATACCTAAAAACTTTGTGGCTTTTTTTTTTTTACACCCTAACCCTACAGTGCACAAGTCAATCTGATTTACTTCTGACACACTGCTGTTGTACAAGTGCAAGGCCACTCTTACAGGGATATTGCCCCAGCTGACACTTGGGGAAAGGTGGAGTCAGTGACCTGCCATCACTTGAATCCTGCAAAAGACAGATCCCTTTGGTATGTCCCAACACTGAAGGTGTGATCTCCCTGGTAAGGACCAATTCTCAAGTTCTTCATTCATTATGACTTCATGCCCATGACACTCCTGTGATGAGATTCCTTTTGCAAATATGCTTAACTCTGGCATTGTTTTGTTTTCTCCAGTTCAGTTTATATACATGGAGCCTGATCCAGAAGACCAATCAAATTCATGAGAATCTCTTTGAATTAATTTCTGATCAAGCTTGTATCTGAGGTGAACCAAAACATAATGTCTTTAGAGCAGAAGACTTTGTATCATGTGCTTATGGCACTCTATGTGTGATGGTACAATAAAATAACAAGGCAATAAAGCCTTGGTTGGGTAATCTTACCTGGCACAATGACAAGAATAGCAATAGATACACTAAGAGAAAATTATATATTAAAAAAAAACAACCCAGAAAAATATTATTTCCCACTTCCATATCCCTTGAAGGTCTCTTGAGATAAAAGCATTGCTGTCAGTGGATGTGGTTTTGTTTCTGATTCTTCCCTGACTGTGGTTTGAAAAGTAAGGCTCTTCTTTATTCCTGAGGAACAGCACTTCTGTTGCCTGGGGATTCTTACTCTCTTTCTCTCCTTTTCCTGCTACCCATCTCCATTGGTTTATCACACACAATTTTTCATGCAGCCAAATATTCCCATAGTCAGATTTTGTTCTTTTGCTCATGAACCCTGCCTTCTCTTTTCTGTAAGTATTCCCTTGTTCCCACTGACAAGAAGGCTGTTGCAGGACCAAGACTTGCTTCTTTAGTTGCTCCTCTCTTTTTCTGGAGCTCCACGAGGGGTCCTTTGTGTGAGGAGAAATACCTGTTAATATGGGTGGAGAATAAGGGCTATTCCCTGACACAGCTCCTCAGCTCAGCTGCTGGCATCTACCTGTGCTGAAGGAAAGGAAAGGAGCACCCTTTTTCCCATTTCTTTATCTGCTGGTCCTTTGCTTGTATCCTTACCTGATACATCCTGTGTTACTAGGATAAAAGAGTAAGTGGCTCTTTCTCAGCTAAGGGGAAAATCTAGCAAAGTGCATCTCCGCTCCGGAGAGCTCTGTGGTGCTGCCTGCGAGAAGAATAAGAGGTTGAGACACTGAGGAATGACCTGTTTTGCCAGGTTGTAGTGGGGGTCATTGGGTTGGAGGCTATCTCAGCCTCAGATGGCTGTCCCCAGTGCATGCACTGCAGCAGGAGTCTGGCCGAGCACAGCTCCTGGTGACTATCCATCCTGACCACCTGCCCATGTAGCTGTGAGAGTCAGTGCCAGTAACATGATGGGGGGGTCTCAGACTCCTTGAGAACTCTGTTTGACTACATGAAATCAGCAGAAGGGAGCAGAAAAGCACCTCCCAGTTGCTAGCTGTGGCACCCTGACCTTTCCAAAACAAGCTGTGTGGACCTTGGGCTGGTGAGGCTGAGTGGTGATGGGTGATATTTTCCTCCAGAGATGCTGTTTTATTCCCCCAGTAGTTTTTACAACTAGAAAAGAGTGGGGCACTGCTCTCTGAGTACCCAGCACTTCAGTAAGCTGAAGCTGTAGCTGATTGTGGAAGCACAACAGCCTTCTCTTTCATATTGCTCACTAGTCTTTATGTCCAAGTGTTACCATTAAAATTCAACTTCTACCAATAGTCAAAATATTTCCCAATATTTCTTATTCTTACAAAATGCCATTGGTTTCACTTACACAAAGATTTTCAACAGGATTTTGCCCCAGATCTTATCCACGACAAGGAACAATGGGTGCAAACTGGAACATAAGAGGTTCCACATAAACATCAGAAAAAAACTTCTTTACTGTGAGAGTGACAGAGCCCTGGAACAGGCTGCCCAGAGAGGTTGTGGAGTCTCCTTCTCTGGTGACATTCAAAACCCACCTGGACACGTTCCTGTGTGATGTGCTCTAGCTGACCCTGCTCTGGCAGGGGGGTTGGACTAGATGATCTTTCAAGGTCCCTTCCAACCCCATAGATTTCCTGATCCTGTGATTCTTTCTCAAAATCTATGACAGTAATTCTGTGCATTTGTAGTGCTTATGTTAAACTCATTACAGGTGAATTATGGAGGCTCAGGTTATATTAGCATTGATCTATTGCATCTTCTCAGGCATTCTACTGATTTTTCAGATTCTACTTTAGTATCTGACTGCAATAAATATAACTGTGTACCTAATAAATATCTAATAATACAAACTACCTGGTAGAGGGGACCAAAATCCAGTAAGTGAATAGCAATAAGAGTCCACAGAGGAGCTCTCTCTGTCTTTATGAGGGATGCCTAAAAAGACAAAGAGAAGGATCTTGTCTTTGCAGAGTGGTTCAGCATAGGATCAGCTCTTCTAGTTATAGCTATCTGTGGTATAAGCATTTACAAGGAAACAAATCATCCTTGGTTCCTTTCAGAGTATACTGAGAGAGGTAGGTATTTGCAAGAAGTGATTCACTTGACCTACTTGTAGCCATCCGTTTCAGAATTATATTATTTCCTCTTCCCCCCAAGACATGCCTGTTTCTGTGCATTGACTGTAAAGATTAGTGAAGGTACTAGCTGAAAGGTAAATACCAACATGGTAGGTTTTAGCTTTTTGGACAAATGAATCAGTGGATATTTAGATTTTATCTTTACTTATTGTTGGCTCAGACCCTGACATTATAATACTGGGTGGTTTTAGGGCAATATGCTCACATCAAGGACTGCTCTGTTTCTGCCCATTTAATCCCTATCTTCCATACCTTCATTTTCTGTTTCTCTTTTCTTTTCCTTGTCTTCGATGTCTCTTTATTTTCTCTGCAGCAATTCCCAGTCCTGTATTATTTTATTCCCAGAAATTGTTTTCAACAAAATAGCTAATACACATCCTTAAAATATTATTGAGACTGCAGGTAGTGTGCCAGGAGTAATGGAAAGTGAGAGAGTTTATAACTCTCAGAACTCCTGTGCTGGTCAGGTGTCAAGGTTACCTTCACAGCCAGGAGGGATGGAAATATGCAAAATAACAGCTTCAGCTGTTCAAATCCTGAACGAGTCCTTTATATTACACAAAATGTGCTGCATTCAGACAAATGTATTCCAGGGAAGAGCTGCTTGGTGTGTTTGCTTGATAATGTCAAAATTCTCAATTGTAGAACATCACATTTTACTCTTGCATTTTTAGAGTAGCTATAGTTTGGATTTAATTTCCCTTTTGTTGATATGATTGATGAGGTTACCTCCTGGCCTTGCTGAAACCCCTGGAAGTTGTCTCTGGACCCAGATTTTAGCTGCTCTCTGCTTAGAGTGGTCATATGCTTTTAAACTCTGTGAGTACAGGCCACATCATGCCTTGTGCTATCCTTTTCCTCTCTGCTAAGGACGCTTGTCTCTGTGCTAAGTAAAAGAGGGCAGAAGACATAGCCCAGGGAAGACAATTTAATGGGAATGTATTCCATTGGATAACCAAGCTGTGCCACAGATAGGGCTCCCCTGACCAGCACAGGGCCATTTGACCAATATAACTTTACATCTCTTTCTCTTCTCAGAAGGAAAGATGGAAAAGAAGATTTCCTTTTCCATCAATATTAGTAATACTGTCACCATAGGATCCTACATAGACATGAAGGCCATGGGTCTCACAGTGGTAGGCAGCCCTCCTGAGAGAGGAGCACAACGTACAGGGTGTGAAATCACCTGCTAGCCACAAAGGTGCAGAAAAGCTGCTGAGCAGGGATGGGTGGAAATCTTAATGTTTTCCCTACTGCCCCCAGAGTCAGAGTGATGCCCTTCCTTTCTCTCTGCTGCATCAGGCCTGACAGTGTGAACCACCCAGCAGGACACCTGGGGTTGCAGTACCTGTGAGGGCACTGTGTGGGCAGCTGGAAGGTGCTGAGCAATCGGTGCTGGGGCAGGCGTGGGTGGGTGTGCACTCCAGAAGCCCCATGAAAGCAGGAACTGCTTTACTTCTCCCACTGACACCTGGCTCCAAACTGTGTCCCCAACCCTGTGACACTGAAGTGAGCAGTGGTGCTCCCTGTCACTATGGGAGTCGGATCTCCTCTCTACGCCAAGTCTACTGACTTCTCCAGGATTTAAGATTAATAGTGCTGCCTCTGACTTTTTACTTGCAAGCACAGTGGCATGTTGCTCTTTTCATTTCCACCGAGATTATGCAAAACCTTCATAGCATTATGATGTTTATCACCTCACCTTTTAAAATCCTGTTGCTTTACTGTTTATGGTTCAGCTGTTCCCAGTAGAGCCTGATTTTCGTAGCGTTAGTCATCTTTGTTTTCTTACCCAGAAAAAAAGCATTCAAAGCTCATAAATTCCAGTCCTCTATCATAATAAAACTCTATTAATTGTGTTGTTTTCTATGTAGAGTCTTGTGCATGCATTATGCACATTGCTCTCTCATCAATAGTAAAGGAACCCAAAAGATTTTGGAAGAAATGAAGAACACAAATCTTGTGGCCCTTTCTAAGTAAAATTCTATTTTTAATTCAAAGAAAATTAGGGTGGAGTCTAAGAGTTGAAATGTTCATCAAAGTTTATTGTGTCCCAGTTCTTTCCCAGAATTTGGCAGCAAAGATAAGTTTTATACTGCAAAATTTCTTAATGTGGAATTATAAACAGCTACTCAGCTTCTGGTTGAGACCATGAAAGATGATGGGTTTGTTTACAGGAAGAAGAGATTTTCTCAGACTGGCTTTTTGTTTCATGTAAAGCCAAGATCTGGCATATTCCAATAAAATTCAAAGAAAACATGAGAAGTTGACTCGAAACTTGCAAGTTTTAGTTGGCAAAACTTTCTTCTTTAATAAGTCATATATCTATATTTGAATCCGTTACTTACCCATTTCTAATTTGCCCCTTGTAACATCAAATCTGTCTCTCTGCCTGTCTTTAACACCTATATTTCTATTCTGCCAAAGCTGAAACTTCACTCAGTACAGAGACCCCCTCACAAGACATTTTTACACTGTTTAAAACCCATTTACCCTGAAAATGCTTCTCTTCTCAGATATGTCTCAAGTGTTCAGATTATGATGAAATTGCTTTACTTGATAACAGGCACAATTGCCTTTCCAATAGGAGAACAAGAGCATTTGTTTCTCTTTTATATATCTGTACATTTATGCAAGTCTGCTTGAATCAAAATGTTACTGGTTTTAATATTTAATGAGCTGTAAGTTGATTATTTATTTTTAACAAATAAGAGGGAGCAGGACAGAACAGGAGAAGATGGGAAAGAAGAAGAGGACAAAGAATTCTGAAACTTGAAATGCTTAAGAACTATTGGCAGCAGCAGTGGACAGGGAGGAAGCTACCACAGACTGTAGAACAGTCCTTCCATTACGTATTCCTGGATTTCCTTTAAAAAAGTAGTTTATTTAGGAACTTGTTGGTTATACTAGTTTTAGAATAACTCAGGTTCCTGATTTTCATTACAATGGCAATAAAATCAGTGTTTCTTAATCATGCCTTTATAATTTGTCTTAATGGGATTTTGTATTATTCTCATTCAATTTCAAATCTTGTCTGCACTAAACCACTTTGATACTTCTGTTGTATGCAAAAATTAATTTCTGCTATGTAATGAACTGCATAGGCTAACACTACAATGCCATTATTTTTTTCTCCACTTTTCACCTGGAAAGAGTTCAAAGTGTTTCTCAAAATCTGGGGAATTTTTAGCATCTGGGTTTGTACAGGTGTTTTCAGTGTCAACCTGCTTCTTTCTGCAACAATGCATTTGCATCACAGTGCATCTGTATCCAGCCAACAAAGAAATTGCTTTTGAACTTTTTTGACAACTTGTTCATGCTGAGCCATGTAAAGCATTAAACTATTGTCAGTGGATGGAAAATATGATGCTATTTGAAGACAAACCACGTGTATGAATTAAAAACAGTGCGGTCAATTTGAGATCACACAGCAGGGACACATTTCACTTCACAGTAAAAACAGGGCATGATATTTCGCAAGAGTTTTATATTATGCACAGATTAGTAAAAAAAAAAAAATTGGTTTCTTTGGAATCAAATTTTAATTGCTTAACAGACAGTATCACTTCTGTGATTTAGCTTTAGCTGAATTGTTATTGAAGAATGAAGGGAAAAACTGATTTTACAGGAAATTTTACTAGTGACCTGAATTGCAGTGTTTACTCTCTTTGCAAACCAAGCACTTGGCTGCACCAGTACAGCTTAGATCTACCTTATCTTTTAAAGAGAAATACACCTTTTGGCTTCAATTGCAAAATGTTAAAGGCTCAGGTCCACTGCTTCAGGCATTGAACAGTATTTTTCTGTAAAAATACTTTGCATATCTGTTTTATTTATCTAAAGAGACTAGTTAAATCATTATTCCTGTTACAGCAAATGTTGGTAGCAAGAATTATTTTTGCATTGCTACAAGCAGTTGCATTCCTACTATAGTAGTATGTACTTTGCCTGTGGAATTTTTTTATTATGTATGTATTTATTTATTTTTTTATTTTTCTTATTAGAAGATTTTGAGAGTGATTTGCCCAGGGCCTGATTCAGAGAAGTCCTGAGGACTTCCTGCAAGATGCTGATCACCCCAGGTGGTATTTGTAGGGATGAAAACTACTGGTTTTAGCCCACAGTACTTCTAAATCCACTGTGAAATTGTGGTTGTTTATTCAAGTTTATTCACATTACAGACATTTGCTCTGTAATTGCCTTGAGAAGTTTGGAATGAAACATGCTATGAAAGTGAAATATTAATGTTATTGCAAACCCATTGCAAACCTCCCCCAGCTGTGTGTTTCTCTCACTGTAACCTACCTTTGTTGGACCTTTTTGCATAAAATATTTTGACATGAAAGAGAACTTGAGAACCAATTACAAATTTTTCATAGAGAAAAGGATTGAGCTTTTCACTCTATATTTTCCTTTCTTTGTTTTCTCCTTCTTCTCCACAATGGAACTTTTTAGACATGGTCCAACTCATATTCTGAAGCTTAAATTATACACTCACATATATATGCATATATACACACATATATTTGTTTCCAGTTGTGTTACCATCATAAAATATATTTATTTAAACACTCTCAATGCACAGCTTTCCCATTAGTATTCACTCTGCTCTCTGCATAGAAATATTCCTCTGGGAACCAATGATCTATTTTGCAAAGAACAAAAGAAACCTTACAATATAAAATTGTGGTACCTTGATGCTGAATAACATCAGGCAGAGTGACAGCACGTGGAGTCGCAGAAATGGTCCAATTTGGAAGTTTTATTCCTTCACAAAAATGAAATGTCAGGAACTAAATGACAGGAAAATAATTTACCTTGGCATTTACCTGTAACCTTGTTATAAGGAGCCAAGTAAAAATGAAAGAGGTAAAAAGAGCAATTAAGTTTTCAAGGACTCAAGAACAAGAGAAGAATGGTAGGAACAGAAAAGTGGATACTGAAAGGATGTTAAATCTTGTCACCACATCTTTCAATGCCTGTAAAATTTTTCTAGAATATTGAGATTCTTTGGACAGGAGTAGGCACATTAGCAGGTAGGTAGCTGAACATCTGGACACATTCTTGAACATTTCTCAGTACTTAAAACTACTATGCAATACTAAGCAGAGACAGACTGAAGTTCCCTTTGAAGACACATGTAGTGAAAGAGGCCAGGACAGCAGTGGCAGTGCTGGAAGGAGCTATGGATATTACATTTTCCTGCTTGCAGAAATTGCTTTTGCAACAGGATCATTTGCCATCTCTGGGTGAAATAGAGTAGATTTTATTACAATAGATTTTATCTAGAAGCTCAGGAGGATCTTTCATTTGGACAATGTTTTGGCTGACTTCGTGTTCAGCGAATAATATCCTGTAGGTAGATATTGTAGATATTTTTTATTTGCGCAGGTACTATCTTAATGATTTGTTATTATCTGTATCTACAGCTATGAGCACGTTCTTGCTCTCTGTCTCCCACTGCTGTAACTATATAAAAGCAAAACCTCTTTATTTCTTTTTGTGCTTCATGGGAACAAGACATTGCAGACAATTTGTTAATCAATGCATCCATTATAGGATGCAAAGAAACTTCCAAAAGAAAATGTTCCCACTTACGTGATATAAGGTTTCATTTTTAAACGAGTCTGGGTAAAATATTGTGGTATTTTTTGTCATTCAGATAAAAAAGAATAAGGTCATTTAATCAGACAAGATCCCAGTGTGAGTTAATCTCAGGGCAACTGGTAAGAATACAGTAGTGACAACGATCTACATTTTTGAATTTTTAAATTAGAAAACATCTGGTAGAAGGTGTCTATGAAGCAATGAATAACAAATGTATAATGTTTGTGGAAAGGACCGGCTTGCTCAGATGGCACGGAGGAAGATGCAGTTCAACACTAGATTCTATGTACACTAGTGTGGCCTCCTTTGGTGGAACCTGCTCTCATTATTCCCAGACAGGCCCTGGATAAGTTAGTCAAGAAAACTCTCCTTGTACAAGTTCTACTGCAGGATGGTCATCTCCCAGATGCTGTGTAGCACTGCTTGCCCTGGCAAACTACTTCTCCATCAGGTCAGATTCCAACCTGGCAGAACCTGGTCAGTACTTAATGACTGGCTCCATCATCCTGACACTCGCCCTTAACATATTTGTAAATATTTGATGAGGTCGCCCCTCAGTCTCCTCTTCTCCAAGCTAAAGAGATCCAACTCCCTCAACCTTTCCTCATAAATGTTCCACTCCCTTCATCAGCTTTGTGGCTCTGCCCTGGACTCTTTCAAGCAGTTCCCTGTCCTTCTGGAACTGAGGGGCCCAGAACTGGACACAATACTCCAGATGTGGCCTCACCAGGGCAGAGTAGAGGGGGAGGAGAAATTCCCTTGACCTACTAACCAACCCCTTTCTAATGCACCCCAGGATGCCATTGGCCTTCTTGGCCACAAGGGCACATTGCTGGCTCATGGTCATCCTCCTGTCCACCAGGACCCCCAGGTGCCTTTCTTCTACACTGCTCTCCAGCAGGTCAGCCCCCAACCTGTACTGGTACATGGGGTATGCCATCACACCTTCTTCCTGAGATTTACAATCTTAGTTTGACCCAGTTATCTGAGTCAAAGCACCGTTATTTGGACATCCTAATTTATTTTTTTTTCACTCTCTCAGAAGCTTCCTCCATCATTTTTTTTTTTTTTGTGAAATAGTGATGATGTCAATATAACACAGCTCCTTCCACAGCTGTGACGCCTTGTTTTGATTCTTCTTTGGCAAGCTGGTATAGTAAAATCACTGAAATTATGAATGGATCTGATGCTGGCCATTCATGTTTCAAGCCAATTGATTCTGAATAAAGTTGTCTGGAAGTTAGATTAGGCAACAAGGTCTTCCTGATTCTGCTATTGATCTGCTGTGTCATGTGAGACTTGTGGTGTCAATCACCAGTGCTTTGCTCTTTTCATCCATGAATACAAAAATCTTAAAAGTGTGCTGAAGATGACAGATTGAAGACATTTTATGAGCATTAAGACCCGGATTCTGCTGCCTTCAGTACGTAATACCTTGTTTTGCAGTGCAAAGTAGATTCACTACTCCTTCAGTAATACACTGTGCAACATGACACACTCAAATGTAACCTGATTACTGGAACAGCAACTTTGGCCAATGTATCTTGTGCATAAACTTGATTTCTGAGTAGTTGAAACATAAAATTGATCTGTTCCTTAAGCCAATCGTAATTCAACAGATCACTAATGACAAATGGCAGAATGCCCCAGCCATCCTTCCAGGCAATGCTCCAGATGGATGTCATTGGATAAAGAACAGAAAGGTTTGGCAGAATGTGAAAAAAGAATACATTTGCCACACATCACTCATTTTGCCTGACTGCAATAAAGTAATTGTAATAGAATGTTGTCACAGGATAATGGTCTCCTGCTGCTTTAGAAATGCTTTGCAAAACAGATGTTTACTTTCTCTGTGGGAGACACTGATCCCAGGATAACAATCTTTTCTGTTAAAGGAAAATTAAGTACTTATAGGTTGAGCAGTACTATAAAAAGATCATTATAAAAAGCCATATAATCTAATAGGTGAAATGCTAAGATATATATATGTGATGTACGTGATATATGCAACTAATCCCTAAGTGGGATTAATTCAAATGGCTTCTTCTGGCAGCTCTGTGACTGAGATGTTCTCAACAAATGAAGATAGGACAATGTAATGCACTATGATAAAGTTGTTTTTGTTATTTAATTCTTCTGAGGCTCTGTGAAGTGCATAAAACCAGCATTTGTAAACAAAAATAATAATAAAGAAAACACCAGCATATAGTGTCTGATGGGAAATTATTAGTTAATAATGAACAGATAAAAATAATGAATAAATAACAATAAAGTAATATGTTGTAATTAATAGAGATTAAAGACCACACATTGTGTGCCAGGGCTGATTTCAGTACTGTGAGTTTTGCTTACTGGAACCAAGACAAAAAATTGAAAACAAATAAAAATTTATAAAACAATTGTGCCTTTCAAAATCATTTTCTTAGAAGAATAATGACACATTAGAGATTGTAAAAGAATGTACACATGGATACTCCTATTTTTTTTATTTTTTATTTTTTTCCTGAACTGTCTGCAGTACTTGTGGAACACATACATTGCACTCTCTTGTAATATGACAGAAAGTTACATAGGCACTATTTTGGTGAGCCTTATAAATTTCACAGACACTTCTATTAATCCCATAATGTATCAACTGCAAATTTGGGCTGATGAGACATGTATGGAAGAAGAACATTTGTTCTCTTACACGTAACTGTCTTTGGCTCTGTGCTGTCAAAGGCATTTGACTGTCAGATGAAGCAACCCTCTGTGGTATTTCGCTCTTGCTAAGGTTGTATCTGGAACACGAGGAATAAGATGAGAATAATTAACCAGGGACTAAATAACTTACTGGTTCACCGACAGACTCACCTCCAGGACCTGTGTTATCTTGGATCTTCTCATGTCCTTTTCTATTTAGCTCAAGACATTCTGTGATGGTGTTTGGTACTTTCCCAGCTGGTGCCTCTATCCAATTCCATGTATTTTAGACTATGAATCTCAATCAGGTGCAGTATACAGACTCCCAACATCTTTGTAATGGGACCAGGCAGGTATCAGCTTGCTTCCACAAGTTTCAAAGGTAGTAGCTGAGCAGAACAGCCAGTGAAGAGCACCACTGAGTTCTCATTTACTCAAAGTGCTGCTTCTGCTGGGGCAATAGAAGACTTGAAGACTTAGTTGCATTTTTTTTTTTTTTTTGCTGTAAGTGGTTAACTTCACTATCTAGATGATGAAGGAAAATGCCTTTTGCATTCTTGAGAAGAATTGGTTTGGTATTCAAGTGCTTTCAGTGTCAACAATCCTGACCTCAGGAATAGTCACAGAAACAAAGAATTTTGCTTCCTATTTCAGAGTCAACACAGTACAGGCATAAAATAAATATGAGAAGCAAGAAAAAGTAATTTTTAATGCTGCAAGGGTAACTCAAGAATGCTGTCAAATGCTAATAGTAAGGTGCACTGGAAGTGCCACTTTAAGAAGAAAGAGAAACTGAAGACATAAAAAATGTGAGTTTTTGTCATCTTGAAACCATGTTTCCCCAGTGCTGAATTAAATGCAAATATGCCCACAAGCAGGTTGCTTACCCTACAGCTGAAGTACTGCATGTGGGACCCGGGACACCTTGGCATTTTAGCGGTTTAGACTTATAAATATGTATTTGCTATTTCAATGCTGAACTGTGTGGCTCTTACACAGTTGTCACTGCATCAGCCAGGAAACCAGTGGAAGTTTGCTTCACTGTGGACTGTAGGCTATAAGAAGGAAGGTGTATGAGAAGGAAGTAAGTTTAACGGAAACTGAAGCATGTGAATTAGTATTTTAAAACAGAATACCCCGCAAGGATAGTGTTTAGCACCAAAGAACAATTCCCAGGCCCCTTGATTCCTGAATCTCCTCAATGGCAGGAGCTTGGCCTGAGGGCAGGCAGGGGTTTGTGCAGCTGGTCCCAAATAATCTGTTAAAATGAGGATTTCTTTAGAGGGGAGAAGAAGGGCAGAGTAATTGTGTTGTCTTTCTTGACTCAGGTACTGATGAATATTGTTATTCCCTGGAGAAGGAAAGACAGAGGAGGACAACAGATTTGATGGTTCATGTGTGAATTAACTTTCAGGTGAAGTCATGTCTGATTCCTGTCCTACAGCTGCTGAGGGCACGACTAGCACTGCAAAAAGAAAGTCTCTGCATCCCAAGTGTAATATTTAATAAGGCAATGGAAGGCAGTATGGACCACTCTGGCTTTATTATACATCCTTTCAAGCCACAGACTTCAAGCCAGAAAGGTAAAAAGTATGACAAGGCCACAGGAGATTCATTGCCTCTCTTACTGCATATATATTGCTATAGGGAAGGGAAAAAAAGAAAGGAGAGAGAAATAGAAACCGAGTAAGCCAAGAGAAACTGGGATGATGCCACAGAAAGCAATGCCATGGCAAGGGCTGTCATGCCCTAGTTAAAAGCAGCATTCCCAGCCACAGACACACGGTGTGTGCTGCCTAGGGCCATGCTCAAAAGCTCCTTCATACCTGTGGAAATCTTCCCAGTCTCTCTAGTGGGTTCTTGTTTAGGCTGCACTCAGATATTAAAACATGCTAAGGTTGTAAAACGTGTCATAACACAGGGGAAAAGTAGAGTAAAAACTACCTTAAAATCATTGCCTTTTAAAATTAGGCTTTTTTAACAAAGATCAGGTAATGACAAGCTGTCTTCCTTGATGATAAGACGAACCAGTACAGCTTAGATTGTGTTTCCTTGGAGCCTTTCCTCCAAGAAGGACTGTGCGAGGTTATCTCTATTGCCACAAAACTCTCAAGGTGTCTAAACAGTGGTAGGGCAAGTTGGGAAGAAGACACTGCGTTGCCTTCAAGGTATCATCCATACCCAAGCTCTTCTGCTCAGTGTCCTCCCCTCCCTTCTCCTCTTGCGAGGCTGCAGCACAGGCTGCTACAGGGGAACGAAGTCGGTTTCTTTGTTGCACATGCCCCGCGATGTCAGCAGGAGCAGCGCTCGCACGAAGACGAGCAGAACTTCTGCCTCTGAAGGCAGTTTTTAGAAATTATTTCTTCCCGAAGCTTCACCTTCCCGGATGCCGCCCCGAGCAGCTCCCCGGCGGCAAGAGACCGGCAGGGCAGCGCAGGACCCCGCGCCGCACGGAGCTGTCCAGCACCGCGCGGGCCGGCCGGGCCGGCAGCGGCAGCGCGGGCAGGGACCGG
>NW_009953505.1:2801535-2810585 GCF_000747805.2 Chaetura pelagica | reverse complement strand
CGGGCTGGGCAGCCGGGGGCTGGGAACCGGGTCGGGAGGCGCAGCTGCCGGTTTAGCTGGGTTTACCATTTCCGCCGACTCCCTTTCTGAATTAGAATCATAAAATCCTAAAGTGCTTGTCCCTATCTGGTGCTAGCAACATTTTAAATAAAAAGTTACATCTCTATGACGCGCGACATGCACGTTCTTGCCTCCCCACGAAGAAGATGTGAACTTCTTACATTTCTAGGGCTTTTCCGACTGAACAAGGTAAAAAAAAAAAAAAAAAGTTCCGTCTTGATGTTCAGGAATATTTCAGCAACAGATTTCTCTGTGCCTCCCGGATGCGCTGACGTTCCTGAGAGATCAGTTTCTTGAAAGCGTGTTTTGAAATCCATGGTTTACGGCTACCTGGATAGCTACACCCGGTAGTGAGAATCGGTGGAGCACAGCGAATGCTGAAATAAGGAGTGAATTTGGGTAGAACCCGTAAGGAACGCTGGTGCTGCTCGGTAAGACTGAAGTCAGTGGCTCAGGATTAGTAGACTCATGTAAAATAGAAGGTTCTTCTGCCTTTTTGTTAGGACTGTGCTACGCTCCTGTCAATACCTCCTTGACCATGATTACATTGTCCTCTTAAAGTTTTAGCTGCAACTGAATCCTTGTTTGGTCTCTCCGATCTTGAAACATGTATGAAACATGAATTGCAACAAGTAGTTTAAGGCAACGACATCTGCTGCTGTGGCAATGGGATCATCTTTTTTAAATTGCTTCCCAGCTTTGGAAATGACACTGCGTCCCATCGGCAGCAGCTCTCAGGCTGCTTTGGTTTCAATACACTTTTCTCCCCTTGGTGTTTCTTGAGCTGCCTAGCTGGGAGCAGACAAGCTGTTTCATGGGACACGTTAGCAGTGCCAGCATCCTAATGCCCAGCTTCAAGTTAAGACATTTCTTTCCCGTTGATTTTGATTTTTTTCCCTCTTCCCTGGAAATCTTGTCTTTTAATGATGATATTAATAGATGATATCTCAGGTGACCTGTCTTGTTTTAGTTAAAAAAAAAAGACAAAAAGAAAAAAAAGAAGCTATTTAATTTGATAATAATACAACGATATAATTAGAGCATGTGTTACCCAGAATATTTGAGGTATTCTGGAGTAGCTCAGTGCTGTATTTTTAGATAACCTCAGTATTTGTGTTTTCCTTGCATTGCCTATTACCTCCTCTATTGAGTTGCTGTTAAAGAAAATTACAGTTTTACAGCTTTGATGGATTGTTGAATTTGTTTTCAAAATAAGGATGTTCTTTGAATTAAGATATGAGGAGGACTTTGTTGGATCTTTTAGTCATCTTTCATTCCTTCTTTTGGGTAAATTAATTTAAGAATGCAAATATTTCATCCAACCTGGTTTTGATGTCTCAAACAACAGCTTCCATGGTTTCCTTGGGAGATAATTACAGCAATCCTTATTGCTGAAAATCTCTGTTCTTTTAAAATTGTAATTTGTGATACATATTGCTTAAAAGTGCCCATTTTATCTTGGCATGGAAACTGGTGCTTCACTCCTATTCTACAAATTTTGACATAAATTAATGCGATTAAGTCTAAAAATTCATTTTGTCACAGTCCTGGCTTAAGAAAAGAATCAGATCCCCTGTATTTTAATTTTTCACTCTGAGAAATCACAGTTCAGGTGCATTATTATTTTTGTGCATTCTTTTCTTATCGAGAATCTGTTTAGTGATACTGAATACATGTCTTCTTGCAACAAGTCCAGTTACCATATGCTTAACACTTTGATTATCTTCACACATCTGCTGATATAAATCAGGAATAACTTTAATTAGAAGTAAAAAAACCAAAACTTTCCCTAAAGACTAGTGTAAAACGGGACTCATTGCCCTTATTTGTAAAATGAAAAGGGTAGCCTGAAGGGTGCATTGCTGTATGTTCTTTGTGAACAAAAAGCTTTAATACTTTTACAAAAATTGTAGATATATCTTCATTCCATTACACTATAAATACATGTATTTAGGTACATATGAGTGTGTGTGAATGCATAGACTATACTGCCTCCAATGGCTTAATGTTTTCCTTCCTGACATGAGTACAGCAGCAATTTGTCCCCATCCCAGTGCCGAACATTTCCAAAGTTGAGGGATGCTACAGGTTCCTGAGGTTTGTACTTAGCCTTAGTTTTGTGCTTTTTTTTTTTTTTTTTTTTTTCAATGGCTAGGATTGAAATAGTAAAGTATTTTTTGGTGTGTTTTCACTGAGGCAAAATTCTATCTGTGTGGAATACAGGGAGATGTCTGGGGGGATGTTTCAATGCGGCGGTAGCAGGGGCTGCCAAGAGCTGCTCTGGGGATGCTGAGAGCCTTGAGCTGAGCAGGAAGGAGCACCCAAGGGGTGAAGGAGCTGAGCAAGAGGGGTGTCAGGGGGCAGAGCAGCAAGAAGGCGGTGCAAGCAGGCTCTGTCTTTTCAGTGGTAGTGCAAAAATGTGTATGAAGGTATTAGTATCTTCTGTGCAATGTATTAATGAGTTAGTGCAACTGTACTAACTGTCAATGGAAAGAGATTGTGTAGGGTAAAATGCAGTAATGAAGCATTTGAGATATCCTGAAATGGGGTGAAAAGAATTGATTGCATTTTATGTTACTTGTAATCTTGGTCTTACGTTTACCTTGCACAAATGTTACTTTTTGTGGAATTGTGGGAAAAAATTGGAAAGTGAACCTTGCTGCATTGTAGTGTTTAATCCAGCCTCTTCAGCCTGCTCCCAGAGAACAGCTTCTAGCACTTTCCAGCACACATTGTTTCCCAACTTTTGTCTTAAATACATTTGTAGACATTTTTCCTGCCGTTGCTACACCAGAGGATATGGGAGCCTCATCCTCAGTCAGCATAGGATCATTTAATGTTACTGTGGGTGTGTAAACATTTCCTGACACGCCTGGATGGTTGAAGGATGGACACAGTTCACGTGGAACTTCTTTACGCTAAACCTGCTCTTTTTTAACAGCCAGAATGTGTAAAATGATTGGGCTCACCTCCCACAGAAACAGCTGCTTGATTTGAGGAACAGTATGTGGTGATGAGGAAGATGAGCAGGGAAGCAGAGTGTACCAGACAGGGAGGCAGAGCAGAGAGGCATCTTTTTGTCACATCTACACTTACAAAACTCCCCGTGTGTACACTGAGCCTGACATGGAGTTGCTGCCCTGTGCCCCCCAGGTACTGCGCTGCTGACAGCAGGGGGAGTGGGCTGTGCCAGCAGCCGCACAGCCAGATACCACAGCCCAGAGGGTTGGGGAAACAGTGCTCAGCCAGGGCTGTGCCCAGCACCCACATGTGAAAATGATGTTTTGTGCGACCAAACTTAGCTGCTCAGTGCAACACACTGGCCATTGCATGCACCCAGCTCCTGTGATTCCTTTAGAGCATGAGATCGAGGCCAACAGTCCTCCCTCCGTGTTTATTGCTGGGGTCTGTCTCTGTCCTCTCACAGCTGTGATGTTACCCCACATCTGAGCCTGTAATGGTGTAGGCAGCTCCTCTCCACTCTTAACATTTTCCTAACTCATGTTCCTGACTGGGTGCAGATGTCCATTCTGTCCTCCTTCATTTGAGCCACTGTCAACCGCTCATGTCTACGAGAGAAATTTGAGGCTAGATCCAGCTGCTGTCAGAACAGACAGGAGTCCTTCTCACTATGCTGGGTTCATTTTTTTGAGATAGATAATAGAATGCTGGGAATGTAGGGACATTGATTTATGATCTTCTTTTTAAGAAATCAACTGCAGTAATTACATGTACATCACATGCAAATTCAGCAATACATCTTACTTTTGATTCCAGCTTTAGTGTTGCATTCCATTTTAAAGGATGAATTTTACACCCACAACGATGTAAATTTTGATTAATTGTAACCAGAGATGGTGATACTATATGCTATTCATTATCAACATAGATTTTCTGCCTTTAAGAGCTCTGCTATATGGGAAAGATATCCTGGCACCAGTGGGCACAGTTTTGTTCTTTAGAAATGCCATTTAGTATCTTACTGAATTCCAGTTCCTTGCAGCAATTTTCACATTTGCTCCAGTTCTATCTTGACTTGTATCCAATACCAAGCTGAAAATAGAATCAAAATCAGAAGAAAAGAATTTGTCACTCATCAGAAAAGTAAAATACTCTGCTCCCATCTGAGGGGCATGGCCGCCCTAAATGAGCTGGGAGGGACTGGGTATACATTCAGAGGAGACTGAGTACCCCCCAGCACTGTACTGATCTTTCTGGAAGGAGAATTACAGCATGACACAGCATTACACTGACTTACATTTCCATTTGATTTTATTTTCTGAATGGCCTACGTAATGCATCTCTTGAGCTAGAAACATTATTAGGTGAAAATGGCTTCTGTTCTACTTTTCTTTCATTCAGAATTACTCCTGCTATTTTTTAAAGGCCCAGTGGAAGACACGTTAAAGTATGTTTATTTTTCTGTTTAAGTTAGGAAGCTGCTCCTGGCTGCTGCCAAGTAGTTTGAATTTAAGGACTGTCTTTCTGAATGCAGCTTTCTTCCTGATAGCGGGAGGAAAGTGAACCTGAAGTCAGTCATTTAGGTTAGTGTGTAGGCTGTTACTTGTATCACAGAACAGCTGTGACTTCTAACTGCTTTATTGCAAATGAATCCTCCAGTGAGCAGAGGTGGGGTTTTCGTGGAGAAGTTGCATTGTAGCAGCTCAAATCAAACCTGGCTCCATCATAAACCTCTTCCACTTCTTCTCAAGAAGGAACTACTTTTTTTTTTTTTTTTTTTTTTTTTTTTTAAGTAGTGATAATGAGTTGTTGCCACTAGCAGGAGAGGTAACAAACTGGTTTTTACATGAGATTTTAAGAAACATTTTGTACAAGTATTCTGAACTCCTTATGACTCATATTAACCCATTAGATGATATTTAAACTCTTAGATATACCATCTTTATGTATAGCTAAGCTCTGCTGTTGTAGGAATGACTTCTGCCTATCTTTCTGAACGAAGTAAGGTTATGTCAGTTGATACCCTTATCAGCAGTGTGATCAGCTTTTTCACTTACTAGCTCAAGCTGGATAAGCTTTATGTAAATAACATCCTTTTCAGGCATGAGAGTGTGAAGGAAAAAAAAGCACGAAACTTAGGAAGAAAGGCACATCCCATGAGAAACTCCTAATTTCTAATTCCAACAGGCAAACAAGTTTATTTTTTAAAGTATAATAACATCAGACTTTTGTCCAGTATCTTTCAATTTAACAGAGAGAAAAGTAATTTATACACAAGATCACACAAGCAGTCTGTAGCCAGTCAGTCTGCTATATCATAGCATGGAACAGAGCTGTAATGTCTTAACCAGGAACATTTTGGAAAACATTATCAATATAAGCATTACACTGGGCTTTGTTAGTTTCTCTTGTTTGGTAGTTTAACATGTCATGCAAGGGAACTTCAGCTTCAGCAAATAAAACATTAAAAAAATCAGTTTAGCTGCACCCCAGAGTCTGCAGCATTCTATGGACCTTGATGGAATTTTATTTTGGGTAAGTTTGAATATTGGACATTAGTGCTTAGACAGATCACAGTAATAGTTGCTTTCTTGATGTTTGTGCAGTTTTGGGCTGAAATCTTGACTTCTCTACAGTGCTGGAAGAAAATGTGTCTCGGAAACATTCATACATTGCAGGCATCTTTGCTGCCTGAAAGCAGAGAGCATAACCTGCTGGGGAGCCTGCCTGCCTGTCCACAGGCAAATCTGAACCACTGGCTGACAAACCAGAGCATGGCAGCAGCAGTGTTAATCCTAAACAATTGATTTAGGTTGCTTTGCACTTCTCTGCCTCTCCTTCAGCCAAAGTGTCCAGGTGCAAATAATAGAGAAAGATGTAAAGTAGAAAGGAACATCATGATCATCACTATATGGCCCTAAGCAGCAGTGTAGAGTCATGGCTACATCAAAATGAGGGTGAATGTCCTTCATTTGCAAGTGCTTGGGCGGAGACAGTTACCACTTCACAGTGGTCCAGTGTACTTACTCCTGGTGAAACTTAAAATGTCAACACAGAGAAAAGCCGTCCCCTTCTTTCTGCCTCTTGTGCTAATGTTCAAGGCTGTTATAAAATGCTTTGAGTAAAATAAATTGTTCCATTTCCTATCCAAATTCTTTGTAAATGTGTCTGCTTGCTAAGTCTCAAACTAAGTTTCAAAATGAAGATTAAAAACCTGTGGTTTGTTTATGGGTCTCAAAGGGATAAGCATCTTTGCAGCTCTCCATATGAAATTAAGTCCAGTTATTATACTAAGGAAATAGTTTTTTTTTCCTATCCCAGCAGAAGAAATTCCTTGAAAAGGACTGACATGTGAAGTCTTTTATTTCCTATCGATCTGTTGGAGGAGCACCGATGATTTTATGTACTAGATGTGAGTTACATTAAAAGGTGAACAGGTAGCATTAATGGTAGATCAACTGTTATATTCTCACCTACTGAAGGCTTTCTTTCTGTCCATTCCAGACATGACTGAAATTCAAAGATAAGCAAAGTGATCCCAACCTGGATTATTATAATGGATAGCAGCCTGAGATATTTATTCTACACTGTCAAGAAATTAGACTAGCTGTTTTAATAGGCAATTTCAATCTGTAATGTCTGTGATTCTTCCAGTTGAAAGGCAGCTGGGGACACAGGAGCTACAATTTCTAATTATTATTTAACTAATTATTATTTAATTATTATTTAACTCAGTTTTATTTCTTCAGAGTGTTTGCATTGTTATTGCCATGAAATAGTATGGGATAAAAATCCTAGTCTCAATGTTATTTATGAAATTAAGGCATTTTTATCTGATGTGCACAAGGATTTATCTCTGAAGATTACCTCAGTTTGCATAACTGAGGAGCAGAACGATCTCAGGCTTAGGTACCAGGTGGCACTGAGGTTTGGTCCCATAAGATTGTTGTGGGTTGCTTTAGGGCAGCTCATTTTGCCTCCAGCTGCCTGTCATCCTCCTCTGAATCCACAGCCTGTGGTTGTGGGGATTCTGCTTCTTCTTCTCTTGATAGCAAATCTGGTGCTAGTCATGGACATTGACATGCAGTTGGTGTTTTAATCTAAACCACAAACTTCAAGACTCAGGAAGCTGGTTTTCATGAAGAAAACTCCTAGCTTGGACAGTTACAGAGAAAGAAAATGAGCCACTCTAACGGTTCAGAAGCTAAAGAAGATAATATTTTTTTCATTATTAAATTATCAAAAGCATTGTTAAAACACCAAAGATTTTTTGTTTCTTTGTTTTGATTTTCAAGTGGTTGCTTCATCTCCAACTGGAGCCTTGATTCTTTGTTTATGGCCTTTTTAACATCAATATTTTGGTAACCAGAAGGACAGGCAAAAGACAGTTTTCCACTGTTTTCATGATTATGGAGTAAATATAAAAAAACCCTGCAAAACTAACCAGAGTTTACATTTGAAAATTACTGTTTTGCTGTTTATTTCTTACTTAATGGACCAGGTGTACACCAAATCACATGTCTAGAGTTTTTTAATCACTGACACACAGAAGCTTGACTAAAATTGGTTTTGAAATGTCAAAAAAAGTTTTCATTAATGAAAAATCATCAGCAGTGAAGCTGGCAATTAAAGTCTTACACATCTGCCGAACTTGAACACTACTGATTTGAAGCACGTAAAATTTCCAGCATCAAAGCATTAATTTGGCTGAGGTCTGTGATAGTTGCTTCTCCTGTATGCAGAAGTCTTGATTCCTGTAGGAAGGACTTTGCAGCTTCCCAGAGTTTAAGTGTCTGGAGGAGCCCCCTGACCTGACAGCCTTTCTCAAAGAAATTCTTATAGAAGCAAAGTGGTTTCTAGCTGAGCCTGTTATGCTCTTCAGTGCTTCAACTTTCATGTTTAAAATTTTAAGCACTCAATTTTTTTAAGAGCATGACTGGTGAAGCACTTCTGAGGCTCAGCTAGAAGCCACTTAACTTTTACCAGGAAAAATCTTTGAAGCCTTTTTAGGGTTAAGGAGAAATTGTGTACTTGGCTGCTCTCTTGGCTTGGACCTCCCTGTTCTGTACAGTGTCTTTCTTCTCTAATTCAGTTTGGTGATCTTAGGATGCCAAAAGAATGGGATGGATAATTTGAAAGTGCATTTCTGTAAATTTAGACTGTGTCATCTGGGATACTGTGTGCAGTTCTGTCACCTCAGGGTGGGTTTTGTCTGTCTTTACTTAAACATTTAAAAGATGTCTAAGTCTAAAGCAATCACTCAACCTCTTTTCTAGACAAAAAAAAAAAAAAAGAAGTGGGTATTTATAAAGACTGAGTCCTCAGGCATGTATTAGATGCTAGTGATAAGATGAAATGAATCACTTTGGATGCCTGGAGTTGGGCAGATGATCCCTACCATTTATTTCCAAAGGTGTTGCAAGTGAATGAAAGACATTTCAGAGGCAACAGAAGATGGCTAGGGAATAGGCTAAAGATTCTGTCCTCTGAGAAGAGACTGAAAAGCTTACATTTTATTGCTTTAGGAAAGACATTTATAACAAGGGATGCCATTAAAGTGAAAGTCTTCTCTGCTTTGTCTCTAAAACAAGGCAATGAAGTTTTAAAAGAAGGAAAATTAAACTAGGAAAAAGAAAAAAAAAATGGACATAATATCTGTTGAATATGGAATTCTTTTTCAAAGGATGTTGTCCCAGTTAAAAAGAAACAAAAAAACCAACCAACCAACAACCTAAAAACAATTCAAGATAATTTGGACAACTATCTTCATAAAGATTTTTTCCAGTTATTCTTAACAGCATCTCTGAGGAGCTATTACTCCTCTAGCTTCAAGTCTTGACCACTTTTGCACAATGGAGAGCTGGGTGCGAAGGGCAGGTTTCTCTACCAGTGCACCCAGCAAGCAGTGGCAGCTGGTGGGGGCACTGGTGGGGGCACAGCAGCTGCCATGGCAGGGTGACATGTTCAGAATTGCTGCTGGCTGCTGTGCCATGGTGCTGGGCTTGGTTGTAGCACTGAGTTGTCAGGGG
>NW_009953505.1:2796277-2801420 GCF_000747805.2 Chaetura pelagica | reverse complement strand
GAAAGAGTTGTAGGAAATAGTGAGCAGGCTGTAAACATCAGGGTGGGTGGATAGGTCTTTCCAGAGGCTCTGCAGAGCCAAGAGCCTGAGCCCTATGTTGCAAGGAAGGGAGGAAAACCAGACATAATCCTTTAGAGTCAAGGTGGAAACTCCTGAGATGGAAGAGGCTGGAGATTTGTTACTTCTGACAATACAACTAAAGCCCCTGTGGTTCAGAAGTCACAGAGCAGGTTCAGTGCCCTTGGAAGAGATGGGAGAGATGACCTTGCTTGGGATAAAGCATCAGAGGCTTCAGTAAGAGGGGGGTGGTAGGTTTCAGAAACACTGCCCTCCAGGAGACAGTCACTCATTTACCAGCCTGTTTTGCTGCCTCAGAAGGTTTGCTGCTTGCCAAACACTTGGACATAGTGTTGCAAAAGAGTCTGCCAAAGCTTGTCTGTCTCTTGGACTGTGGCCCTTGCTGGTTATCGTTGTGGGCACCAATGCTGCAGCCAGGGGAGACTTTGAGTATATCAGGAATGACTGCACAGCTTTAATGCAAGGGCAGGGGGTTTGTGTACCCACTTGGTGTCTCCTTCATCCTGCTGGTGAGAGGGAAGGGCTCTGACTGGAGCAAAGTGGTCTCTGGCTGTGCAGCTGGTGTTGCTGGCTGGGCTTTGGTCTCCATGGGTATGGGGCACTCTCTGAGGAACAAGGACTGCTAAGCAAGAATGGCATTCAACTGACCAAGTGAGCTGAGGATTTATTTGCTAACAGGTTTCACAACCTTGTGTGCGGGGGGGGGGCTTTAAACTATGTTTGATAGAGAAGGGGCTTTATTCTCTGAAGAGAAAGGGAAGCAGTGAACAGGGGAACAGGGGGAACAAGATTGAAAGAGGCTCTCACACTCACCTCATGAAAGCAGCATGACTGGGAGCCCATCTCAAGTGACTGCGCCCAAATGCAGGCAGCATGAGGTGGCATTAGACATTCCCATGCTGCCATTGAGCTTGGACCTCCTCTGGGATTTCACACATCCTTTTGTGGAATGGCTCTCAGGATGAGAGCACTGCAGGAGATGGACAGAGGCTCTTCAGGAAAGACAAGCTGGGAAGATGAGGAACAGGAGCTGCACTTTACAGGAAGAGGAGGCAGCAGTACATGGGCTTTTGGACAGGGCAAGCTGGCCCAGAGCATGAGGGTCAGGCACAGAGTGTGGTGGTATGTCTGCTACACATGGGCTGGTCAAGAAGTGAAGGCAGAAGTATTTAGACAGCTGGATAACGCCTAAAAATGGCAAGCCTTGGTACTCCCAGGGGACTTCAGCCAACCCAAAGTCTACTAGAAAGGTAGAAAGTCTGATCACACACAATGCAGGGGATTTTTGTAGTGAGTTGAAGATAATTTCTTAATGCGGGTGATCACTGTGCTGCCAAGAGGGGGATACACTGCTGGAGCTATTGTTCACAAAGGAAGACCAGATCATGAAGGTATAAAAGTTGAGGGCAGCCCTGGCTACAGTGATTATGAGTTTCTGGAGTTCAAAATACTGAGACAAGGGAAAGACAAAGGGAAAATCAAATAAATGGAATCACAGCATCACACTTCAGGAGAGCAGATTTTAGCTTCTTCATAGATCTACTTGGCAGGATATCATGGGCAACTAGCCTGTAGGGTAAATGAGCACAAGAAGCTGGTTGACTTTCATGGACCCTTTGACACCTCCACCCACCAGCATGGACCTAAGGGAACCTTGTCCTCAAAGCACATGAACAGTTCATTATGATATGCAGAAAGTTGAGGAAGCATGGGTGAATGGGGACCTCAGCACAGAGACCAAATGCAAAAACAATATATTTGCATAAGTTGGAAACAGGGATGGGTTGCCCTAGAGGGATATTGAGGTATTATCTGAGCATGAAGGCATGGAGATAGAAAAGCCTCCCAGCCATGGCAATCAGAGGAGTTACGTCATGACTGGAGAAAGGCAAACCACACCTGGCATCCAGAAGAACAAGAGGGATCCAGGGAACTACAGACCAGTCATCCTGACCTCAGTACTTGGGAAGGCTATGGTCAGATCCTTTTGGAATCTTTTTCTTAGTAAGAAGGGCAATGAGAGGGTGATTTGGAACAGTCAGGACAAATTTTATGCCTTTATTTCCTTTGACACCCTTTACACACACTTTTATGCCCTATACCAAGGGTGAATCATGCCTGACCAACATAAGTGACTTCTGTAATTAGATGACTGGCTTCATGGATGAAGGGATGTTGTCTACTTTGACTTTAGAAAAGACTTTGGCATGGTCTCACATAGTGTCATTAGAGCCATACTGGTCAGATTTGTACTGCTTAAGTGGATAAGGTGGATGGAATATTTACTGGACCTTAAGGCTCGAAAGGTAACCATCAGAGTAACCAAATCAAATTAGCAGCTGCATATTCTTAGGGATTGATGCTGGGGCCAGTAGAGGACTACCAGGATGGTGAAGGGATGGAGCACATGACATATGAGGGGAGACTAGGGGAGCTGCATCTGTTCAGCTTTTAAAAAAATACAGTTTTTGGAGTATCAGTCTACAACTACCCAATCAGGATGTGTAGAGAAGATGGAGCCAGACTTTTCATAGGGGTGCACAACAGAAGGATGAGAAGCAAGAAAGTTAGAAGATGGGAAGTTTCAAATCACTATTAAGTTAATAATTGTCATGTGAGTGTTCATACATGGATACAGTTGCCCAGAGAGATTGTGGATTGCCATCCTTGGAGACAGTCAAAAACCATCTGGAGAAAGATATGAGCAACCAGTTGTAACTCAAATTACAACATGATTCTGTGATTCTGATTTTTTACAATTTATTCTGACACATCAAGATTAGCCATGGCTCGATGTCTGGATTCAGAATTAATTCAGGGAAGTCCTGTAGCCTCTGTCATGCAAGAGATCAGTCAAAATACATTCATTGGTCCCTTCCATCTTGTATTTCATTATTCCAGATGGAACTTGAATATTATCTGGTGGCAATTATTGGATTAATTTACAGTTAACAATGGTGATGCTGGCATGTCTGGAGTTGCCCTTTGAAACATGAACTCATCTGATTATTCCTTTTGTAATGAATACCAAATATTACTAAATCATTATAATAAAAATGAATTGTTAAAATTTACTGCTTTAGGGTAATAGTCTCTGATTTAAATTCATATTAAATCTGTCATTTCAAGTGGTCACGAAGTTTGAAAACCTCTCCAGTAAAGAAGGGCCACTGTACCTGCATGGTGCAGACTTCCATTGCAGGGGAGGAGGTGTGTTTTTATCTCCCTGAATGGCAGAACTTGGAGAGGTGATGCTACTAGGAGAAGATTTAGCTATTTTGCCTCCATCCAGTCTTGCCATTAGATGCAAAAAAGAGGTGGAAATGTTTTCCTGTCCACTCCTTCATGGGCAGTGCATAGTCAGTAGTGGAAAAAGTAGTGCACCCGACTACTCTTGTAGGCAGCTGTAAGCAGGTGTCATATCTGTTCTGTCTGTTTTGTTTAGTCATGGCCATAGTTACAGAATTACTTCTACAGCAAATGACATTCACCAGTGATGAAATACAGCAAACTGAGAAGCTGAGCACAGTGACTTTTTAACCACACACAGTGACATGCCATAATAATTCCTGTCAGAAATGAAGAGGATGTGTCTCCATAAGTCAGTTTTCATACTGGCTATGAGCACATTACTGTTTATGACCAGGGTTTTAATAATAAATGCTATATTTTGTTTATACTTAATTTCTAAGATTTAATAGTAGATGTCAATGAAAAGGTGTATGAGTTTATGTGACTGTATTAAATTGTCTGGCAACAGCTAGGCAGCTGATGTAGCTTTCAGAACAGAGTGTTAACAGTACATGGACCATTTTATTTATTTTGGTTTTTTCCATTCAGTATTGCAGGAGAAGGGAAGTCTGTTGATAATACTAGCTCAAGGACTTGAAGGCTGCTTGTATGGTCAGATCTTGTGGTACTCAAAAGCCTTTTGAGTAAGGAGTGCAACATTTGTGTGTCAGGCATGAGAAAGACAAAGGTAGTCTATGGAGGATTGCTCAGGTGTCATATACTGCAAAACCTCCTGAGAAGACAAAACGCTATTTTCCTTCCTTTCTGCTGTGGTACCAGGCAGTGCTTCCTTCCATATGCTTGCCATTAAAGCACTTTGGGAAAACCAGAAGGGAGATTTAATTTAACAATTAGACATTTCTACCCTTCCCCATTTCACATCAGAGGAGCTGCTAGTGGAGTACTAATGTTCTTTGTGTAGGGAGAGGGGCTAAGGGAAATGCTCTCTGGAGGTGGGAGATGGAAGCTGTCTGGACCTCTTTGCTTAAAGCCATTTTGCTTTGCCTCACTGCTGGAGTGAGAAAATGCATCTTTTCTATATGTGAAGAATGGATTTTTCTGCCTGCTTAGCACAGGAAAGCTTCTGAATCTCTGTGAGAACATGGCATGAAGTATATTTGAAGCCCATCAGGTCTAAGGATTTCAACACTTGCTGTACCACTGAGAAGGGGATGTTTTTTTTGATATGTGATAATTTCATTATTATGGTTCTTCCTTTGTGTTTTGCAAGAGAACATGCAAATTTTAATGCCTTTTAGCAGAGGCAGCTTAGCTCCCACAGAGAAGTAATTATCTGATACAGAATTAACAAAAAATTCTTCAAATCCTCTTTCAAGGTTTATATCTATTTTGAGCTTAGTTTAGTTCATACAATCATGGAATAGTTTGGTTTGGAATAGACTTTTAAAAATAATCTAGTCTGACCTCCCTTCAATGAGCAGGGACATCTTCAACTAGATTAGGTTGCTTAGAGCCCCATCCAACCTGACCTTGATTGTTTCCAGGGCTGGAGCATCTACCATCTCTCTGGGCAACACAAGCCAGTGTTTCAGCACCCTCATTGTAAAAAATATCGTCCTAATATCTAGTCTAAATCTACCCTCTCTCTGTTTAAAATAATAACCCTTTGTCCTGTTGCTGCAGCCCCTTGTAAAAGGTTTGTCCCCATATTTCTTATATACCCCATTATGCACTTAATAGTGGCACACATTTCTATACATTTGAATTCAAAAGGATAGACACATGATTTCGTATTAAAACCCACATTTTTACA
>NW_009953505.1:2773646-2795324 GCF_000747805.2 Chaetura pelagica | reverse complement strand
TCATCAGAAAAGAAACCTCCTTCTGCAAACTCAGGAGCAAGAGTAGGTAGAAAGCTCAGCTCTTGAACTGCTGAATCTGTACAGCAGTAAGCAAAATCTGAGACTTTCAGGGACGATGGCTGTTTTAAAATGAAATTCTGCTAATTAAGTGGTATTTCAACTGTTACTTTCCAAAACAATTAGATGTCTTTCCCACAATTTAAGGAGATAGCAAATATCTAAAATTTGAGTGTCTGCTATGATGAATCTGATCAAAATATCCCTCTGTGCCTCTGACAGAGAAGGAAGGCTTATAAATCCCAACTGTGTACCTTTGTCTGACCTCTGGCTCCTGGACTTTTACCTGGACAGGTGATTAGGTACAAATGAGTCATTTTGGAAGAATGATATTTTGTAATAAGTGACATAAGTGGAAAGCCGTAAGTCTCTTCATTTAAGAGAATGACAAAGATTTCACATTTGTTTTATTTATAAAAAAAATGTTTTATGAATGAATTAAAAATAATAAGTATAGCCTCAGAAGCCATGGTAGTAAGGAAGATAAACATATATATGTACATCTGTATTTTGGTAAACACCTTTTAAAATAAAATAGCATTGAAACATGTAATGATTTTCTTTTGATGAACTTGAGTTTCCGGATAATTTAATAGGTGACTGAAGAGCCATTCCTTGTCAGGAAAGTAAGCCAAAATAAATTGCATCTTTATCATATTCTTTAGTACAAAATGCTCTAGGAACATACAAAGTGTAAAAACCCAGTGCCCTTTCCTGGTGCTACTTTCATCACAAAATAATAGCATTTTCCTGAAGACTGTTTTAAATTAATTTTTTAAAATTAATGGGATAATTGATGGGTGATAGGTTTTGAGAGGTAATAGTGAAGTGACTCCTTTGTTATGCACAACTAGTCTTGCAAGCAGTATTAATTATGTTACTTAGTAAAATTAATTCATTTTTAAATGGTGAAGTAACACACAGAGAATGAATAATATTTTATATCCATCTCTGCAATGGGCATCTGGCAGGTAGAATATGCGGAAGAGTAAAACTGGAGAAAAATTGTGTGTTAAAACATTTGTCCGTTAATTAAACTGTACTATACTTCCCTAATCTTACACATTTTTTAAAATTATTCTTTCATAGCCTCAGACCATTCGGCAAACTCTTCAAAGGACACTGCAGTATTTTGAACATCAAGTTATTGGGTAAGTGTTATTGTGAGGTAATGAAAGGTGTGGGGTAATATTTTGCTCAGTGCTTCAAGTCACAGCCTTGCATGAAAAGCTTTTAAATTTTTGTCTCAAATTCTTAGAGATGCTCAGGAGTAGCCATGCATACTATGAATGTTAATGGTAAACTGCTGTCCAGTCCTGCTTCCATGCAATCCCATCAGAGCATGACTGCTGCATTAACAGTAATGTTTCCTGTATAAGGACAATAGGGAATCTTTTTGTAAGAGGATAAGACCTATTCCAATTTGCTTTTCACAGAGCCAGCTGAGAATGCTGGAAAAGCTATTTATGCCATGACCTGAGGTCCAGATCTTGCAAAATCCTGTGTCAGTGCTTGTTATATACACTGTTATGTACTTCCAGGTTCTGGCAGGAGCAGGGCTGAAAGCCACCTTCTAGGAGTTCATCAGGAAATTTAATAGATGACTGAGGAGCAAAAAGAAAGTAATAGCAACTTCATGAAAGCCTAAGGCACTCTCCTTCTCATTAAAATAATATCTTTTCAACCTTTTCCTCACAGGCACAAGTATTTTACTGTCACAGATAACTTTTCCTGACAGAGTCAGAATACAATGGCTGCATATCTGCAGCCATTAAATGGCTGGGCTGTATGACAAGTGAAGAACGTTGTCCTTTGAATTTAATTACACAGATGTACAGGGTTTTTTTCAAGCTGTGTTGAGGGTCATTTTAGAATTTATGACATAGTTTCAAATCTCGGTGCACTGGAAGGAGTTGTCCTCGTCTGCTTCTCAATGTTTGGTTGAAATTCACAGGGAGCATTAGCTCTGTGGTGGTGTCTAACAATATTAGCAGCCTGACTGTGACCTGAGCATGGTGAGGGAACCAGTTTTGCCAGGTAGTTGTGATGTTTGCTGCAGGGCAGGCAGGGGGAGAAGCCTTCTGGCAACTAATTTTTTCAGTTGCTGAAAAAATTGCTTGAAGTCTTGCATTAGACAACTTCAGAGGATTATATAGTGCCTTGAGGAAAGCATGAGTGCAATAAAAATGTGGCTTTTTGTTTATAGCCACATAGGGCTTAGTTGTACATTTTTTCATGGACAAAGTTTGAAACCAGGACACACTGAAAACCTGTAATTGCTGGAAGCTGGGATACACTGACTCAGTTTTTTTGAACATCAGTATGAGTTGGTTAAAATAGCATCTGTCTGTAGCAGAAGTCCTATATTTGTCCTGCCTGGTGATCTTTACTCTTGGTACACACTGAGGTAGGTTGACCTTGGCCAGACCCCTACCCAGCTGCTCTGCAATTCTGTTCCCCCTCCTCAACAGGACAGGGGGAGAAAATAAGAAGAAAAAACTTGTGGATTCAACTAAAGACATTCCTGCCTGAGTGGTGCAGGAGGATGGGGATGGGGGCTGTGGTCAATCTGTAACAGCTCCTCTCTGCTACTCCACTCTCCTCATGCTGTTCCTCTGCTCTGACACAGGCTTTCCACAGGCTGCAGCTTTCTTCAGGGCACATCCACTAGCTCTGTCATGGGGTTTTCCAGGGGCTGCTGGTGGATATCTGCTCAGTCATGGTCCTCTGTGGGCTGCAGGGGAACAACCTGCCTCACCATCGTCTTCACCACAGGCTGCAGGGGAATCCACTCTGGTGCCTAGAGCACCTCCTGCCCCTCCTGCTTCACTGATCTTGGTGTTCACAGAGCTGTTTCTCTCAGTTCTTTTCCTCACATCTCCACGAGGTGTTTTGCTGTTTCATTTTCCCAGAGGTGCCAACCACTTGGCAGCTGGGCTCAGCCGTGCCCTCTGGTGGGGTCACTGGAGCTGGAAGGGGTTGGAACCAGCTCTGTCCACCATGGGGCAGCCCCGGCTTCCTCTCACCTGGTCACTGGCACCTGGTACAGCATAAATGTTCATCACATTTCCCATCTTGGTCAAGATAGAATCACAACATTGCTTTGGTTGGAAAATAATTTTAGTATAATCAAGTTCAGTGATTAACCTAGCGCTGCCAAGTCGATCACTGAACTGTAGCCCTAAGCACCAGAGATGTCTTTTTTAATACCTCCTGGTCTCCTAGTGGTGGTGTTGGGCCCAAACCTTGGGCTCTGGGTGAGCTCAGACAGTGTGTCCAGGATATGGTGTCCTGCCAAGCACACAGCCTGGCATCACTGGAGATCTGGAAAGCAATGCAGACCATGCAGCTCACTGCAGAGCACCCCAACAGCCCTTGAAAACAGGGTCTTCTCTGTCTAATATGAGCCCACTTTTCCCAGTATGCTTTACTCCAGGTGGACAACCCGTTTCCCTGTTAGGGGGTAATCTGATGTTCAGCTCTGAATACTCTCTAGCCCAGGTGCTGAGATTTTGCTGACATTAACCAGATGAAGAGTCCAGTCCTTCAAACTGCTATTCATTATTTATGATGTACAAACAAAATGTGAGAGCATAACAAAACTGTTAGTAAAATGCTCATTAGAAAAGCTTTTATCTGTGCTTTGAGATAAATCAATTGCATATTTTGCCAAGTTCATTATCACTCTGCTGCAATATTTTTTTCACTATTATTCCCTCTTCTGTCCTCCATTTCACCTGCATAAAGCTTTGTTTTAAACATAGTTTCATCTTCTGCTCTGTTTCTATTGAATGAAGGAAAAGCAATTCAGTAAAAAGAAATAAAATAGAATAATTTAGATGATACCTGCTTTCTGGCTGTTTGGAACATAACTCTGTTCTATCATCAGCAGTGGGATTCTTTCCATTTTTCTTTTACAGACTACAGCACAAACTTTATTCTTGATAGCACAGTGAGTTGCAGCTTGTCATCCCTCTTTCTGCTGGGATCTTTTCAGAAGATAATTCACAGAGAAAGCTAAATTTTATACTTGCAATGCTAATGTAATGTGATATGGAAGATTTATCTTTATTATTAAATACTCACTATTGCCTCATAAAGATCTTGTTTGGAGTTTACTGAGCAATTTTGCTATAGGCAACACCCCAGTTGGAATGATATATAAGACAGATATATATGATACCCTTCCCTCATGCCTCAGCCCTTTGGGACTATTTTTTTCTTACATCTTCATTCTTGTTACAGATACTACTCCAGATTTTAGTGTAATAGTTTAAATACCCAGGCTACCAATGCAGTCCCATCTGTGTGTGATAATGCACAAATGGAAAGGGGGTGATGGAAGGGAGAAGAGGGAGGAGACAAGGGAAGCTAAAGGCATCCTTTATCACCCTTTCTGAAAGACATTTGTCAACCCTGCATTTGTATAAGGAGATGCTATAACATTTGTACTTCTTTTTTTTACTGTAGTTACAGGGATGCAGAAAAGAACTTTCACAATATATCAAACAGATGCTCCTATACAGACTGCTCTGGCAATGAAGAACCTGAAGATGTCTCAGGAATTCTTCAGTGTACAGCAAATGTACTTGGTATGTATTTTTACAAGGAAATTCCTCTCCTTTCATTGGAAGAGAAGATTACTGACCATCCTAATACCAAAAATGAACCAAGAAATTTTTTGCTCCAACAAAGGAAATTTAGGATGTAGGCACCTACATATCAGTGCACTGTTACTACATTTGTCTCTTTTTATAAATATATTTTGTGCCTTTTAGATGACCTGGACTGCTTTTTCAGTGGAGTCAGTGTAGGTGTATTGTGTAATACCCAGTGATGAGAGAGGTTCCAGAGGCTTCGAGTTCAAATTGACTTGCATCTGTGCAGGCCTTGGTTTTGGGATTGGTCTCAAGTGGTTTAATAGGGGTTCTACAGAACAACAGATACTGTTATTGTCTGTGGGTCTGGTGGATAGAAAGCCTGAGCAAGATCTACCTGAGCCATGAAACATTCTGGAAACTTACATTGATATTGAAGACTGCTTGCTGCAATAAACTTTTAGGAATGTTTCATATCACAGATTATGTCACGCATCACTGAAGTACAACTGTCTTAGTAAGTTTCAATATTAAATAGCTGGCTATTTGCATCACAGAATCATTCTGGTTGGAAAAGACCTTTAAGATCATCGAGTCCAGCCATAATCTAACTCTACCAAGTCCTGTGCTTAAACCATGTTCCTAAGTACCACATCCATACATTTTAAAACATCTCCAGGAATGGTGATTCAACCAGCTCCATTCATAAGGTTTATTCAGCTTATTCTCCTTCCCAAGTTATTAGTAAGCTTCACTGCTTTTCAGTTAGGCTTGTGTTGCTGAAACAAATCTACCATAAAAGCAAAAGGGGAAAAAAAAGTGCTGCTGTCTAGTGTCATTTGCCATCTGCTGCTTTCATGGAGTTTACAAATAGAGAGTTCATAGAATCACAGAATTCCAGGCTGGAAGGGACCTCAAGGATCATCTGGTCCAACCTTTCCAGGTATTACTATAGTTTATATGAGATGGCTCAACACCCTGTCAAGCTGAGACTTAAAGCTGTCCAATGTGGGGGAATCTACCACTTCCCTTGGGAGACTGTTCCAATGTTTGATTTAATTTACCTCTTGTGTACAATCGGAATCTCCCCAGGAGCAACTTGTGCCCATTACCCCTTGTCTTTCCTATGTGACTCCTTGTAAATAGGAAGTGTCCATCTTCTTGGTAGCCACCCTTTAAATACTGGAACATGGTGATAAGGTCTCCCCTAAGCCTTCTTTTCTCAAGGCTGAACAAACTCAGTTTTCTCAGCCTCTCCTCATATGGCAGGTTCTCCAGGCCTCTTCCATTTGAGGTCTTGGTAGGCTGCTGGAGTTGAGATGGACAGCATGAAAGATGGCTTTGTGTTCATAATACATTTCATTTCAGCTGGTAAAATATAACATTGGACATTTTTATGGAATGATGCAGTTAGAGAGACTTCCTTGAACAGGAGGCACAACAGTGAAATCTGACCTTGTATGATAATTAAAGGTGTGATTTACCTTCCATGTCAGTGGAATATCATAAGGGATATTCTGCCCACATTGAGGTCTGGACCATTGTATCCTGATGATTTAAAATCCTTTTGGTGGTACATGCATTCCATGTCTGTCTTTTCTTTCTCAAACTGTTAAATAGACTTGGGATGCTCTGTGAAACAGCTAACATGTCGTGTTTGAGAGATGACTGTGTTTCACTGACGTTCAAAATGCCTTTTTTTGAGTCAGGTGCCTTATTCTACAAGATGCTAGGTGCTGTCAGGGGGGTTCTGGGTGCTGGAAAGAGACAGTATTTGGCAGTTTGCACCTTTGGTCATGGAGAGAATTTAGAACAAATTAAGTTGTAAATATGTCCAGTATTTATTACAATTTTTTTGGTTTGCATTTTAAAATAATTGAATGCCAACTCTCAAAAAGAAATTCACACAGTGATAAGGCAAGGTTCATGCAAAGCAAAGACTTTTTATGTTATCATGTGCATATTATAAAAACCCCCACAAGCTAGACATTTGGTACTTATCTCACCATGACACAAAGTATGTGTTCTAAGAAATAGCTGTGCATCCTTTTTCATCTCCAGCATGCTTTTAAATCAGTGTGCTAGTTCTGGTCCCTTAGCGTGGCTGAGTAACAGTAAATGTGCAGCCTGTTTTTTCAGTGGTAGCCTCACAGTGCATTTGTGTCAGGGGCAGATCTGACTGTTAGGATCACAGTGTAGGGATAATGTCTAGATGTCACTGTCTTGGGAAATTAACTAAGTAGCCCTTGCTGAAAGTAAATATGCAGAGACTTGCTCCTGAAAAAGCTCACCTTTTAAAGAATGAAGTTGAGTTCATAGCAAAAAAAAATTAAATAAGTGTGAGCAAAACACAGATAATTTAAAAGAAGTGGTTCCTTCCTTTTCTTTATCTGGGACAGGAACATAAGGGAATGAGCAGTAAAACCATCTTCTTCATTTTAATTGTAGCTCCTGTCACAATAGGTAAATAATTAATGGAGGTTGCATAATTAGTTCTCACACATGCAGTTGTTTTCCTGGTTGAATAAGGATTAGTGAGAACTGCTTCTGTGCAAGAAGGATGTAACCACTGGGGTGTGTACCCAGAGCAATTGGCCTTGCTGAGACAGGAGACAAGAATTAATCTGACTGTGATGGAGGCTGGAAAAACTGCTGAACTGCCTGTGAGATAGTCCTTTGGCATTTCTTATTCATCAGAAGACAGCAAATGCTGACATCATTAGTAAGCTTAGAAGAATGGGAGCAGATGCTTTGCATCATGGTCCTGTTGCTTACAGTCCTCACAGCAAGTGCTAACTGCAAGCTGGATGCTTAAGTTGACACGTGATTTATCATGTTTGTATACTGGAATTTTCCTCCTGTCAAGTCATCAGTAAAGTGTGACACCATCTTCCAGCAGTGGAAGGACTTGATTCTCCTTGTCTCCTCACTGAGCTGCTGCTGCTACAGGTCTAGACGTGAATACAACTCTTCCTGCTTTAATGCACTGTAATTAAGGGAGCAATGTCCATCATGCTCACATGCTCTAAACTATGTCTGATATCAGATTTCCTTTACAGTGACACCTTCTGAGGCTGGAATATTTAATTTAATTTTGTAACCCTTCCAAAACATTCCAGACACTTTGTGATGGACTCTGCTTTCTTTAATTTGTGTGTGAACACTTTTAGAGTGTCATAGAATGGTAGAGTCATTTAAGTTAGAAGATCATCAAGTCCAACCATTAACACAGCACTGCCAAGTCCATCACTAAACCGGGTCCCAAAGCACCACAGCTACACATCTTTTAAATTCTTCCAGGGTTCCAGTGCCTGACAACCCTTTCCATTAATATATTCTCCCTAATATCCAATCTAAACTTCTCTTGGTGTAACTTCAGGTCATTTCCCCTTGCTTATTACTTGTGAGAAGACACCAGCACTTGCCTCTCTACAGCCTCCTTTCAGGTAGTTGTAGAGAGTGAGAAGGTTTCCCCTCAGCCTCCTTTTCTCCAGACTAAACAAGCTCCCTCAGCTGCACTTTGTTAGACTTGTTCTCTAGACCCTTCAACAGCTTCATTGCCCTTCTCTGGACACACTCCAGCACCTCAATGTCCTCTCGTAGTGAGAGGCCAAAACCTGAACAGAGGATTTGGGGCTTGGCCTCACCAGTGCAGGGTGAGGTACAGGGTGGCAATCATTTCCCTAGTCCTATCATCCAAAGGAAAACCAAGTGACAGTATATTGAAAGTTGAGAAAAAGATAATAGAAATCTTAGCTTCTAAAAGGATCCCTAGGAACTGAGGTTCCTAGTTAGAAATAAAGTATTTAAAAAAGAAACACTGATATGTTTTATCCTGTTGACACAGATAATGCATTTAGCTGGCTAGCTAAGCTGTGTTCAGAACAGATTGGTGGTGTTAGTTTGAATTTATTTCAGAAATAATAAGAAAAAGATTCCTATGATGAAGTATATTATGTGGATGACTACTACATTTCTTTATTAGGTGTCTCTAATTTCATACTGAGGTATGTTAGAAAGAAGTATTGTATCTGAAGAGATTTCTTATTTGACCTTGGGCAAGATTTTATTCTTTCTGTGACTCTGTTTTCCATCTGCAGAATGGAGATAACAGGAGTTTTTTAATCCTTTAAGCCATATATCAGTGCTATTCATGTTTTTACCTTCTCAAAGCAAATTGTTTTCATACCATTTGTACATTCAGCATTTTCAGCACTGACAGCCAAATCTTGTTTGGGACTGCTTTTGTCCCCATAATTTAAAATAATTTGATTTCAAGTAAGATTAGAGTGTACGTTTTGACCTAATTGCAGCTAGTCAGAATAAAGCAGAAGAGGTAGCTGCAAATTAAAGCTTTGGCAACAGGAAAGTAAGGATGAAAACTTTTTTGTTAGGCTGTAAATTTTACTGCAAGAAATTTATTTTAGGACATAAAGCCTTCATGACCTGTCTCCTGTTTATCTTTTGGGCAGGTATTCCAAGAAGGTCTGTGCTACTAAGCTTTTTGAAGCAACAGAAAAATGCCCAGTTTTCATTTTTCAGCACCACTGTGTACTTCTGATAGATTGTGTTATGTTTCTCACATCATAGATGCACAAATTAGATACAAATTGTATGGCCTTCAACTCACCTCCTCCAAACACTTTTTTAAAACACTGCACACGATTAATGTAGCCTTTGTAGATGCAAATTATTGTCCACTCTTATTTCAATCCTTAAAAAAAAAAAGACACAGGGTTTCATGAAGGGGCTTACCTGCTTGCCTTTAAATGGCACTGGTATTTCCATTAGAGCCTCTTTACATCTTGCTGAGGAACTCTATTATCTGTCATAAATTTGACGGCAAAGCTAATCAAAGGTGACTGAAATTTATAAATACCTATTAAAAAAATCTGTTGTGCAAAATTTGCAAAGCAGAAGTAGATGCTCATGCAATTTTTAATGACATGGAAGAAAGGTTGTCTTTGAAAGCCTGTTTGTGTATTAGGCTACTGTAGGTACTGCAGCACCATGCTGTATGTGCTGCATAAATAACACTTGGATAAACTTGGGCACACAGCCTGAAGTTACAAATGCACTTGTGTCAGATAGCTGTTTCAGCAAGAAGGTCTGGAGAATTTCACCTATCTGACTCCATTCCTTAAGATACAGAAAAAAATTATCTTCCATTTTTTTCTTCAAGCATTTAATTTATACAATGTAATTTTTTCATATTTTATAAAAATTTGAGTCATAAAATCTTACTACAGCTACTTTATTTTCCTTAAAAAATGCACAGCATATGTCAATCACTCCTAAGTCAGCTCTACGTGTGGACTCAAATGTATTGCAAGAATTTTTAATTTGGGCATTCTTAGCCTAAAGGTGATAGTGCTTGTCCTCTTGATTTTGCATCTGTGTTGTGTGAGTCCTTTGGTTCTTTGCCACTTATAAGTGAGCATCTTCCTAGGCATCTTCCATTTGGAGGATGAGATGTCACACACCAGTGGCAAGGGTTCCCAAATTCCCCTATGATAAGTTATGTGGAATCCCAGAATAGAGCCATGTCCCTTCAGGGAGATAAATCATCTTTCTAGATTCAACCTCCCCAAGACACTGAGGAGGAGGTGGAATCCATTGTTGGTGTAGGGGTTTAGAGAGCTCTTGCACTGGGTGACATGTACTTGTCACCACTGAAGAAGCAACGTGCCGTAGGCTGCTTTATATAGGGCAAGTAGCTTCATGCCTAAATATATCTTGCCGGGCTGTTACTTCATGTAGGGCAAAAGGCATAATTCTATAGAAGTTACTTGTTTTCTCTGCATTTGTCAAAGTTGAAGATCTGTGTTTTGTTTATGAGATTAAGAAAATCTCAGCTTTTACCCACATTCTGTAGTGAAGAGGAATAAATTTGGGATCATTGTGTTAACTATTAAATAATAACAGCACATCACTGCTGAGAGCTGCTGCATTTGAAGAGGCAGGAAATATGTTGAAAAGGAGATGTCAGGGCAGATCACCTACCATGAGGTTGGACCAGCTGATGTAACTGGAAAAGACAGGCAAGAGTTCAGCACACTGACTGCCTGACAAGTGTTGGAGAACTGTAAATGCTTATATCTTGAATGTACATATTGCCTTTTAGCTAAGGACTGCAGATGGTCATTAGGATGCAACTAGTTTAGGATATACAGCCTGATTTATAATGAAAGTTGTTAGTTTACAAATGGGGTTAAAAGAAATGTTGCATGGCCCAAAGAACTGGCAAAACTAACGGATTTTAAGAATTGTAACTCTATCCTGGATGGGGTCTCAGTTATAGGCACAGGACTCCTATTATTTAGCAGATGTTGCAGTGCACTACCAATGCCAAAGTAATGTAAACAAAAATATCAGAATTTCCTTAATCTAAATTTAAAAAGGGTGAATGTTTATACTAAATGGCCTTATATGTTCCACTCAGATCAGAGATATTTATGGTTAGAAAGCACATGAACTGCAGGTAGCTAGTGAGCAATTTGAAGTTAGGATGTACAATAACATTTGCAAAAGTCTATTTATAAAGTAGAAGACATTCTGGTCATGATTCATTGACTAAATGTAGGTGTTTGTCATTATTTTAGGTGCTATGGGATATCTTGTGTGGCCTCTGTCAAACCTTCAAAAATGTGTAGGTCTCCCTTAAGTCCCATATCTTGGCAGGTGTAACTGCCTGTTAGTTCTTTTGTAGATGTCTTGGATGCCTTATGAAGATTCAGGTAGCATTAGATTTCTATACTTGGCCAGCTGAGTTGAGCACTTTACGTATGTGAAGAAAAACGAGAGAGGATTTTTCATTTTATGGGAAAAGTAAAATTCTGCTCCCTATATCGTTTCAAATACAGGTATGCTTATTTCAGTGCAAAAACAAATTAAAAACTTTTATTCTTATTGCTCTTTGATCTCTAGAGTTAATGTGAAACAAACTGAATCTGCCTTGATTTCAGGAATCACAAAACCAGTGACTGCAGTTTTCATTTAATTAATGTCTAAAGTGAAAATTCCCAGAGGTGGTGGTGGACATAAAAGCCTTTATTATTATTATTATTGCCTTAAAGCCTGAATATCACTGTAGGAGAAGCGTAGTGCAAATGTTGTGTCAAAACCACAGGTAAAGGCATAAAAGAACGTTATTGTATTTATACAAAAGCACTAAAATACAGGTTGGCTTTGCCTGCAGAATTGGCTGCTACTGAAAGTGCTATATGGGTGGAAAAAAAAAATAACATTTCCTGTTCTTAATATCTCAGCTGCATTTCCTGTATCAGCAGTTTGGAGCAGAATCTTTTATACATACACTGAGCACAGGTGATCAGGTCCTCACCAAGAGACCATAATTACAGTATTTCTAAGCAGCATTCGTCAGAGGAGACCTTCACTTTAACAAGGAAAGAAAACATCTCATTAAAATTGTGTAAAACAAATATTATAGGTGAAGTAGTGTGAGGAATTCTTTTTAACAATAATTTTATGAAATCTGGAAAGATATGCAGAGCCTGAATATCACTGTAGGAGAAGCGTAGTGCAAATGTTGTGTCAAAACCACAGGTAAAGGCATAAAAGAACGTTATTGTATTTATACAAAAGCACTAAAATGGGTAATTTAAAGTTAGTATCTGGATTCCCAGGTTGATATAAATTCACCATCATGATGAAGTAAGATAAAAGTCCTTTATATAGTCATTAGATACTGGTACTAGGCTCACTTACAAGCCAAAGGATTAATCTAATGTGCCTTCAGCATTAGCCTATACACATCAAAATCTTTTTTACTGAGGAAATAAATGTTGCTTTCCTTATTGCCTTAAATTATGTTTTGTGATTGTGAACTGACACCTAGCTGTCAGCCCAAAAGGCAGTTTAAGGAAAATATCTTATTCAGGCCAAAAATCCGATAATCTAAAATTATATAAGAAATATTTGCTATAGATGAAGGCGGTAAATTCTACTTTGGTCCATAGTGTTTGACATTTAGAGATTCTTAATCGATATCCCAGCAAAAAAGGTATTTTCCTATGCTGAAGTAATCAGATGCTGGCTACTCTGTAATCATTGTCTCTATGATTTACTTTAAGGAAGAACTGGGTGGCTTGTAATTACTTCTTCATGCTCCACAAGTTAGTGGAATACTGTGGCATTTTTATAACATCATTCATCTTCTGTTGGTTTCTGAAGAGCCTATGATTTATTAATTTCTATATGAGAACAGATTCCTATTTAATTTCTTCACTTAGTAGTGTACAAAATGCTTAGAAATACTGTATTAGTTCCTTGATGCTTTGTAGTGTGTTTGAAGTTTATGGGAACTGCTACAAAGAAAATTAAGGCAGATCTTTTACTAGCATGTTATTACAGGATGAAATCAGCTATTTCTGCTCCAGTTGAGTGAAATTCTTAATTTGTACTTTGAGCCAGTGCTTAAAGACTTATAATTTAGGTCTGTCTCACAAGTATAGGATATCTTCTCTAAATCTCTTTGAGACACATTTTCAAAGGATATTAATAGATGTTATGTATTACTTCTGTAAATAATCCCAAAGTGCTTTGTAGTGGAGGCCAATAGTGGTATTTTCATTCTATGGTTGCTTTGCCTCCATTTCCTTCTACAATGTGCATATTTAATTTCTTTCGAGTATGGGCTAGAATAAAAATGCCATTGTAAGAAAAAGCAGCAAAATTATATTACTAATGAGAAAACTTATTAGAGTTAAGACGTGATTTGTTCTCTCAAAGAAGTGGATTAAGTGGTAGGAAAAGAGTAGATCACTTTCCCAGACGAAAGCAAATTGAAACTGATGAATTTTTAGAATAGCATTCAGTATATTAGTAGAAGATTGGTAAACAGCAGAAATTCAAAATAATGACTGAATTCACTTGTGCAATAGTGGAGAGCGTAGGGATGAATTTTTGGTTTATTTTGTATCACTACCATTTAGTGAAGTGTCCTGGTGCAAAAAAGGAAAACTTTTTCCTGGTTACTGTTTGCAAGCTGGTGCCTTGTAGGAAGGCCGGTCTGTGGTTGTTGGAGTCATGCATAGGATGATACAGGAGTGCAGTGGACTCTGCATTTGGAATGGGTGGGAATTCATACAGATCTTAAATATTACTTTTTTTTTCTGGGTAGCTGACTGAAATTTTTTGGTTAGAGGTCCATAGTGAAAAGGAAAGAATACAAGATGCCAACTTTTCAGAAAAGAATAGCAAATAATTGATTTTGGTGAACAGAAGTTGACTTATCTTTTCGCTGCCCTCTTCAATTTTAATTATTTCCCTGCAAAATCAAAATGAAAACAAAATGAAGATGCAGAGAAAGAACGGAATATGAGATGTTTGAAAAGATTAGACTATTTATGCAGATCTAGGACCTAAAGGTTTTAAAGATTATTTTGAAGATTTTATTTGTATTTTCTCAAAATAAAAGAAAAAAACAAACTCAAAGGAGGTATTGAATACATTGAAAGTGGAAATCATAACAAATGTCATTTTTAAGGATAATAATTAGCCAATGGAATTCTCCAAATGTAGTAAAGTATGCACTATAGAGGCAATGAGTTCTGAAGCTTTTTAAACAAGCATTTGGTTTTTTTATATGTGATATAACTAACTCCCAATCTGACACTTGCATCCATTTCAGTGAATAAGTCACAGAATCATGACAGAGTGGTTTGGGTTGGAAGGGACTTTAAAGATCACCTAGTTCCAACCTCCCTGCCATGGGCAGGGACACCTCCCACTAGACCAGGTTGCTCAAAGCCCCATCCAACCCGGCCTTGAACACATCCACAGCTTCCCTGGGCAACCTGTTCCAGTGTCTCACCACCCTCACAGGAAATAATTTATTCCTAATATCTAAATCTATCCTCTTTCAGCTTGAAACTGTCCCCCCTTGTCCTGTCACTACACTTACTGTAGCAGTTAGGGAGGAGCTTCCTCAAAACCATGTTCTTTTGTGATTTTACAGGTTTTTTTTATGGCATCTGATACTGGGCACTGCTGAGACAAGATTTCAGAGCAGCTGAATAGCAATCTGATACAATCTGACATTTTCTCTCCTTGTAATGATGCTGATAATTTCTATTGTCTCTTGAAAGCTGAACAGATATCAGTATAGAGAAAGGGGTGAGGAGAAACTCCACAGAAGACTTTCAAAGTATTCATGTAATTTATAAGGTAGTAAATGAAAAGGTTATGATGAAACATATACAGTTATTGTAAGCCACGTTAAGTATGTCCTTCTGTTCACGATTTGTTTCAATAGGAGAGGCAAGAGTAAGTCAGTGAAAATACAGATAAAGATTACATATTTTGTGCAACTTCATACAAGAATATGGTTGGAGCCAAGAGCTTTGTAGAAACATAGCCAAAAGTTGTTTTTGTGTGTTTGTATAATAAGAATTAAAAGACTATTTAAATAAAAAGCCTTCTTGCTTCAAGCAAAAATTGTCCTCTTATTGATGCAGCTTAGGAAGAAACTTTCCTGATAGGTGCATTATATGTGTTTGTTTTAGAAGGTTGTTTGTTTTTTTCAGTATCTCATAGTGTCTATTATTAGAGAGAAAATTCCCAACTGAGACAGACTAGCAGTTTGGTAGAGCTTGGGTATATCCATTTTTCTATTCTAAGCTAATCTAATTTTCTGCTGGTACTGTATGTAACTCAATTCAAAGCTAAAATGTTTTTAAAAGTAGTGCATGTCCTCAAGCCAGGTCATTGACCTGATTTTCGTGGTATAATTCATATTGCTTGGGGTTAGTATGTTGCATCCAGATTGAACAGCCAGCTCTCCAGGATGGACAAGACCAATCTAAGAGAATCAGCAAAAACAACTCCCATTAATAATGATGAGGAGACTTACCTATGGAGCAGTGGGGCACACAAGTGACTGGTTCTGCATACTCTAATTTCAGTCAGTGGCACCAGGGCAACTGACTGCTTTAGTGTAATTTTAGACAACTCACCTGTGCAGTTGTTTTGGGCAGCTTTGTGGGAGGTTGTATGGCTGTGTAACAGTCATTTGCACCAGTTGCCTAGGGGTTTCTGATGCTGTTTTGTTCCCATACTTTCAGGGCCTTTGCAATCTTACAGTCTTGGGTGCTCCTGCCATAGGACTCACTTTCACACACAGGCTTCTAAAGATGCTCACAGTTCACTCTACAGGACAACGACATTTGAAAGTATGCATATGTGTTTGTGTATACAAATGAGTATGATAATTTCTTAGATCCTTGCTGTTAATATTTGATTATGACACTGTTATTGCTGTGAGTTAGAGTTTAGTTCTTTTTGGGTTATAGTGAGTATTTTTATGGGAGGTATTACAATCTTATGCAGATGTAGTGGTAATGAGTCAGGAATTGGCACACTGTCCTCTGAGTCAGGATATTAGGGGGCATTGTGTACCAGAGGTACTTTCTTTTGGCTTAGCCACAGATTTGACCATCTGTGGTCATAAAAGATCCTGGGAATATTTTGTAATAACCTAGTTTAGTGACCAAATTTGATTAGGAGTAATGGCATCTGAATGACCGTTCCCAAATTATTACTATTACTTCTTTTATAAAATATGTTCTGTCCTGTTGTCCTTTTATATATATGTGATATTGTGCATTTGAATTTCCTATCAATCATATTTGAAGATCCAAATGAAACTATTGTTGCAGATAGTCTGCAAAGCTGTGGAATGCTCAGATCTCTTGTGTATATTGATTGTTCTAACTATGCCTGTGTGCACAGGCAGTTCAGAGGCTGCATTGAGGCAGTCAAAGGTTATTGCCTGCAGACAACAGATGCATGACTTCTTCTGCTCCCTGTTATACCTCTTGGGTATAGAAGGCTTGAGCTCCTGCTTCTTGGGCACTGTTCTTTCAAAAATTAAAGGCTACACGTGATCTAAACAAACAGTAAGTTCAGTGATCCACTGGGATCTTATCAATGTTACAAAGCATGCTGAATGCATATTAAAATAAAGGGCCTGTTATGCCCTTAGGAAATAAATAATTTCTATTAGAATTAAAGATAAATTTTAAGGTTTTTCAGTACTTGACTGAAGTGTGATTTAATTTTATTTCAATACACTGAAGGAACTATGTTGTTAATTCCTATATTAATTTATTTTCAAAACTCTTGCTAGATTTTTTAATTCACATGCAGCCAATTCAGACTTCCTAGACTTCCAAACATATCTTATTAATTTGCTAACTCTACTATGTGATACAGGATTCTATATTAAGGAAATGTAGCAGAGCATGTCCTCCCAAAAGAAGACAGAGCAAAATGTTTAATAACCATCTCAAAATTATTTTTCCAGGTAATCCTTAGAGTGGTAATAACCAACTAGACTAAGAGTTGATACAAATTTGTATCCAGGGGCTTCTATTGCTGATTTTTTTTTTTTTTCCATCCCTTCAGTAATACCAGCCTTAGCACCTCTGTAAATCAAAACCTCTTGAATTTCTGTGATGGAGACTTGAAGTGACATTGTGAGATATCGCAGAGCTGTCCCATCTATTAGTAATTTTGATCACACTAAGAGGAAGAGATGTTGGGTTTTTTTAAAGATGGGTGAATATAGAAGCCTAAAATGGAAAGGCTGTGCCCTCCTTTGCAGGCAACAAAAAAGAAGTAATTATTCCTTTGTATCTTCTGGCAGTGCCCAGTAGCTATAATGAGAGAAGTACTTTGTCTGAAAATGACACCAGAACTCAACAGCTCCCCCAGCTACTTAAGTGTCACAGAATCATCGAATCACCAAGGCTGGAAAAGACCTTCAAGATCATCATGTCCAGCCTATGACCACCACCACCACATCGGCTAGACCATGGCACTTAGTGCCACATCCAGCCTTTCCTTGAGCACATCCAGGGACGGTGCCTCCACCACTTCCCTGGGAAGTCCATTCCAATGTCTAATTTGTCAGTGTAATCTGACTGCAGGGCTTTACATAGGTAAAGGCCAAAGGCCTGATCTGAGTCCCAGTAGCTTATTCTTCAGGAAGGTAAGAGCTGGGGCAATGAACAGAGGGGCTGTATAAAAGCTGAAGCCTCGTTTGCAGCTCAATCAGCAATGGAGGAGATGCACCTGTGGTTGGGAGCACTGCATGTGTATCCTGGCTTCCAGCAGTGAAAAGAAGACAAGCAAGTTTAAGTCCTACAGTAGCTGGCTGGGACAGTGAGCTGGAAGCATGCTGGAAGCATGACAGCCAAAAATGGCTTCTAGGGTTATCCCCATCCACCAGAGAAAGCAGAAGTTCTGTGGGTAGGTATTCAGTGAAAAAATCACTCTCACTGACTTGGAAAAATACTGGGCAAGCAGACTACAAAGGGAAAATGTGACACAGCAGCAATACTATGTTTTTGATATCAGTGTCTCATTGTCCTATAGGTTTGAAATTTGAGGAAATGCAAGAAAAGTTTGGGGAAGAATTCTTCAATGTCTGCTTTGATGAGAATGAAAGAGTTCTTCGAGCTGTAGGTGGGACCCTTCAAGATTTCTTCAATGGCTTTGATGCTTTGCTGGAGCACATTAGAACTTCATTTGGAAGACAGGCCACCCTGGAATCCCCTTCTTTCCTATGCAAAGAGCTCCCAGAAGGCAATCTCATGCTTCATTACTTTCACCCACATCAGATTGTGGGATTTGCAATGATGGGAATGATAAAGGCAGCAGCAAAGAAGATTTACCGCTTGGAAGTGGAAGTGGAACAAGTAACCAATGACAAGTTGTGTTCAGAGGGGACAAACGCGGGTAACTGCAGTTGTCTGACTTTCCTCATCAAAGAACATGAAAATGCAAATATTACAAAAGCACTTCCACCGCGAACTTCCCAGTCCCCCGTAGACCTGAGGATTAGCATCAACACCTTCTGCAGAGCTTTCCCCTTTCACCTGATGTTTGATGCAAACATGCTCATTCTCCAGCTTGGAGAAGGTCTTAGGAAGCAGCTCAGATGTGACACGCATAAAACTCTGAAGTTCCAAGACTGCTTCGACATAGTTTCTCCTAAAATCAGTGCCACATTTGAACGAGTTCTCCTGAGATTATCTACTCCCTTTGTCATTCGGACCAAACTTGAGGATTCTGGCTCTGAAAACAAAGATAAGGTAAGAACATTAACTTGGAAGGGGATGTGTGTATACGTGTGTGAGCAGATTATTTATTCAGAACTCAAGTCCTATGTACTCTGGAAAGTTTACATATGCCTTACAAACAGGGGCTGAGTGATATTCCTCAGCTAAGTGAGTATTTTCCTAAATTATTTGTAAGCTGTGTCTGTAATGTAGCAAATTGTGACATTGCTATTCAGACAATTCTACACTGTGCAGTTGAATAGTGCAGCTTAAATCAAAAGGGTGAGGAATTTTACAAAGTGCCTGTATCTAATCCTTAATTTCGCTCCAGCTTTATTATGATAACAGTTGTAGTTATTAAGCCATTTACTAGGGCATAGCTTTCAGTATGTTTTCTGAAAGATTGTCACTGCAGATTTCAGACTGCCACTTTATTTTCCAGCTTCCCTGTTTCAAAATGCTGCTTTCTTCTGTGTGTTTCTTATTTCTCACCCTGCACTCAAGGGAATCAGAGCTGTTAGTGGCACCAAGTATCACTTATGCCAGTTTTAATGCTCTCTTGTCATCTAAATAAGCACTTGTCCTCCTACAATGCCTCTTCCCTCTGTTTTAGAGCTTAACCTTAGCTAATTTACCCTAACTAGTGAATCCTATGTTGAGTTCAGTGCATCTCAGGTGAGTTAGGTGAGAATGTGTCTTCTAGACTGGACCTCTCTGAAGGTTGAATGCAGTTTGTTTCATTGCATATCCTTGAATTACAGAAAAGCTTTTTGGTGTGAACTCAGGTTCCTGCTTTAAGCACCAAAGTACTTAATGATTTAATTGAATGCCTGCGAGTGGGTGTCTTGGAAATACTGCTGCCCATAGTGAAAGAATTACTGATTTTTGGGGTTTTTGAGAGACAGCACCCAAGGACAGTCAATCTCAATCACACTGGATACTTAGACACCTAAGTTCTCCATATAGGTGTTCCAGGCTAGGTGGTCTGCATATAGCTTGAGGAACTCCACCTCTGTTTTGCAACCTATATGGGGCGAGAGTTTCAGAAAAACTTCTATGGTAACTGCATGTCATGCTCTGGGTTATTTTAAAAATATAGCCACTTCTGACAGCAGCAATGGCTCCAGCTCCTCCTTGGTGCCAATAAACATGTTTCTGCTGCATCTTCCCCTGGAAACAACATGTTCCCCCAAGAGAATAAAACTAGTACTTCTCATTTTATGAACTGATGTAATTCAATCTATTTAAAACCAAAAGGGAGTATTTTGTAGAGTCTGTCCTCAAAGTCACGTGAGTCTTTAATTATGAAACAGCTGTGTGAAAACTTCTGAGGTGTTGGCTCAGAGCTACATGATGGCACAATCTTTTCTCCTTTGCAAGAGGCTTGTGCCATGCATTTTCCTCCCTTGGAGCCTGTTGATCCATCTCAGGCACCGTCCCTTCCACCATCTTCTGCTCTTTATGAATCTGCTGTAAATCACTCTGAAGAGGAAGAAGCTTTTGGCAAGGGGGTTGCTTCTAAAATGTTTTTCCTATCTAATTACAAGGTAAACAAAACATTCTCTTACCTGTGCGGGTTACACACCATTGTGGCCTGCCCATCAGAAAGGTGGCAGGGAGTGGAGCTTGCTGGAGGCAGGTTTTAGCCTGATTAAACTCTGATTTAGTTTAGGAAGCAACTCTTATTTCAGAATCTTGTTCTGTACCACCTAGCGTGCATCTCTGAGTGCATCCTCATGGTAGACATGCTGTTTCATAAAATGGTTTAGTGGTTAGGGGTTCTAGGGTGGATGTTTGGACTTGATGATCTTGAAGGTCTTTTCCAATCTTGACAATTCTATGATTCCAGGTGGGTCATGAATCCAATCAGCAGTGGGCCCAGCTACCACTAGGGAGAGTGACTCTTTCTTAAACCCATGTGTACAGTCAGACCCTGAACAACAAGTGTCAGCACTAGCATGGATTTTTTTTTAAAAGCAGGTAAAAGGGAATGGCAGTAAATTAAATACTTTGTCTGCCAGCAGTTAGGAGAAAAATTGTGTCTTGGACAGTGGTGTGTGAAGGAGGGAGGAAAAGGGTGATGGTGAGGTGCAGGGGACCTGAGGTGAATGTTGTGCTGCAGCTATGGGAATTAATTTGAGAACATCAGTGTAGGTGAAGAGTTCTTTTCATAGGACTTACTTGTTTTATAAGCAATTTCCAAAAGTTTATGTTTGTGAGTTGTTGAATGAATCTTTGTGAGTAGTTAAATGAAGCTCAGCATGTGATGCATGTATTTTTTTATTTTTTTAAATTTATTTATTATTTTTTTTCAAAACGAAAGGCTGCACAGATTTAGAGGTTGTGGTTGTATTGCTTACATACATTTCGAGAGGGGTGACATGGCAGCACCATCGTGTCATGCACAAGTCCTTAATATCTCCTGAACAAAAAAAATAGGCTGAGCCTTGGGAACTGCATGTTGTGTTATTTTCCCAGAGCTCATGTCATTCATGCAGCTTGTTTTGCCAACACTTGTTCGAAAGTTGAATATTGGGCAAGTAAGATCAGTGGCTGTAAGCATGAGGTCAGTAGTAACCAAAATAGGTATTTTACTATTTCTCTGTCACACACCTTTATTAATTTCATACTAGAATTGCATCCCACTTACAGGTATTTATCTTGTTTTTTTTAGAAAATTTTGATTCTGTAATAACCTCAACACTTTTCAGGTCTCGTTACTTTAAATGGCAAATTGAAGGGATGGGACCCAGACAACTCTGCTGCAGTTTTGAAGCCCTTCAGATTTCTTGGTAGTTCCTCAAGAAATAAAAAATGTTTTAAAAATGTTTCTGATGATCAGAGGATCTTTCAGCCTTCAAGGCACTTTTATATTCCTTTCAATACATAAGTCAGATCTTTTTTTCAGGCTTGCATTGTCAAAGACAGGATCTTTCCCT
>NW_009953505.1:2680681-2773498 GCF_000747805.2 Chaetura pelagica | reverse complement strand
TTTCCCTAACTCAGCAAACAGAAGTAAATAAAAAAAAGCACCTCTCCTGACCTTCACAGTGATTAGTGCTTTTCCTGTTTATGCAAAAGCTTATTCATGTGGTTTGATTTAACAGGATTTGAATCTCTGGAATAAATTATTTGGCTTTATAAGACTCGACAAGAGTATAATTAAAGTTAGAGGAATCACGTATGGAATGAGATATAATTTAAACTGAGAAGACTGGGTCTGAACTTGTCTGCTGGGATGTTCTGAAGCCCATGTGAAACTCATCCACTGAGATTTCCATTCCATGGACTACAGTAGTTTTCTGACTATATGAATGAGCAACCCACCAATGCTTGGCAGATAGAGATGAGATGGGGCTGTTCTCATGAGGACCTACCATGTCTCCATGGTCTCCTAGTGCACTGGAAAGGATGAGCCCTGCCAGCTCTGGTTTGTGTGTGCTTTTCTGGAACTCTGACTTAGCATGCAGTTGGTGAGCAAGTGGAAAGTGAATCATGAAAGAAATTATTTTGTTCCCTGAAACATACTGTGCAGCTGTATTTTCAGAGTAACAGCTCTTTTTCATCTTTGAAATAAATCAGTTCTGATAAGGATACTCATTGGCCTTTGACTTACTGTGAGTCCTGCAAACACTTTAATTCAGAGAGCCTGTCTAAGAATAAAGCTGGCACCTCAAACTGCATTACTGAAGGTTGCCAGGATTTTCTGGTGGAATGTATTATCTTTGAATATGCCATTTTATTAAATCAAAACTTCCCAGGGATTTGGTAAAATTTGCTTTTATTGTGTTAAAATGTTTTGTTCAATAATTTTAGATTAAAAATATTTTTATTAGGAATGAGTATTACGTTCATAATACAAGAGCATGTAAAAATATGAAACACTGAGTTTGACAAAAAAGAATCTGAATACTTTATATTGCAGGAAGATACCACATAAAATTCCCATTTTCAAGAAACACAAACTTTGTAGTGATAAAACATCCAGCAAAATGTTAGTGTAAGCTTTTTATGGCTCTACTGATTGTGCAGACTGTGTGAGCCAGTGCCTCAGCTGTTGTCAGTGGGGAGGAGCTGTTTGTGGTAGATCAGTTAGACTGCACCAGCGGGAATTTGTCCTAGTGTACTGGTTCAGATAAATGCATAAATAAATGAAAATAAACCAGTCCAGAGCCAAGATTAAGAAAGCACATTTGCAGAGCAAGATTCTGAAGTCGATACATAGGCATGTAGTAAAAGAACAGATTTTTTAAAATGCTGACCATGGTGTGAGGAAGTGCCGTCTCTACTCAGCGTGTATTTGCCATGTATGATCAGATCAAAAGTCCAGCCAGTCCAACATGCTGACTCTCACAGTGACCTACAGACAATGCTTAATGAAAAATATATGAAAAAGTTTAAGCCTACAGTGCTATTTTCTGCAACACACCTTCCCAGCTCTTAGCCCTCCCAGGATGAAAGCACATCCTCTTGCAGTGGCACCTGATAGTCCCCTCTGGGGAGGTTCATACTGTCAGTTTCTGTGGCATCCTGTGGACATAAGGCCCACTGTTTTCTGGAAACTGTGAAGATGGGACCTCTCTGGTTGGTGGACACTTTCAGCCAGGTCTGTGGGTATCGTGTGGAGTGGCAAGGAAGCCTGCTTAACCATTGCTGCAGCAGAGCATTTTATTGTTGTGCTTGTTGGCAAGTGGAAACTGTTTAAAAATAATGCTTTTTTTCAGATCCAGGAAGTATGTTGTTCCCCCCTTCTTTTGAGAGTTTATTCTTTATCTGCTACTTTTCATTTTTATTCTGGAACAACTGAGTGAAATGAGCAGTTCTGACACTGGCAGTCTAATTTAAGACCCACCACACACAATTTTGAAGTGTTTTGCTTTTGCTCTGTAACTATGTTTTTTCTCCTCTCCTAATAAAATTCGAATGAAGTGATCTGAAAGTCATTCTAGCATGAGGGACATCTGTCATTTATGATCTAGAAATTCTAATTTTTCCCAGAGCTGATTTATTCACAGTCAGCCTTTGACACTAAGCTCCCTTTGCTTTGCAGACTCTTAGAGCTCTCAGAATCAAATTGTCTTCTGTTTCTGCTAATGCTGATATCCCACCCCTTTGCTTGTCAAAATGTGTTTGGATTTTGATGGATTTTAAGATGAATAGGATTGACTGGCTTGACTGCTTCTAGAGATTGTGATGGGTTGTAAGAAACAATAGATGATGTGACTTTCTTATCTCACTAGCAGTTGTGCATGAGAGCACTTTAATAACACCGTGAAAGTGGCCCAGAATTTTTAATATTTCTTTAAGCCATCTATTGAAAATGTCATCTTTAAAATGTTTACAGTTATAAGACTCAAGAAGAAGTGTAAAAATCTAATGATAAAATGCTGTCTTCATTTTTTTCTTGGCTGAAAAACAGAGAAACTGTGGAAATTATTTTGAGTCAAGTGGCTAATAAACATTTAACTGTATGGTGAACTCTTCCCTCTTATGATTTCTATAATTTTTTATGATAAGGAAGTTGCTTGCACATGAAAATTTCTCTATTTGATTGAAATATTTTCAATGACTTTCTAAATTACATTATGACATAACCAGAACAAAAAAGCAGATTTAATTAATTTTTGCATTACATCATGAGAATACTCCAGCACAACTCAGTTTGATTTTCAGGAATGCATGCTTTTTCTACCTCTCTCTTCTGGTGAATAACATTAAGTATTGGTTATTCTCCATGCATTTTTATCTTTGTTCTCATTTGCTCATGTGAGTTCTTGAGTGACTGATACTATAGGTGTGATTGATGGGGCACCTCCAAGCACAAATACAGGTTGAGAACAGCCTTGTGGAGAAGGACCTGATTCCCTAGAAATATAAAAAAAGCCATTTCCCTTGGAATAGTTGAATTAAAGTAGAAACCTTCAGTCACTGTTTACTTTCCTCCTTCCTTTCCTGGCACTTGGAACTGGCCAGTGCATGTAGTCAAGCTAAAGCTTCTTTTCTGTGTTGCTTTTAAGAGACTGATGTGGCCTTATGAAGAAGGGGAAAAACCTGAATGTCTCCCTGTAGGCTGAGTAGATTTTGTTCACGACTTCCCTGAAGTGCATGGATGGGAAGTCAGAGGCTGTGGAAACACCTAGGGGTGCCTCTGAAATAAATACTAAGTGTACTGCTTTGAGGAGCAGAAAATGCAAGGCTTGGTATTATCTGTGTAGGCAGCTTTCAGCTGCAAGGTCACTTACATCCCGCAAATACTGAAACCTCCTGCTAATTCTGCTCCTGGAATTTTGTTCTTGCCTGAGAGTAAGGCTGAGTTACTCCAGGTTACTTGCAGAGTGGCCCTGCATGACCAAAGAGCCCCTTCAGTGGAAAGGAAGCTTTCAGCTTTTCCCCTCCACCTTAAGTTTTGTATTGAAGCCACAAATTAGGACTGTAAGTTTCCCTTCCTGTTTGGTTTTGGGTGCAGCTTAGTTGTTTTGGACTGGTTTTTAACTGCGTGCCTTGGGTCCTCCAGCCCTATCTCATAAATATCTAGTCTTTTAAGATTATATTGTGGTTGACATAATGGATTGACTCCAAATACTTTAATCTACTCATGTTCACTGTGCATGCATCTTGTCCTTGATACTGCATGCTTTATTTCCATGGAGGTAAAGCTCTGAAGTTCTGAAGCTCTCCATTTGCTGGTGTTTTGCTGGGCCATGGACCCAGGCAGGATAGACAGCTGACAGAAAATTACTTTGCCTGTGGTTTGTACCTGGTTTTGGCCCCTTTTAAATTCTGGGAATGCATCTTAATCAGACATCATAAATTTTGGATTTCATAAGACTGGAATAAAAAGGAATACTTCTATAAAATAACTTAGCTTATTTTGCATGTGGACCCACTAGGAATCATAGAATCATAGAATAGTTTGGGTTGGAAGAGATCTTAAAGATCTTTTAGTTCCAACTCCTTTGCATGGGCAGGGAAGCCTTCCACTAGACCATGTTGCAGCAGTATGAAAGAGTAAGATAATAGTGATTTGCAAAAATAAAAACTTACAAAAGTGACCTGCAAAACCAGGTGCTGATTTACTAATGCTTAGTGCAGTGTTTCTGTTCTCGTTGAGCATCAGTGGCAACCTTAATGGATGAAGAGTGGAGAATGGTTTGATGTGAGTAAGTTTGACTAGGTCACGTTTTGCTGCCTTTTAGTCTTGCCAAGGATGTGTGATATTTACCCTGCTCTTTTCTCTGGCGTCTTCCAAGGGCTCAGACTGACAATCTCAATAACAGATCAGCTATTGCCAGGCAGGTGGTCCATGCCAGCAGCTCTAATAATGGTTTTAGCACTTGTTTTGCAATGATGAAACGGCATGTTGAGGAACCAGGAGGACTCAGGAAGAAACAATGAGCCTTTTTTTGCAATTCTTTACACTGCTGAGGAAGGAGGCATCATTCAAGCATACAGGCCAGCCAGGCAGCCAGCTTTTAGATAACTATGGATTTGCTATTTTGGGAATATTCCTTCATCAGGTGTGGGTTCTTAGGACGTGCTAAGACAGAAGTTATCTCAGTAATCAACATGTTAGACATAGGATTTCATTAACCACAAAAGTGCTTAGAGGGAACACAGTGATGTGTCCATGTTCTTCCACCTGTGCTAAGCCATCATAGGGAAAAAATATCTAGAGTTTTGTATTGCGGTGCCTTGAGGATTCCTAAGTTTTTGTAGTTTGTTTCTGTTGTGGGTTTTTTTTGTCTCCTTTGTTGTCCCAAACTTTTTTAAGTTTGGGAGCTTGAAAAATATCAGTTCTGAACAAAATACTGGTCTAGGATATCCTCCTTAAGACAGGTTGCAAAGATAACTGCTTCTGAAAATTAATAGAATAAAAGCTTAGAGCATAATAAAGTTTGGTCAGTTCTGTGTTTGAGACAACTTTTAGCATAACACCAAATTTTCAAGCAATATATTAATAAATTAATTTCTTAGGCAAGTATTTTATTGGGTGAAGATATTAAAAATGGGATAACTTCAGAGGCATTCAATCATGGCTGTTGAAGGGCCAGTATGCCTGTCACAAAACAAAAGCAAAGGCATGCTTAATGGCTTGAGGAAGAAAGAAAAAAGCTGAGCAAACTACTTTTTTTTTGTTCTTTGTGGGATTGGGGTAGGCTTCCCTGAAACACCTCAGCACGTTCTGCTGCTTTGGTTCTGTGTGAGAAGGGAAGATCAGTGGCACTGAGATATGGGCCCCAGACTAGGCATAAGGTGTGACTCAGGGGACTCAGTCCTATGTCCCCTCCTCCCACTGATGCCAAGGATCCTTGCTGCTTAAATTCATTTTTTAATCCTTCTCCCCTAGAGTGTTGGATTATTTCACTCGAGTAGCTTCTCCATATCTGCATAACTTGACTTAAAAAAGGATGATATTAAAACTTATATGATTCAGCACAGCCTGATTTCTAGTATTGGTGTAGAACTTTCATTGGGAATGCCCCATGAATTCTAAATTAATTAGATTTTAAATGTTTTACTTAAATATAAAATAATTGCTGTATTTTTTTTGTGAAGCCCTTGGTGCTGTCTGCTTTGTTACCTCAAAGGCATCCAGCAGAGGGAATGTTAGAATGGATTAACAGAGCCTGGGGATAATTCTCAGCTGTGCTTGCTGTGGCGGAGTTCTATGCAGTCCAGGCTTTTGGATGGCTCCCATCTGAAGGTACTTTCTGCCTCCATGGATATTGCACCTGGCAAAAATCAGACAAAAGGAAGAAGAGATCCCCTGTTCCCAGACTTCTGTTGTGCCAATAAAGGAAAGCTACCAAGAAAAGAACAAGAGAGGTTATATTTATTTCAGTTCCACTGGAACCCAAGAGGAAAAATACCAGTGCTCAACAAATAGTAAAGGAGATACTTCACAATGAAAGAACTTTGATTTTTTTCAGCTTAATTGAATTGTATTTAGTTTAATTTTAAAGGAAAAATGCTATGAAAATACTGACTATTGCAACAATGTCAGTTCTCTACAGACAGGCAGTGTGGTTTAAATTTCATGTGAAAGAAGCACGGAAGGTATCATTATAAGGGTATCAAAGTTTCTCACTTAATGTAGTGGACTGCTGATTCAGTCTATTTCCTCAGCTCATGAAGGCTTCAAATTAGATAACTTGTGTTCCCTGACTTGAACATTCAGTTTCTGGCATTGGTTCCTGGGAATATGGGGATGAAATAGCTGAGAATATTTTCTGTCAGCCAAAAATGCAGAAACATCTGAGAGGTTTCCTAGCTATGTTGAACAGCATCAGAGAGTTCTGAAAGGCTTTTGGAGCAATTTTGAGTGATGAGGAACTCCACAGAGAGTTCTGGGGACATGGGAATAGCACTGGCAAATCCATAAACAATATTTAAATATAACTGACTTATTTGCTCTAATTCTGTTTTTTCCCATAGTGTCACATAATCATACGTGGGCTCACTGAATGTGATGAGCACACTAGGGTGCCATAGAAGACTAGCAGGACTTGAGGGACTGTCCTTGCAGCCTATTGCTTGCACTGTCCAGAAATTCCAAATATCTTTATTATGTGAAACAACTGTAGCAATAAAAACCCCACGTTCATTCTGTGAGTATTAATGTAGTGAGGTGTGCCTGAGAGTATAAAAACAAAGAGAAGTGTCAGCAGATGTGGTCAGGATCTCCTGACCCCTAACTGATAACATAAATCAAGTTACAATTTTAAATAAGGTACATAATCCTGATACTGTGGAACCAAAACCTGGTACTTTTGCTCAAGTATGAATAAGATGTTACTTCTTGATTTGTCTTACCAGTTATCATAAGGCCAGTTTCAACAGGATTACTTTGCGAGAATGGTAATTATTTGGAGTGAGGAGAGCACAGTAAAGTCTAATTTGACATTAAATGCAGAAAATAAATTCTGTGACCTCTCCTAGAAATCTCTTGAGCATGAAACTCACTTGACAACAGAAGCTGTCCATATGTCATGTTTAGGGAATTAGACTTTATTTCTAGATAGGAAGTGTTAGTTTCATCAATACTATATTGTGGTGTTTTTATAGTTTGAAAGGGAGGAAATAATAAATAATTACCTAAACATTTTTAAAAGAAAAAATAAATTCCTTTTTCTCTAAAAAATTAATTTACCACTCAACAAACTGTGAAACTGTGACTAAAAAAAATGTATAATCTTTATGTATGTGCTAATTTGATTGACCTTTTCGGACTAATCTCTGCAGTTGCTGTAGAAGTAGAGATTGTAGTATTCATTATGGGAAATGTGCACAAAATTACCAATTAATTAATAACAAGTGACTAACACATTACTTTCTACCTATGCCAAAGTGCAGCTCTACAAAGTTATGAGGCAAAAGAACTGATTGAGCACCACCCCCAAGTGTTTATTTCTGAATTTGTTTTCAGCTACAAGTGACTATTTGTAGGCCAAATCCATGTTCTTTCACTGGCTGATCTTACACTGAGGTTGCCAGGTGCTGGTCTGAGTAACTACTGGGTAAGGATATAATTCTGTGTGACGTCCAGGAGAATTTAATCAAGAAATAAGTTAACTAAGAAAACAGGACAGATGCAAGGTTTTTTTGCTGGAAAATGTGGATAAATTAACTGTGTTGATCAGTAAATGAGCCGACTACCTGCAAAGCAAAGAGCATGTCTGCCTTGTCTCCTTCAGGGATGCTGTGCCTTCTCTCCCACCTATTTTCATGCTCTCCTCTCCTGCTTGACCACCTCTCTAAACTGTCTAAGGACGTCTAACCACCACTCTAATCATCTAAGGATGCTGACTGCTCACTTGCTCTCTGTTCTTCACATCTGGTCCTGAAGAGCCATTACTAGGTCCACAGCTGGAGTGTGGAGATCACACCACATTATCACTGATCGTGTGTGGACTAGTGACCTCAGCACTGCGAGGAAACATTTGGAGATTCTGTGAAGCAGTTGTCTGTACTCTTAAATGGTGAGAATCTCCTTGGCATTATTTTGGTAATTACCAGTTAGAGAAACCCCGAGAACTTATACCTGGGTCACCTTGCTTCCTCCAGGTGTTTACCTCTGTACTGAAGAGGCCCAGAGGTCCTCTGGGCTTTTAGTGTGATGCCTTTAGCAAGGATGTGGCATAAAAGCAAGAAATGCAAGCACAAGAATTTCTCAAGACAAAGACATTCTTTCACATTTCACCTAACAACTACTGAGTGTTCCTGAAAAAAATGTTCTGGATCATGTTCCTATTTCTTTGTTTGACCACCTTCTAATCCCTTTATGTATAATTACCTTCAGCTTACCTATGTTTCCGGAGCAGTTTGGAGCAAGGGGAGTCTTCCTCCCCACTCTGTGGGCAAGGCTTTCTTGTGCAGTGTGGTTGAACAACACCCAGCTGTGGTTCTTTGGGGTCTTCAAGTCCTTGCCCAGTGAACCCACTGAGAAGCTTTAACCCTTTAGCTGTGTTAGCCCTGGTATTTGAAAACAATGGCCATGATTCATTGAATCACATCACACTGCTACTGTGAATAGTCTTCACAGTAGCAGACAACCAGGAGGCTTCTTTAAGCAGATGCAGGGGTACTTGCCTACGTAGGGTCCTTTTATGAAAGGCAGCTTTATTGTGACTCTTTTCCTGGCTATGCAATATTCAAACTGAAGTCAGAAGTAGGTAGCTGCCAGATTAGAGATGGTCTTATGATTCCCTCTATTCATTGCTTTCTATTCTGTGTTATACAGCAAGAGTTAGTGGTTGTTGTTCAAACAGAGCTTTCACACATGACTGGGGAAGCAGAAGGATTTTACACGGAGGAAAAACAGGTTCCATTTTCTAAGAAGCTGAAAAGTAATTCACATTTTTAAGGTATCTGCATGTGTTTGTGAATGGAGCCTGCTGAGATGAGAATTGTACAGATGATCAGTATTCGATAATGTGTTATGGAATTAAAAAAAGAGTTTCTGATCCCTTCATAGATTAAAAAGTATGAGGCTTATGTCTTTGAAAGAAGTGCTGTATGAATAATAAAAAAATGCCTTAGGAGTTAAGCTTAACAGATCTTTCCCAGTGTAATTCTTCAAGCATTTGTATTTGTTGGTAGTAATCTACCAAAAGGCTGCCTGATGCTTTCCCACTTGAGTTAGATAAAATGAACAGAAATAAGGCATTCTGCTGACCAGGACTGATATCCCACAGCAGAGTATAAAGGATTTGAGTAAACCTATTTTCCCTTTAGCAGAAGACTGAGAAATTAGTTTAATTTGTAGGTTTAGCCCCTTCAAAGTATCAGTAAAGGACATTTGTCAATCTGCTACTGCAGATCTGTGAGAAGAACCTAATAATATAACTCCTGGTTCTTGTTCATGAAAATTATCTAGATTTAAAATAACCACTTCTGGAGGAGTGGGAGGTGAAGTATTGTGTTAAACTGGGATGAGAAACATCCTGAAAAGTTTACCTGAGTGCCCTACCTACTGGGACCTGTTCATTGTGAATGTGTTTGCTACAGATTTATTTCTGTAAAATAGTAGGATCTGGGAAGAGCTAAAAAGCTCTAGGAAGCAAACGAGGTCTTTTACAGGCAAACAAGGAGCTGAGATAGCCAGACAGGATCTCATACTTGACATTGCACTTACACAGGAGCTTGGTGCATGTGTTTAACTAACACTGATCTTCATTGCAAGAGAAGTCCTGTCTGCTAAATTCTACAGGATCTGCACAAATTGCTAGAAAAGAGACAAGATTTTAGCCTGTATTTCTTTAAGCAAAGTATTGCTAGAGTGGCAGAAGCTCTGTATTATAAAGCTAAAATCAAATTTAAATTCAGAAAGTCTGGTTTTCTGTTCTCTTACATTTTCTTTAAGAAAGAAAGAATAGTTATATGGTAACCTTTCTTACCTGCTTTGCACAGGAGTCTGAAAAGAAGAGGTGAAGAATATCTTTTTCCATGTGCAATGTAATGGTGTTGACAATCCACTAGTGTACATACTTCTAAGCATACCAGGTTGCTTGATTTTCTGGTTGGGTTTTTTGTTTTGATTTGTTTTTATGTTTGTTTTTGGTTTTTTTGTGTCTTTTTTTTTTTTTTTCTTTTTTTTCTCATTGGATTTTCATTTTCTACTTTAAAGATTTCTGCTAAGTAGGTAGGTACACATGAATAAAGTAATCAGTATATAATTTAATTATGCTGCTGCTGCTGCTATTGGGAAATGCAGAATTTTCTTATTTTTGAATTTAGTAATACTATTAATAATACAATATTTAAAAATGATCTCTTAGTTAATCTAAAATATGAATATGTGGCCATGTTTTGTTTCAGAAAATTATAATATCCATAAAAATTGTTAATACTGAGCTCTTTAGGTAATCCTAACATGTGTACATCACAACATAGTGCACCTTCTGTAGATATTCTGATAATACATGGACAAGCTGCACACTGGACAGTGAGTCCATATATATAATTATTTACATATGCATGTCTTATGAAGACCGCTGATAAATAAGAAATAAACATAGATTTTAAGTTCGCATTGATGGATATGTAATATACCTGCCAGACACTTGCAAAACTTTACTTTTGTGGTGCTTGCCAGCCAGTGTCAAATGAAATAGTTCCTCTCTCTAAATCCAGCTTGCTGTATAAAACCTTATTTATTTCCTAGACATGATTTCATTATATAAATTAATATTATATAAATTAAAATTATATATTGTAATTATAATTCATCATGTAAATTAAAATTACATATTGTATATTATGTATATTAAAATTATATATTACATTATTTCATTATATAAACCTTATTTCCTATATATTTGGACATGGAAATCAATTAGTGATATGCAGCATTAAAATTGTTCTTTAGATGAAAGAAGGTTTTACCTTCCAGCAATTTAGATTTATTATTCAAGACAGTAGGACTTAGGACAGAGGAAGCACCCTTGAAGCGTAGAGTTGCACTGGAAGTTCCCTTATGACCTGGCAAATGAGGCTGTTTTGTAATGCTGTTAATATTGGCTGGCAAATTCCCCTAATGGTTCTACTAGGTAGTTTTAATTAGAGACTTTAAATGTTTTTTTCTCTGTTATTTTTGAGAATTCTCTTGAGTTATATATATTCCATCTAGTGCGTGATTTTCTTGTAGAATGAAGTGTTTAAAATTATGTATAAATCATTAAGAAGCTGTGTGTATTAGACACTGCACAGTACTAAGCAGAGCGGAGCTATTTTGACTCTTATCTTCAGGTCTAAAGATCCAAACAAAGGTTGCTTGTATGAAAAGCAAGTTTTGAATCCTTTTAATCCATCTGAGTGGCAGTCGTGCCATCCTCAGAACAAGGACTGGTAAGAAGAGAGCTCTAGCTCCTTGGACTCACTCATGAACCTCAGCTCTGGGGTTTCTCTGGGAGATCCTTGTTCTATAAGGAAATAGCCGTGAAGAGGTGTTGAGATTTCAGAGCTATATCAGCCTGCATGGCTACAGGCACCTGCTACTGCACCACAAGTGAGAAAGCTGAGGATTTTGACTGTGAAATGTTTTTCTTTTCGCCTCCTTACTTCCATATTATAGGACTGCCACAAGCTGCCTCATTGTGCCATGTATCTTAGAAGTTTCACTGACTCATTAAGTAAATAATTCATTGATGCTGTAAGTAGGAAGGGAATAAGAAACAGAGAAAAAAAATATTTTAAAAGGACAGAGTTTTTTCCTGCATAGCTTGATGACTGAAGTGGAGTTAAAACATTTGACATTTTATGTGTTTTTTCAGTATTATTTGTTTATTTATGGACTCTGTCACAGGGAAGATAAGCTCTAGTAATAAATATGTTACCGGGGTTCAAGAAAGTTTATGTGTTTGGCCATTTCAGATATCCAATAAGAACGAAATGTTTTCTTTGTTTTGGTATGAAATTGTTGGCTGCATGCAATGTCACATGATAAGCCATGCTATGTGTTGACATAAGGCCAAGCCAGCAGTCCTGATACCATTTTCACAGTCAAAACCATTTATAGCTTGTTCTCAGACCCAGTCAACAAAGACCCAGGACAGAATCAATCCACTGGGACAATAGAAAGTCCTTCCAATAAAAAACCCTCAACAGTATCTAAGAAAATATTATATGCAGTAAGATTCATATTTTTAAAAATATATCTCAAAGACTTAATGACAAGTAATTATCAGACTTCCCCATTGTAAGATGATACTAGAACTAGGAAACACAAGTGTAGAGCAGAAGCAGACAGAGAAGTGCTTCAGCCCAAGGCAGACATGAGAATAGTCTTTGAACATTAAGTGGAGCAGTGGCAGCTGTCCACAGTCATACTTCAGCACTCAATCTGCTAAAATAAAAGGCAATAGAAAATAAATATAAATGTATCATAAAACTCTATCTAATGTTTTTGAAATCCAAAGCAGCCTCTGTAATTTGCGTTTGTAGGTTTGTCTGTAAGCACAAGTGTTTAAAAGCAGAAATGGCATCTGAAATCATGGTCAGTGCAGCAGTGTTATGCTCTAGGCTGAGACATTGAATATGTGGAGTGCCAGACACATATGTACATCTTATTTCATCCCCTTTCACAATTTAGTTTATAATCCTCTGTCTAGATTTACCTACCCAGTCTAGATTTACCATTTCTGCAGCTGGATCTGTTATCTTAACCCATGATCTCTACCTTGTCTGGATCTTGCGATTTTCTTATGTCAAATCTTTTGATGGGGGTTGAAGAAGGTAAGGGAACAGAAATTGCTGGAAAGCCCTATCAGCTTTTCCTCAGCTGAGTCTCACAGTGTTACCACAGTGAAGTTGAATCTCAGAGGTACAAACCCAAATTCTGTTTATAGCCTGGGTAAGTCTGAAGTGCTGGAACAGAAGTTTCTCCTTGAATTCTTTGTTCAAGTTGAATTGCTTTACTGAAATAAAGAATATTTGTGAATGACTGTATGGAGCATGATCCGTTTCAGAGTACAAAGGAAGGAATGAAATTTAACATAAAATTCTGACCTGTAGTATTTTCCCTCTCTTCTTTCCAGATGTAAAACACTCAGCACCTTTCCCATTGAAATTTGTTAAGTTTTTTATTGTGTTTAATGTTTTAGTAATGTCACTACATTTCTCTTTTGAAGAGGAAAAACCAGCTTTTTTAAAAACTCAGAACTGGTAATACAGCCTTCTCAAATCTGGAGTTTTGGTTTAGAGTCTGTCTCTTTGTCACAAATTAGAGACTGGTGAGACACTTCAGAGACATGTAGCTACTTTTCACATCAGCTCTGTCTAGTAAAATAGGCATTAGTCCCATTTGTACTTAAGAATTAATTTGGAAAGAGTAAATGAGTTGCTCACAGCTATGAGGTGAGTAAGTAGCATGTCTAAAAGATTGTAGCAGTATGTTCAGCTAATTTCTTCATCCTTTTGACTATATTAAACTCTTTTAGTACCTTTATGTAGTCTGCCTCTTACACCAATACGTAATGTACTCCATCTCCAATACTCTAGGTATTTTCATTTTCCATTTCATCCCCTGTAACAATTCTTCCTGTTTTCAGTACTTATAGCTTTGCTAAAATGGATTTTTCATTTTGTGTTAACTGTTTTTCATCATAATCCCAGTAACAGTGCATATTTTTAGGACCCTAAAGAGTCCACTTTTCTGTGATTGCAGACAACTTTTTCATAAACTGATCAAATGCCATTTTAAATTGGTTAGATTTCATTTCACCACTGGTTCTCCTATTTGAAAGATTTTTCCTAATACTTTAGTCCCCTAATGTCTGGAGACATTCTCTAATTTCCTCTTAAAGTGTATTTGATGTTAGTTTGTGTGCATTTATTGTTGTGCAGAAAGTGTTGAGGGAACTCCTAAGCCACAGGAATCTAGGTCCTGATGATAGGCAACTCTCTTACAAGATATGAGATATGAATAGCCATGCCCCAGGCAGAGGAAGGTTTCATTAATGTAGAAGACTGTCCGAAGACATATGAAACCAATGGGAATAGTCCTTTTCTTCCTCTTCTGTTTAATCATAGATTAGACTATACTGTTTTTATATCACAACTCAGTAAGCCTGTTGAAAGTTCTAAGCTTGGAGATGACATATGGAAGCTGAGGTTCACTGTATGAGTTTGCCTTTCTAGATGGTTTGCTTTAAGCATGTAACTGATTATGTTGTTTGGCTGCTGCTGCAGTGTTCTTTAAATGCTCTATTCCATGCATAGGGTTTTTTATTAGTAAGAATTAGCTTAAACATTTTGCCCTGACATTTTAAATCATTCATTTGTTCATCCATTCATTAATTTTTAAGATTCAGGGTAGCTCAGAAGCAAAAAGATTTGATTTGACCTGCTGTATATATATGCGGAAAATCCTAGTTTGGATTTGTGATATAATTATCCACAAAATTTAAGGATTGAAATAGACTTATTTTCAAAACAAATTAATAATAAAAATAAATCTTTGTGACTAAGACTTAATTCCATATTTACATTTGGAAGAAGAAGTTTTTATTTTATATTGATTTTATGCTAGAATGGCTGCTCATTTCAGAGCAATTACTCCAGTTTACATAAAACATACATGATTCTATGATCAAACCTTTACTATAGGTCCCACTACTGTCTCAGAAAACATTGCTAACTGAAAGTCACATAAATTTTGTTGTGATGTTTCCAAGGAAACACAGTTTTCTTCCACTGCCAGTTGGTTTCACCATATGTGGAAGATATGTATTTTTTCTCCTTGTGTAGTCTTCTGGTTTTCTTTCAGATTTCCTTCTGTGATGACTGCATATTTCACTTTGCATCTGCAGTGTCTTTGCATTGAATTGAACCAGGCTTTCATTCTAACCTTGCTTTTTCCATGTATCAGGCACCACACCAGGTTCAGCTATCTTCCAGTCATAGTACGTTGTGTCTGATTTTACATTTCAGGATTTTGTTATTGGGTGTTTTTGTTTGTTTTGGTGGTTTTTTTTTTGTTTTGTTTTTTGTTTCCCCCCCCACCTCCCCCTCTATATGCTCCTACAAGCTTCTGCCAAATGGCTCCTATGGTGACACTGCTAAATATTTTTCTGTGTACCTTGGTTTGCCCTCTGTCATCTTTGCCTTCAGAAGAAAAAATAGTATCATGACATTCCATCCACACTGCCTCTATAATAAGGCTAAACCAGGTTTTTTTTGGTATATACTTGTTTTACAGGGCATTTTCAGTACATTTTCTACTTGTAGAGGGTCCTAGCTAAAGAGCAGCATGCGTGAATTTTCAGTTCTTGTTCAGCTTCTGTTGCTCTGCCCATATTTATTCACCTCCGTAGAACTCTCTTTCATCAACTCTCTGCCTGCCACCTCTAATGCAAAGGGCACTCTCTAGAAGATGGCCATGCTCTTGACTTTTAAAGTGCTTTCAAGGCTTTATTACAATTTGTGTAAGTGGCTTCACATTTGTGAGTGCTGCAATCATACATATTTATGTTACTTCAGAGGTCATAGTGAAAAGGCACAAGAATCAGCTCCATGATGTCATGAATCAGCTTCATGACAATGTTTCCATAAGGCAGCCAATACTATTTCTAGGGCATACACTATGCCAGCCTAGCAGTTCACCTGTGTACTCTTACTCTTTGGGAAATGTAAAGTAGCTTGGACAGCTTTTACAGAGTGTGATACATCAGAATTATTGGAAGGTAAAACATATCCCGCAGTGTAGGTTATGGCATGTCAGCTGCTGACTTCATGGTAGTTTTTTACTACAGCCGTTCCTATGGCTGACCTGCCTCCACATCTCATGTTTCTATGACTTTGTGTGCATTTTAAAAGAGTGAATAAATATTCCTGAAGCAGGATAGTAATATGTCACTTCTGTCTACCCATATATTGTTAAATGAAGGTGTGTCATAGCCCTGTGAAGTATTACTGGCTACTTTGGTTTCCCATGTTTAAAGTTAATATTTGCTATATTTATAAAGATTTTAGATTTACCATTTTTTAAATTCTTTTCAAAGCAAAATATTCTTTATTTAGCCATTTTTCTTACATGATTAGTACTGAACACATATTTTGGTGCTAATAGCATCACACATGTAAATCGTTCTTGTTGACTCCTGCACAACGAGTTTGGAATACTTAAAGTGCAGCACTTTTCAGTGGAAATTCTGTCTTGATTTTGCAGTTAAGAGGGATTTTTGCAGTTTGGAGTTTTTGTGTGTGTGCTTGTTGGAACTCAATACAGTAGATGAAATATGGAGAAGAATCTTAAAACTAATTTGCAGATTATGCATTATTGAAATGATTGATTAAATTATGGCCTAGTTGGAAGAGGAAGCTCTGCATGAATACTGCTTCAGGACTTTTCAGCTGCTCGTGGCTTGTATAGATCAGCTGAAAAAGGTGACTTCCTATCTCACAGCATAATTCTCACTTTTCAGTCACTGTAAGGCTGATATTTCTGTGGTTCAGGAGTACGAATTTAGTAGATCTATAGCACAGGGAAAACCTTAAAAATTCATGGGAGTTCTAAAAAATTGTAAAGGCTGTAATGGTGTTTTCAGCTGGATTTTTGCTGTAAATAAAGTCTATTAATCTAACTCCCTTGAATATTAGAGTAAGCAATTGCCTCACACTCAGTTCCTCTGTTTTAACTCAGCAGCTTGTGTAGCACTCTGGATCTGGAATTGCAGGAAAGTGTCTGTTCAGCCCTAGACTATAGCACGCACAGGGCATGTATCTGCTGAAATTTACTACCAGCTGTCCAATAAACACAATTTTAAAGGGTCTCTGCATTTGTTAATTTGGATGAATTGACAGAATGGCATAACCACATGGCTGGTACAGATGCTGAATTTCAAATTCATGATCTTATTCAGAAAAGTACTAGAAATCACCAATGTGCTATTTCCTACTTTATTAGAATTTATTTGCTTTAACCATGTGGACTTTTTATTTGTTTGGTGGTTTTGTGCTTGTTTGGTTTTTTTTCAAATGGCCCCAAACCATTTTGGTGCAAATTCTTCAGTGCCATGAGAGTCTGAGGGAGACACTGAAAATGGAAAATTTCAGTCTCAGTGTTTCCAGTATGACAAAGTAATGAGCAATGGAAAATAAGATGTGTTAATGGGAAATGTTTGTCACCTTTACTAGTAAGAAAGGCTTGTAAAAGAAAGGCTTGTAATACTGCTTATGGTGCAGACAGGACAGCTTTTAGTCACAGTGTTTTTTAACTTTCTCAGGCTGCAAAGGGTAAGGCAACTGAAATGCTTAGATGATAATTGGCTTTTGATAGTGACAGTTCTTTACAGGTGTAATTAATAAGGTACAGTATAGTCTTTGCCATCTGCTTAAGTTACATTTATGAGAAAAATGCTTTCCCCATGGTGTAAAGACAAAGATAATTATGTTTTGATAGCTCAATTACCTGTGAGCATTCATTAAAGTTCCTCACTTAAAAAAAGAAAAGGCACCAGCAAAACATAATGTATATGTAGTATTTTTACTGGAATGTCTTACTCAGTGAGCTCCATACTTGAGTCTGTGAGGCTTTGTCAGTGCTTCTGACCTTACCTTCAAATGTCTGTCTGGGATGCAAAAGATGGCTTAGAAAGTGATACTGAGGAGAAAAAACAAAATCATTTAAGCCCATGGTGAATGGTTACTCCATTTCTATCGCTCTCCTCCTGTGCTACTGTTGTGTTTGGTTTTTTTTAGGAAAGGCCCAAGAGCCAGAAGTGATAAGTCTGTTGTCTAATGCCAAGAGATATTGCGAGGTGCCCAGTGTGAGGTGGGATGCACATTGTTTTGACCTCACTGAATTGTGCAGCTATCACACAGGCCTCTGTGGTTATGAGGGCTAGATTTCGGACAGCCCTTTCCAGTCCAAGATACCTGGGATTCCTCTCCACCCAATAAGGGTCATGCCAAAGTTGACTTGAATCTGTCTTCTAACTATCTAGAATATGCCTGAAGATGTCTGAGTTATTTGAACATAAAAATTATCAGACATTTGTATTTTCAGGTTACTCACTTTTCAGGGGAATATAATGGTCTGAAAACCAGCAAGTTTTGTGTTTCTGAATGATTTGTCTGTGCCACACGACTTGATTGATTTAATCTGGGATCTTGTCTCTATGACTGGAAGAATATAACTGGAGGCAGCTAAAAGGTGGAACACACACTTAACATATTCAGTGGGGAAATTGTTTCATACTTTCTATCCAGTGTGACGTGTAAAGGCTTTCACAGATTTGCTTTCTGTGTTTTCATTATCCATCTAAAGGACTAAATGTTTTCTAACTCTTACTAAATGCTTTGCCTGGGTGAGTCTTTTCAATAGTTGAATAGGATTATTCTTCGATGTTAAGTAAAAATAATATTCCTTTTCCTGCTTTTTAATTCTTCTTGCATTGAATGTTGCCTTCCTCTTCCATTTTGAGAGAGGATTATTAAACTTATAACCTCAATGACTTCAATGTCCATATTGCAAATCCCCTACAGCCTTTCTGGCTGCTTACTTTATAGCTGTGAACTATAAATTTTGTCATTTCAATATCACTGTGGAGTTTTTGTTGGGGTTTTTTAGATCATTAAAGAAAAACCAAAAGAATACAATTCCTTTAAGTACCCTTATAAAGGAGGACCTTATAAAGCCCTCCTTTGAAAAACTGATCACACTCTGTTTTCCATTCCTTCCCTTACACTACTTCTGAACTGTCAGAATATTATCCTGTCCAACGATTATATTTCCTAATTATATTCTTATTAAAAACTTTCCTAAGGGCTTTCTAAATGTTATACATGCTCTCACACTTTGCCAACTGTTCCTTTTGAAAGGATTCAGTTTTTCTTTGAAAAGTAATCCTCTTTACTTTCTATTACATTTCTCAATATGAGCAATATTTCTGTGACAGTTACTCCATTATGAATGACCTGGTTAGGACTGAATAGAATTTCTACTCACCTGTTATTCATCTGGTCAAACACAAAGCTTTTTAGCTGACTGATCTGGTAACAAAACAAAAACAAAAGGAAAAAATAATGCAATGTCTTCTTGAACTCAGCTGAAAGTTGGTATTTTAAGAGCTTACAGACCCCCTAACTGAGGACCTTCCTAGGCTGTTGGCTGTGGCTGTTTATTCACCAATTTTTTTCCGGTACCAGCTCTTCTGACTTAACCTTTCTCAGGCTGTTCCTCTTTAATCAGAGCTTCCTAGCATCTTTTGTGTGAAGAAAATTACTACAATGTCATCATCTCAGCTCCCTAAAAATGTCCTTACTCTCCTTGGTGAATAGTTTTATATGTTTTACACCACACGCTGGTGTGGTAGACCTACGAATTCATTGCTCCTTCCACAAATAGAAGTGTGAGAGGATGAAGAAACTCACCTAGGTGATTTGGAAAGCTGCCTACCATCTGTTGTTGGCATTACCTGGCTTTCGGTATGATGATGGCAAGAACCCTTATAATGTCTGAGCTTGCCTGGGTCTCCTGTGGGGCTGCAGCAGGTGGAGCTGACGTGCAGCATGTGTTCAAATAAACTATCTGCCTCAAAAATGACAATTCATACATTTGGGAGAATGAACTATCTGATGTGATTGTCTCCAGGAGGAAGGAACTGGGCAAAATTAAATAGCAGATCCTTAATGACCTGTGTAACATACTAAAGAAAGGGACTGAAAAATACACACAAAATGCCATGAGCATTTTATATCCTGTCTGCCTTAGTGACATGCACAGTGAGAATTTGTAACTGTGGAAAAACATACAAGACTGATCATGAATTACAACTTATGTTCTATAAATACATTAAAAAAAACCTTACATGGATTACAGTTACTAAATAATAAACCTGTATGTGATCTGAAAAAAATAATCTGCTGTGTCTCAAGGTAATGCCTTGCCAGAGTGCTGAAATATTAAATACTGAATATCAGTTTTATAATTGACTTAACTGCAATTCAGAAATTGCAGAGCTTGCTGGCTTTGAGGAGATACTACTTTTTTTTGTTTGCAGCCATAGAACATGATGTGACAAATTGATATTTTGAGGTAAGGACCAAAACCCACATGCTCTGTGGCAGTTCAGCAGCATTTTCAGAAGTTGTTAAGAACAAATACCAAACATATTAAATAGGACTTGCACTACTAACAAATTTAGAAGGTTTTGAAAATCAGAAACATAGTCTGTGTTGTAAAACAAATAGAAATCTGTGATCACAGAAATGAATTGTTTTCTGAAGCAGTTACATATTTGTGATAGATAGGCAACACTTGCTGATGACAACTGCCAATGTGATTATTTGACAAACAGAAGTGGTGCAGGGCCTGATTCTCCACTGCTGCAGATCACTCAAGGACATTCAAGACTGGGTAAAGTGACATTTAATCTCTCAGGAGTGTCTGAAATCATTTAGTGTTTGAATGAGGTGACTGCCTGAGCTTCTAGGCAAGAATGAATTGGGGTCATAACAATTTAATAGTTGGTTTCAAAGCTTAGCTTTAGGTTCATATGCTAGCAGGCTGGCATCAATTTATGCTGGTATAATTTAAAAGTACTGCATGGCATGCCCAAAAGGATATGTCAGATGGATTAACATACATTAAGTTAGCTCCCAAGGTTATTAATGATTTTTTAAAATATAAACATTGAATTAGAAACAGATTCAGTCATGAGATGACTGTAACTAGCACTAGCAAGCATTGTGGAGTACTAGGAACAGACCTGGGGTGCAAAAGAGTAACCATTGAGTACTCAGCACATACATTATTTGTATTTCTGTGGGTTTTACTGTCTACAGGCTCTAGTCTGGTCCTGTGGGCTGGCTGCCTATTGGAACAGAAAAGCAGTCTGCTCTCTAAGGCTGCTCTGCCAGCCTTGGTTTCTGAAGTACGATCCCTATCCAAATTAAAACATTACAATAGACATGTCTCATCTGAATCTACTATTTTACTTAAAAAGTAAAGTCTTCAATAATTTTTCTGTTTATTACTATGCTATGAGCTGCTTTCATTCTTTTCTGTTTAGGTTCCAATGTCAATGTGAAAGGTGCAAGAAGTTGGTTCAAATGAACCCTGGTCTTTAGGGAAAATCTGTGTGTAGTTTCGATTCCTGAAAATGCCTTGCTAGAGTATCTGCAAATAGGAAAAATCTTAAACTGTATATATATCACTACTCAAGTAGTCTGGCTACATGCTTGATGTTCAGGCTTTTCAATTACCTTCCTGAAGCATATGCATCTTCACAAGTACACAGGAAAACAGGCACCCAGGCACCCAGGCGTTGATTCCATTGTCTGCGCTGTGTCATGTGGTATCACTGAGATGCCCTAAAGCACAATGCTCTTTGGTTATGCTTTAGGGATAGAAGAAGGCTGTACAAAGTTTTTCTAAATGTGCTGTATCTTTAACATGCGTTTCTAAGAGTGGAACATCCAATCATTTGCATCAGTTGGTTTTACCTCTCTCTAGTTTTAGCCAAGTACTGCTACCCATGAGAGGGCTGGGAAAGACCTGTTCACTAGGGCATGTAATGATGGGACAAGGACTAATGGTTTTAAGCTAGAGGAGAGTAGATTTAGGTTGGATATTAGGAAAAAGTCTTTAATACGACAGTGGTGGATCACTGGAACAGGTTGCCTAGAGAGGTGGTGGAGGTCCCCTCCCTGGAGATGTTCAAAGTCAGGCTTGATGGGGTTCTGAGCAACCTGGTTTAGTGTGAGATGTCCCTGTTTATTGTAGGGGGGTTGGACTAGATAACCTTTACAGGTCCCTTCCAACCCAATGCATATTGTGATTCAATCATTCTATGATCAGTAGACTAGTTAGATTTAAGTGCATTCTTGAAACTTGGCATATGCTTAAATGGTTCTTAAATGGTTCTCTGAAAAGGGGTGGATTGTCATGGGTGCAATGAAACTCACGGATTTGACCACAGATAATATTATTTCCCCTCCACAGATATATTTGGTGCAGAAAAGAGGTTTGTTGACTCTTTCATCAACCGGAGAGACAGAACGTTTAAATTATTACCTACATAAAAGATAGTAAAATTTTTGTTATAAGGAGCAAATGATCATCAGTCAATCTTTTTTATTAATGACAGAATCAAATAGGGGAGCATGTTTGAAAAGTGTCAGCCTGGAATATTTCATTTTCTGTAAAGAGCAAATAGAATGAGACACTTATTTGCAGCATACTTCCCTTCCACAGCAAATCAGAATAACAAGGACATTTAAATTATTTTTTTTTTCCAATAAAATCATTGCAAAACCATCCAGGCTTAATATGAGTAGCAGAGGTCATAATAAATCCTTATTGTTGTCTGCTGGAATATCAGATTTCTTTTAGGGGAAATAAACTGAAATACATTTGCTAAATACACCGTAAAAACACTGTTACCCAAGGTTTTTAATTTTCCTGTGCAACAGACCAGTTTGATGAATTGTCCTGATTAGCTCTGGAGAATTTGATATTAAAATTAGGTGGGAGAGAAAGAGAAAAAAAAATAATAATTGCATTCTTGGGAGTCATCATAGGAGCATAGAATAGTTTGGAGACCTTTAGAGGTCATCTAGTCAAACCCCCTACAGTGAGCAGGGTTGCTCAGAGCCCTGCCCAACCTGGCCTTGAATGTTTCCAGGGGTGGAGCATCTACAACCTCTCTGGGCAACCTGTTCCAGTGTTTCACCACACTCATTGTAAAAAATTTCTTCCTCCTATCTAGTGTAAATCTACTCTCTTCCAGTTTTGAAATCATTACACCTGGTCTTATTGCCCTGCTAAAAATGCTGTCTCCATCTTTCTTATGGGCTCCCTTTAAGTATTGAAGGGCTTCAGTAAGGCCTCCCCAGAGCCTTCTCCTCTCCAGACTGAACAACCCCAACTCTCTCAGCCTGTCTTCATAGCATTATGGATTGATGCATATGAGGAATTGGCAGATCTATCAACTAGGAACAGGTCTTTTTTTTACCTCGCACCTAGTATCACGATAACTAGCTTACTAGTGAGTTCAAAAAGAGCATATCATTGCCAAAAGCAGGTAATGACCCAAATCTCTCTCTGTTGTGGTGTGTGCCCCATGCTGGTGGAATGTTTCAACTGAATGCTCACTTGAGAGCAGAGCCAGCACCTACAGCAAGTCCCTCCTATCCTTGCAGTGTCTGTCATGGGACTGGGCTGGCTGCACACACAGGGAGATAGCAAAGGTGGGTCTGCTGGCCCTGACCTGCTCTGAGGTGCTGAAAAGGACTGAAAACTCAGGCCTGGTCTGCAAAGAGAAACAGGCATTAGAGCACCTAACTTTTAGGTAACACATCCCTCTCCTCTAGAAGAGGACTGAGAACAGACCTGGAAATGGTGCCTGGCCTCTCAGGAAGAGGCAGCAGAGAGGAGTCCAAAATGAGACCTTCATTGCTGTGAAGCAATGAGAAATGCAGACTGCAAGGGAATAGTTGGAAATGCCTCATCATTCTGAAAGCAAGGGCATAAATCAGGGTGAGAACAGAGGTGCTAGAGCCCAAATAGTATTTAGAGAACAGAATCCTTTCCCAAAGACAGATGCGAATGTAATACCTACGCCCCAAGAGAGCTTGGGCCCACATCTCTTCTTCTTGCAAGTCTATTTACAGCTAGACTACTATGTAAAACACTGCATAACCACCTCCTCTGATACATTTTTAAATAGGGTTGTCTGTGAATGAGAAATCGGTGCTGTCCATGCAGCCGAGTAACTGCAGAACATTCACCCTGTGAGATTCTTTAGGGACAGAGGCAGGGCTGCTTAGTTGCCTTCTATTATATCTCAGGTGGGGGGCTGGCTGCTGCTGGAGCATCTCTGGGACATGTATGCAGGCACCTAAAGTGTGTTTAGGGCCAGCAGGGAGGCGCTCAGAGATCCAATGTGTCCCTGACCACTGTGTGAGGCCTTTCAGGTTGCATTTTACGACTGTGGTGAAAGGCTGCTGAAGACCTGTTTTAGGTGTCTGAATCCTTTCTTTGTTTCTGGCTTTTGGTGCTCTCTGGCTAATCAGCAATAATGATTGAAATAACAGAGATCACTCCTCAAGCTACACTTTTTGTAGAATGGAGAGAAAATATATGCTGGTGAAAATCAACTTCCTGGTTCAGTTCTGTAAATCAATAACAACAGATGTTAAAGGGAATGTTAAAGTAAAATCAGAAAGTACATTTTAATATAGTTCTCTTTGTGCAGTCTGTACTATAAATGGCAAGCTACTAAAAGACATTCTTCATGTTATGCATCTTAATTCTCTAATTTTGCTCTTCAGTTTGAACTACAAATGCAACAGTCTCTGGATTTTTACACTTGTTGGCTAATGGAATAGATGGCTTCAGCATTGTCCTATGAGAAAAAGACATGCTACAGACTGTGACAAATTAACTTCATTAATTTAAGGGGTGAAGGCTTGCTGCTGGATGAAAACTAGTATGAAGTTGGACATGACTGCCTAACAGTAATGATACAATTTCTCATTTTTGCTTTATTATGCCTGCTAAGTGCAAATTTAACTTCAGAGTTCAGCCAAGAGGAAAAATATCAACAATATTAACATCAGACAGAAAGTAAATTTTTCCTTTTAGCACGTATTTTTCTTCATTAGTCTTTTTTTAAAAGAGATCAAGTTTAAAGAAAATTAATAGTTCCTTTTCCATGGCTACAGAGATAATATTTTATATTTTTCCTTTAAGCTGTTATTTTCCATACAACATGACAATAATTGCTAGATTAAAAAAAGAGCAGTTTGATCAAGCTTGAATGCTGGCAATATCCTATTTCCATTGAAGTCAGAGAGACTTCCTCAGTAAGAAGAGAGTAGGAATTTGTTTCACAATTGTTTCTTTTCTCATGCCAAATCCTCTTTCTCTCATCCGAGACAGTGAAGAGTTCTACTTTCAATCACAGTGCTGTAAATCTGGTCTAACTGAATTGACTCAATGGGCTTATTTTTGTAGAGATCACTATAAATGAGAGAAGGATTTATCCCAGTTGGATTCACGCTTGTTATTAGTGGGGCAATGTACTATGTAATTGGCTCCACCAATAAGACTTTCCCAGTATGAACTTATTTTCCATCCAGTGTGTGGAAACAGATGGAATATATCATAGTGTCTGATAGATATGAAAGGTACAGTATCCTGGAAAAAAAGAAGTTTTTATTTGGCTGAGGGTTTTCATATTTTTTCCTGATATTTAAAAATAGCAACAAAGCAACATGTATTGTTCTCCATTGCTCATTTATTCTTTCTTAACTGTCCTAGATGTTCTGACTGCTGGATCCTAAAGTAAGAAGCACACAAGGTGCTGTTTATTACTTTATGACACCCATAAGGTACTAAGGTTAGATGATCTAGAAACACATAATTCAAATCTTAGGTAACTCATGGTAAATGAACATGAAGAATATGAAGATAACAGATTGAAGAAAAGCAAAATCTGACAAAATTCACATGCTCATAGTTGCATTGAGGGTGGGATTTTAGCTTGGAAAATGTTGTAGTTGAGATAAAAAATGTTCTCTTCTGTAATTACAAGACACCAGGAAAGTAGAGGGTCTTTTCTAGACAGAGGAGAGAGTGTTAGTATGAAATCTTGGTATGAGCCGTTATATTTTTTAACTTCATGGAAGAACAATTTTGAGTGGGTGCTGTGATCATCTGGGAGCTCTCAGCCAATCTGAGTTACTACATTTCAGAGCCAAGAACTTATTAAGCATGGATATTTCTATGGGACCCTTGAAAATTTAATTTTTTTTTCTTACTGCAGCTTTTCTAAACAAGCAGGGAACATGCTTAGACTATGCTTAGAAATCTGGAATATATTCAAACAATGAAAGAGTGAAAAAAATATTTTTTTTTCTTGTAAATTCAGACATTCAAAGTAGCTAAAGGCAGCAGTGATTTATGTGCTTGGGCTCCTCTTTGTATTTTGGCAGGTTTCTGTGCATATGTATTTCAGCTGCTTTTCACCTGTACACGTGTTCCAAGAATTCATGCAATATAAATTAAGCATGTTTGCCCTGCCTGATATGTTATTTGTGAGGCAAGAGCCATTACACATTGTCATTTAGAGAGTATAACACATTTAGGAAGTCTAAATTATTAATGCTTACAAAAGGAATACAAAATTTAATTCTGATTTGAGCATGCCATTTCAAACCACCTTGGTTCTTATTAGAGTTCTGATAATCTAATGTTAGATTCATTACCATCTAAAATTATTGCAATCTGCTGTCTTTTGTTTTGATTCAAAGTCCATAATTATGCCACATGATGTCAGTAATTACTGAGGCTGCTTTAGGAAGATATGCAAGGAAAAGATGATCAAGCCAAGTTTAGATTTGTGATGTGGTTGTACAAGTGCGTCAGAAACTGCATTTTAGTAGTGGATCTGTTTACACTTGATGTTTCATAGGTTCCAGAAAAGGAGGAATTATGCTGGAAGAGTAGGAAAACAAATTAAATATAGTCTTGAATCATCCAAGATTGAAAGGAAGGGACTGCTAGCCACATGAGGGTGAAGTTTCTATTGTATTTAATCCTTTCTTGCACCAAATTCTTTTAAAGACAATAAATGCTTTTTGTAAAACCTGCTCTGCTTCCAAGTAAAGCAGAATAGAACACTCATACCTGCTGAAAATGAATACGTTACTGGCTCCAAATTATGTTCCAGATGTTATAGTTTAAAACATAAAAATATTTACTTTTCCTAAGCAGTAATCAATTAGAATAATTTTGTCTTCTCTTTGTAAATTAATAAGGCAGTCTTTCCACTCCAAGAGGAAGGATGAAGTGAATGTCATTACTAGTCTTAGTTTTTGTATGCCTTATTATGAACACTTCAGTAATTAAATGAGATTCTACAAGGAGTATAAAATGTGAACTACACATCCAGAATAATTTATTGTAATAATGTACCATTACATCACAATTTGATCCATCGTTTAAAAAAAACCAGCAAACATCTTTGAGGAAGCCTAAATCCACTAATGGGACACAACATCATGGGTTATGTTGTGTTTAGGTTTTTTTTGTAATGTTAAAAAAAATGTGGGTATGAGAACCAAGATAGGTAGGTGCAATGGTGGGTGCTGAATGTGAAGTATTTGAAAGGCCCTAATTTTCATTCCATGAAAATGCATATCTCTTAAAAAGTTCCAGTCTTGATAACTAGAAGCAGTTGCTCCTGAGAATTTTGATGGTTTTCTCACTTTAGATTTATGGTTGGTTTTTTTTTTTTGCATTCTAGTTCTCATGACCACCTTTCATTTAGAAGCTTGTATTCTTTTGAAGGCAGATTTTTTTTTAGAATTAAAATAAACAGTATCCCTGGCTAGAGAGGCAATACATTGTGTGTTGGAGTTTCTGATCCATCAAAATAATGGATTTTCCATATTCTGCCATTGGAATTAGAAAGAAGTAGGAGAATCCTGTAAAATTTCAGGCTCTGAAATTTATTGGAGCACTTAAAATGAAGAAAGAGTAAGGAAAATCAAACTGAAACTTGGCAAAAAAAGGGCTTTTCCTGTTGGCTTTTGCATGAAGAAAGGAAAAAGGATCAAGTCTGATGGCAGTAACCAGTCAATTTGTGGAAGCAGATATAAATCAAGTACTGCTTTATAACCAACCCTGCTGCACATTTGGAATAAGTTGAGTTCCTGCAGTGGGCATTATTTTAAATTTGTTCTGCTGAAAATGAGAAGATGATGCTTCGTGAAATTGCTGCCCGGGTTCAAGACGAAACCCGGAGTTTAGTAAGAAGAGAAAAAGGAAGAGAATAAATATTGTTAAAATGAAATGTCAAGAGATTACAGTAAAATGTCTGGGATTACTATTCTTAGTCCTTAGTTTTACTTTGTTAGGTTAAAGAGCTACTATTTGTGAATTATATGAAATATGAAGAAAGAATTAAAGTAGGTTGGAGACAAGTGTGATGACTAAACAGTGTTATAAAAGCAATCTCCCTTTACAGATTGAAATTGTTGTTGCCAGATGATGCAGACAGCTGATTGTTGTTGATTATAGTGAGAAGAAAGATACTTGGTAATTGGCCTCAGACCACTTGGAGAATTCAGTAACCAAAGTGATGATACTAGATTCTCTGAAGGCATTAGGAAACCCCTAGTGCTATGGGACAGAGTAAAAACTGTACCCCTGCTGTTGGCCAAAGACTAACAAACCCATTGAAAAGTTCTCCATCTGGTTTTATAAGAAAGGTAAAGCAATTAGTGGCTAAATCAGAACCAGATTACAGAAAACCAAAAAGTAGCTGCATTGAGGCAAAGGTGAGAACCTCTCACAGCAAATCTGCTGAACTGGGAGAGAAGTTCTGGTTTTGCTGTCTCAGAGCTCCCAGTGGGATATTTGGGTTTCTTGCTAGGTAGTTTTGAAGTCTTGGATCTCCTCCTCCTCACTTCAAGCATCTTCTAGACTTCCTCAAATAGCTCTCAGAAAAAAACAGAAACACCCAAATCAACAACAAAACCAAGCAAACCCAAACAACAACTCCAAAAAACCCCAAGAACAACCCCCCCAAAAAAATCCCACACTCAATAAAACTCAACAGCAGCCCTTGCAACTTGGTGTGGGGTGTCTTGTATTGTTCAAATGCAGACAGTGGTCAGGAGAGTAGAAGGACCATGGATTAGTCTAAGACAGCAAATTTAGTAGTGTAATTTGATTGATGCAGGAACAGGCATAGGACTCATTACTTCTGTGTCAGGAATTCAGCCTGGATCGTCAGAAAGTGTGTAGAGCCGATAGAGCTTGCAGACAGAGGTGGTTCCTGGAGCTGGCTGCTTAATGAGGGCAACAGCACAGCAGCAGCAGCATGAGAAGTTGTGGCATGTAGCATTTGCTGGCGTAAATAAGAAAACTATGGCCTGATATTACCTGTACAACCCTCAAAATGAAGATGGAAAGGGGGAAATCACTTTCCTGTTTTATCACACAGTCAAAGCAAACTAATAAGTTTCTGTTAGCAGTGTGCCAGCTAGGTTAGATAAAGAATATCCAGTGAAAAGGTATGCCCAGAATTCATCTGAGATGCATTTTAGGAGTTTGCTGTGCTGCATCGGGAAAGAGGTATTTCTGTTCTTGTTGCCACAGTTATTACAAAGCTAGATTTAATTAAAATATTTATAACCTGAACCTAATTTCAATCTGATAGTATTATATCTGAAAATGCAATTTTCTTAGTTTGTATGTAGTGAGAGATATGCCTTCAAGTAATGCAACCTTATCACCTTTTCTGACTATAACTGCTGAAGAGGAAACGGAAAGAGTTATTTCTGTTCTTGTTGCCCCAGTTATTACAAAGCTAGATTTAATTAAAATATTTATAACCTGAACCTAATTTCAATCTGATAGTATTATATCTGAAAATGCAATTTTCTTAGTTTGTATGTAGTGAGAGATATGCCTTCAAGTAATGCAACCTTATCACCTTTTCTGACTATAACTGCTGAAGAGGAAACAGTTTCTGGTAATTACAGCTCAGGGTACTCTCCCCCATAGAGACAATGTGATGTTTTAATTACCTATTTTTATTCCAAATAAGCAAAACTTCAGCTTCCTTAACCTGAGATAATTTCAGTTCTCACTCAAGAAGAATTATTTTGCAGGTTGTTTTACTAATTAAATTAAATGTTAGAGTGATTTCTGGAAAATATATTCTGTTGCAAACTAAAATATTTGGAACAATCTACAAAATTTTAGTTTCTTGTGTGATTTTTTTCAATACAAAATCAGGAATTTGAACTTGTGTAACAAGAATGTCCTGATATAACAGGTTAGAAGTTTAGGCACTGTGAGACAGTGATGCTGTTGCCATTTCTTCTTGTGGGAATCCAAGGCAATTCCCCTGACTTGGGTGATTTACACATATGAAACTCTCAGATTTGACTGAGCTTTGTGGAATTTAGGCTTCTGCTGGTCTGGGTTGAGCAGGACAGCTCTGGGCATATGGAAGCTGATCTCTGGAAAGCTTTTACAGAATAAGCTTTAATTTAAATTGTGAACATTGTGAAATGTGAACAATGAGATATTGTGAACTTTTGCAATAACCTTTTATAAATGGTCATTAATTATAATTTCCTAGCATGGAAAGGAAGCTGCAATGGAGTTCTCTATATAGAATTGTTGGCTGCTCACCCCTTTATTTCACTAGATCAGGATTTGTATTCTGGGGAATTAAATGTAATTGAAGTGCCTTCATAATCTGTGGTCATTTAACATATTTCAACTGGGTTATTGTGTGTGAAACATGAAGGTGTTTTAAAATGACTGAGAGGCCATCAACCAAAGCAGAAAAGAGAGAAAGAGACATAATTCTTCCATCTTTTTACAAGTCACTAATAATCAAAATAAGTTTTGGTAAACAGTGCCTTATTCTCATGCCTGTTGAGCAAAAAGTGTCAATTCCTTTCACAAACGTGTGGGAAGAAATTGGGGAAAATGGCTAGTTACACTGTTTAGCTGTGACTGATAAATCACAAATGTCATTGGAGAGTTTTTTGTGCCAGACTGTTTCAATGTATTATAATAACAATGTGTACATATAGTATATGTTGGGAGGTATAACCTGGAATATTTTGTTTCCTCCAATAAATGATGAATGTATTTTGGTCATTTGAGAAAGGAGGGATTTTCCATGCAGTTGTGACCCTCTGGGGCAGAGTGTGCTGCTGTCAGAAACAGCCTCCCCAGCGACTTCATACCACTTCAGATTAGACCTTTTCATTGCTTCAGCTCAGGAGCATTCTTCCTGGGGTGCATTTTAAAAGGAGCTGGAAAATTTATTTAAACAAAAGGTAACATATTGTCTTGTGAGGGAATTCATGTCTTAGCACAGTAATGGGCAGTCATTGCTCTGCTTTTTTTGTACCATCTCCTCTTACCTGAAGCTGGGTAATCATCGTAATTGTCTTTTTTTTCCTTTGGAAAATACAAAAATAATTTATTCTTTTAAAGAAATCAACTGATCTGTGAATAATCCCATTGATTTGAATCAAAAGACTTGCAGCATGATTAACAACTGCTAAATTTTACTGTCCCTTTTTTGGGTGATTATTCTTCTGATGCAATACTGTGCAAGAATAGATTATTTGGGAGAACTGGCTTATTTTCACTCTTTTTCACTTCATAAATACATCGTATGATCACACATGAGAAACTGAGGTCTGATATTCTGTATTCCCAACACAGTAACCTGTGCTGTTTGGTGGTTAGAATTTTATTTTGTAGAATCATCACCTTGATCATGCAATAACATTTAATATTCCTTAAAGTGCTCCATATACCCTTAATACTTTAGTAATATACTTAACACTTTAGTAAAACATTGTGAAAAATAAACTAACAAAAATTAAACACTCTGGAGGACATGTCTAGCCAAATATTGCAAGCTGTATTTGAAAACCAGCAAAAAGTTTCTGTGTTTTGTGTTTGTGTTGGTTCAAGTACCATAAAACATAAATGGATAATGCCCTGAAGAGAGGATGAGATTCCAGTGTAAATGTGTAGGAAAAAATATATTACAGTGTACTACAGCACTCTAGCAGTATCTGGTATCAATGCAAAATAGTTTAAGGCAAAACTGTGTATTACTAGGCCCAAAATTGGCCTCGTATCTTGTTGAATCCAAGTAGATAATGATTTGTGCTGAAGGAGGTGAGTATTTATTAGTGTGTCCAGGCACAGAAATAAAAGAATCATGTACCATGTAAGTTTACACGAGTCAATGACAGGCAAAACCCAAATAAGAAATGAAAATGCTGTTCAACTAATGAAAACACATGTGCCAGAGGAAGCAACTGCTACAAATGCTTCATAAAACAGTCTTGTAGTGAATTGTCACCACAGAAGGCTGCAGGTTTCTAGGTAAAAACTGGAAAAACTAAGGTAAACTAATTTCCATGAAGAGTCTGTTTACTTTTAGGCTTTTCTCATGGGGTCTTTTTCATGAGAGATCCTACACAGCATCCTTTCTTGTTTTTTTCTGTAGCTACTGAACGAAGAGCACCAAGGAGCCCCTGCTCCTGTAAACAAGGGTCAGGCAAGGTCCTCAATAACCCCATCAGGGACTGAGGAGGGGATAGTCCCTGGGTGGGAGCAATGACTTTGCCAGTCACGCAGTGCTGGTTTACAGCTAAGGACAACATTTCTACAATACACCCTTGGATGTGGTGCCAGTTTCAGACTGTGATGAGCAGGAGGCTGATCAGACCCTTCCGTTTACACCAGCAGCATTGCATCTGGCCTGGGTTTGTCTTAAAAACTTTTGTCAAAGCCCTTTCCTGGCCAGCCCATGCCATGTAACTATCCACTGCCTTTGCAAATATAACAAGGTCAGTATTAGCATAAGTTGGTCATGTTGATGTGTGTACAGACAGCTTTTCACTGGCTCTGCTTGGTCTCTCAGCCTGTCGCCATGGGTAAGCTGGCTCAGATCCAGAAGCCAAGCAGCTGTGTTAGCATCAGGCTGCGCCTCAGCAAATATTTTCTACTTCTCAGCAGGGTGTTTCAGCAGAGGCAGAGCACTGTCCTAGGCAGTCCTCTGGTTTCTGGGGCTGGGCTAGCTTGTGATCATGCCTACCCACAGCAAGTCCTGAGGAGTTTTGCAAATCTCTTCTGAGATATCCAAAGACAGACATCTTCAAGCAGAGTGGCAGCAGTTCTCAACATCTGTAGACTAATCTCTTCTCTTGTTCTTCTCTGCTGGAACAGCTGGGTCTCACATTTGCATCCACACTCACACTTGGCCCATACCTTTGCACTTGAATGAGCAACCTTCCTCCAGGATTTGGTGACCCTCAGGCAGAAATGCTGAGCAGCCAAGACCCTGGGGACAACTGTGTGTTTCTGGTAGCCAGCCTGGGTCATAGAAGCAACTTTCTTTCTTAATTTTGTACTAGAATAAACAAGGCAAGAGAGACCATGTTTTGGTTGTAAAATACCAACTTCCACCTAATTCTTTTAATTTCCTTTGTTATTGTTTCAAGAAAAAAATAATTAATTGCCATGAAAAAGAAAGGAAGCTAACCAGATATTTTAAAGCATACAGAGATGTGAATATTCATTACATCTGGCTGTTCCCTCTAACATTCTATACACATTCTATTTAAAATGAAGTTAAAGGCATTTTAATGTTTTTGTTTGCTTTTCATTTCTTGATGGGTTGTAAAAAAAACAAAACACATTGTGGATTTTGTTAAAAATTACACCCTAACCTGAGGTTACTAAACATGGGCAATGCATTCTTCCCAAATTCAGATCTTTAACATGGCCTGTAAAGGACTTCACATGAAGATTGTCTTTTACTGATACACATCAAATATGGTAGCTAATGGAAAATTGGGGCTGAAAGGACTCCTAGTGCTGCGATGTATTGTGTTAAACATAGTGAAAAGACTTCAATGCTTTTAAGAAAAATACAGAAAACTGAATTTTAAATACCTGGTACAGTTTGCACTAAAAGCTGTTGGGTACATTTACAATGACTTTGGTGAGAGGTAGAATGGCTTTTTCTAATTATATCTAACTTCAGAATGATTGGACTGGGAAAAGAGGAAATTTCTTCTCCTGGTGTTCTGAAAGTTTATACTGCACCAAGAGATTAGAATTGATTAATCTCAATATCAAATTCTAATGATAGAGTCCTTTATCAAAGCTGATATATGAGATAATAAATATAAAAACAAAATAAAAATACCAACAAAGGACTCAATGACTAATCAGTTTCCTTGGCATGGTGCTGGCAGGAATGTGGAGCAGATTTATATACTTCAGATGAATTAGGAAAAGGGTTGGAGTGTATAAATCCTAAAGGAGAAAAATGTTTGTAAGATGATAAGTTCATGGGCTAAGAGATCTTTTAATCACAGGAATTTTAAGGTACCTAGGTTGGTGATGAAATGTCACATCTCCTAATGGTTACTATATATATCTCTTCTGCACAGATCAAAGGGGAAAGATGCTTCTGCTTCTCTTTGCCTGCTGTTCTTATGAATAAACATATATCCTCACTTAACCATTCATTACAGTTTCATAAAAACAATTTCCACAAGGTAACGAATTAACTTGGATCTGGGAAATAAAAATATTAGCAAGAAATACCACAGAATTACTAAGTACTTTCTGCTAGCAGGTCATCTGAGGCAGCTGAGGTGGATTACGTTCAACCGAGAAACTTTTGTTTGGAGCCAGATACTGCTAGTGCAAGGATTAGTTGCAGGACTGATTTATGCACCTGCATAAATCTTATGGTGAAAACAGTAGGAACTAACCCAAAAAGGAACAGTACTGTGAAAAAAGGGAGCCTTTCCACTGCCTTTGGTGTATTGGTACTCCATAATCTTGTTTGGTTGACACTGACAGAAATAATTAAAATGTCTGTCTTTAACAAACTAATGTAATAATTCTTTTCAATGATAAAGTTCTTTACAGGTGTGAGATAATTTGAGTTTTGATCACATGACTATATATATCATTTATTTTTAATGGATAGATAGTCTTGGTGATCTTGCTTATGTCATTATCCTGAGTGCTAAGAGAAGAATATTGCAGTGTGAGCTCAGCAGAAAAGCAAAGTTGCAATGTGATGTGTTTGTGAAACATATAGCAAAGAAGAGCCTAGCTCAGAGTAGGGTCTCCAAGAGGAGTTTCAGCCCTTATGATTTATCTCTGGCATGTTTGCACACTGCTACATGGCAGCTGCACCACCCAAAAAAAAAAAAAAAAGAAAAAAAAAAAAAAAAAAGAAGTCTAGATGTATGGAACAGGATGAATTTTAAGCTATAGGAAGAATTTTGCTTATCCTTTAGTGTGTTTCAATCAGGTACTACTGCTGATGCATAACTCAACTCTTCTTAAAATTTTTGTTAAATAATTCAAAACAAATTAAAAGGTCTTTGATACTGAGTTTGCGATGGAAACAAAAAGTAAATATAAAATTGCATTTTTTTTTAGAACAAGAAAATTTTCCAACCTAAAGGCAGTCTTAAATTATCATTGTTTATATCAGACTCATATAATAAAAAATTCCTTGCATATGATTTGACTTTTTTGTAATATTTGGTCTAGTGGGATGTGCTGAGCTTTACCTTGCTCTAGGTGCTGGTAATTACTCTACTTTGTAAGATAATTTCCAAAAAAACAAGAGACACGTGGTTTCAAAGGTGCAGTTGAGCAAACGAAGGTACTTAATGGCGGTGCATTCTCTTCTGTTCAGAACTGGAATTTTCTGCTTGTAATTCAGCCAATTCAGAGCTGTCTGCATAAAGGCTGATGTGATAAGGACCAGCTTGGCCACCATCAAAACCAGTGGCAAGCCAGGTACCTGTCATTATGTGTGTTGAGCTTGCCCTCCTGAGCAGGCATCCAGCTGGGGGCCAGGCTGTGGCACAGTCCCTTGACCTGCTTTTGGGGCAGGAGCTGTGGGCTCATCATGTACTCTCTAGGAGTGAAGAATTTAAACCACAGTTCCATTTTTCTCAAGATTCTTCCTTCCCTCTGCCTCCATTCCACACAAAAGCAAAATATGAGGCTCATAACTTTGCTACGAGATTTACAAGATATATTTTTACTAAGTACATTGTAAGAATAAAGGTTTGGAAGTCATGGAGTAACTATTATAGATTATATTATAGAAGGTAATGTCTGTGAATGTTCTTAAAATACAAGCAAGTGCAGAAGACATAATAAATATTGTATTAGGGTCTATATCTATTAATTTTACATAATGATTTCTGGTAACTTAATTGTAACAAGCATAATTTTTACCTCTGTGAAGTTAGCAAACTGAATGGGCATTTGTGTCACCCTTCACCTCACTGCTTTATCAACCTAATGGAGATACATTCAAACTGAAGAACCAACTTTTCAGAGACCTTTAGTGATTTTCTCAAATGCAACATTGTTGTTTTCTTATTCTCCAAAAGTTTTTGCTGGTTTTTTTTAATGGAAAGAAAAATGCCACAAAAAATATTTATTTTTCTCAGGAAATACTTAAAAAGTAGTGTTTAATATGCGTTCATTGGAAATGTAGTGTGATTCTCTTCCATTTGTCTTACATATACATAGAGAGAATATTAAGTATGAGAAATTTCCTTTATGCTTTGATTGATTTGTTGCAATCAAACTGTGGTGGGGTCATAAGTACCAAAAAATGCATTTTGCTTTTGTTGAAATGTGAAGTTAATACAAGTGTGTGCCTTGGATACCTCCTGCTTGGATTATGTTTATTGCTACTGCCATTCTCAGAGTTCCTGTCAAGCAACAGGGCTTCTGGGGGAGTTTTAAAAAAAGCTCTTGGCAGACTCAGAGTTATATGAAAAAATGGTGAAATATTCCATAAGCTGGAATCTCTCCAGCATATGCAGCTTCTTGTAGCAGTTAATTGTTCTGTCCATTTTAAACGTTATAAAACTATTCAGAATACAGATTTCACTGAGAAGTTGCATGGGGCTCCTACACGCTGTGACTTCAGGCACTGTGTACTGATGTGAGAGAAGAAACCCAGCATTTTCTGAACCCCACCATCCATGAAGAAGCCAGGCCAGCTCCACCTGATTGCCAGAAGCAATCTAATAGACCATCAGAGAGAAAGATCTGAGGCTAAACAAATGGCATTTCCCCAAAAAATTGGTTTCACTGCTCTGCCCTTGGCAAATCCAACTGATTTTTTTTAACCCTGATACTGTAAATTTGCAATGTTTCATTGTTGGAGTAGGGTGGATAGCTGTACATCTGCATAGGGTGTCCTGGCTTTTAATAAAGCAGCAGAGGTATTATTGATACCTAAAAATCTACCATGCTAATTGAAGTGTATGTTACCTACCTAAAAGCAGTCTTGAGGGATTTAATAGGTTTTGCAGTGAAGGGAGAAATATAGAATCATCTTCAGTTTGAAGGGACACATAAGGTTCATTTCTTGCTTCTCTCAGGACTACCTAAAAGTAAACCATCTGTCCAAAAGCATCATACAGACTCTTCTTGGATGCTGACAGATGTTAGGTAAAATCTTTTCTGGGATACTGTCAGGGTACAGTGGGGGCCAGGGCTCACTAAGTGATGGGAGCTGCGAGGTTCCCCAGGATGGACAGGCAGAGCCTGACAGCCAGAGCCTGTCCCAGCTGCCCAAGCCAGGAGCAGGGCAGCCCCAGACCTGGGCAGTAGCACCTCCCTGGCAATGCTGTGTGGGAATGGGCCAAGACTGGGCTGGGCCTTGTTCCTGTAGGTGAGAGCTGGAGATGGGTCCTGCTGCAGCATTGATGAGGTGGGGACTGACAGCCCCAGGGGCAGACATGGGGTCCTGGGCCTCAGACAGGGTGGAGGGAGCCCTGGGGGACTGGGCAGAGCCAGTCACGCCAGGACCCTGATAGATCATTTTTAAGTATAGGAAGGTACTTTCTAATGAAAAAAAAAAGCAATCTAATCTCAGCGTGTTGACATTAAAAGGCATTTTCAACTGATCGTGGAATCACTGGTGAGTTTCTTCTGTACGTGTTAGCAAGTGTCTTTTATTCCTCTGTGCCATGGCACCAGCACCTTGTCATGTGCCATGTCTGCCGTGCTGAGGTCACCCATTTGTCTGCTTGGTAGCACTCATGAGGGGAACTGACTCAGGCACACACAGGGTTGAGTAGTGGCTCTTTGACACCTTGTGAGGACAGGGGTTCCTTTGAAGGAATAATTTTCATGTGATTTGTATACCTCAGGGATAGATTTATCCTGAACTTAGCCATGGAGCAGCCTGCAGTACCATCTTAAAAGCAATTCTATCACTTGATGTAAGAAAGGAGAAACGATAAATCATCATGGTCTTTTCAGGTGTAATCCACTGTTTCCTTTTGTTTATCTAGTTCCTTTGGCAGACTAATGTGCAAAGGGTAGAGCCATTTCCTCTACCTCCTTTCACATTTACTTTCTGATGTCTCTGTGATTTGTCCTGCATACCTGTGCTTCATGTGAAGAAGGTCCTATCTAAGCCAAATTTATTTGCTTTTAAATTGCTACACTTTTATTCTTTTGATAGCAAGTTTTGGGGGTCCAAGTTTACAACTGAAATATTTTAATGTTTCTCTCCTTATCACTCCCTCTCTTCTGCATTATAGAGCATGACTGTATCCCCACCGAAGTTCTGGATTTCCTTAAAGTGGGTTCACTCTTATTCTATGTTCACGAGGTATCTATGATGAACAGAAAATGTTACATTTGCTCACTTTGGTATGGAGACTGTTGCATGTTATGTAATACTCCAGGGATTTCTATAAATAACCACACATTTTTAACAGTCACTTTGCTGCTCCGTGGAATAATGTTCTTTTGACAATGCATTGAGCTGGAAATCCAAACTTGTAAGCAAATGCTGAGAGTTACACTTTTGCAAGAACTCGAGCACGTCCTGAGTTGTGCTGAGAAAATGCTGACTAGTGTATTTGATTGCATTAGGCATTGATTGAAAAAAAGTTTTTTTCATTTCTGTGGATATTATATATATTATATATCATTCTCTTGGCCATTTCAATGAAACATAGGTGTGACAGAAGCTGGCGTTTTGTTATTATTTTTTGTATTGAATTGAAATGCTTTTTTCAGCCCCCCCCCCCCAATAAGATAGTAATTCCAGGCTTCATTTGAATATGACTTTTTTCTTATTTGGATGAATCTTTCTCCACAGTTAGTACTTACGGCAGCGGCTCTGACTTAACCCACTCTACACGCAAAGTATTGGAGTATTGGAGAGGTTGTAATGGCTGTTCCTTTTTCTCTGTTTAAGGTCAAAGTTGTATTCTGCCTGTGTTGATGGTCACACAACCACAGAGCAGAGTTAACTTTATCAACATACTAAGTATTTGATTAATTGCATTTAGATTTGGATCATTTAAAATAGAAATGTGTTAGACCAATAAGGGACTTGTACTTCCTTCAGTATACTTACATAATGGCATGTACATGTCTTTAGGCAGGAATATCTTTACTGCTATGAACTAAGCTTATTCTGACAGGGGGTAGACTCATCTGTCCATTGGAGGCATCTATGTCCAAGCTTTTTGCTGCCTTTGCAACCAAAGTGCAGGTTTTTCTATGCATTGGACACAATTCATTCAACACTGACTTAGATGTCTCATATAGATCACATGAATTTTATTCTAGAAGCACCTGTTTATGTTATTGCCTATAAAAAGAGGAGTGTCTAGTTTACTTGTAAACAGAGTGAAGCCACGAATTCCACACTATCCACACTTGCACTACATTGATTATCCCAGAAACAAGCTGTGTAGTTTTTGTTTGAAGGCAAAATGATATCCTCCCACATGTCTCCTTCCTTTTTCCACCTAGAGCTCTCTTAAGTCTCTTTAAGTTCATCCTTCTGCTTCCCAGCAAGGCTGATCAACTTTGGCAGATCTCAGAAATTTCCAGTAGTGGAGTATCCAGTTCCTTACCACTTGATGTTTCCATTCTGACTTTACTTACAAATAGAAAAAAAATCCCACATTAAACTATATTTTTCCAGTTGGAACCTCTTCTTGTTCATTTCACAATCACAGAAGGTTGAGGTTGGAAGGGACCTCTGGAGGTCATCTGGTTCAACCACCTGCTCATCTGTTTCAGTTTGTGCCTATTGCCTCTTGTTCTGTCTCTGAGCACCACTGAAAGGAGCCTGGCTCCCTCATGTGTGCACGTTCCCTTCAGGTATTCATGGCTGAGATTCTCCTGAGCCTTCTCATCTCCACCCACGGTAAACAGACCCAAGTGTCTCAACCTTTCCTCATAGGAGAGATGCTGTAGTCCCTTAATAATCTTTGTGGCCCTTTGCTGGATACTTTCCAGCATGTCCATGCCTCCCTTGTACTGAGAAGCCCAGCACTGGACACAGCACTCCAGGTGTGGCCTCATCAGGGCTGAGCAGGGGGGAAGGATCACCTCCTTTAACTTGCTGCAGCACTAATGAAGCCCAGACCACTGTTACCCTTTGCTGCAAGGACCCATTGCTGGCTCATGTTCAGCGTGGTGTCCACCATAAGCCCTAGGTCCTTTTCTGCAGAGCTTTTCCCACTGGTTTTGTAGCATAGTCTGACTTCTTTGGTTCAGCTTTTATTGTATCTGAAGGGTTTCATCCCCCACCCTGAGATTTTTCCTCTTTGGGGTAAATTTTCAATTTTTTTTCAATTTTTTTTGCGGGTCACATTTTATAGACCTTTCATCACATTAACTGCTCTTCTCCAGACTCTCTAATTTATCCATCTTTTTGTTTTACCAAAGAGGAACAGATTTGCCCATCTGGACCTGAACACTGCAGAGTAGTGGTCAGAGCAGAAGGATTACCTCCTGTGTTTTGCAAAGTGATGCTTTTGTTTACATAGTCCTGTATGGTGTTTTCTTTCTTAATGGCAGCATGACTAGTTAGCTTATATTCATCTGTTTCACTCTGTGGACTCTGGACCATCTTCTTAGGAGTGGTGAGCCTGCCTGTATTTTTTACATTTGATTATTTCTTTCTAATAATATTAATTGTCCTTGTTTTAATTATGTTTTTAGGTAATTTTTGCAATTAAAGATTTAATTGTGTGGGTTTTTTTTGTTTGTTTGGGTTTTTTTGTTTTTTAATTCCCATTTGGCCAGCATACTAGCAGCCCTTCTTCTAAATCTGTCATCTGGTAACATGACAAGCATAGTCATGACATTTCTTTCTGGAAGTGTCTTGTTGCCTTCTGTGGTGCTCACAAAATCCCCATAGCCTGTAACTGCTCTGGGATATCTTGCTATAAATGTGCTTGAGACTCTGCCATGTATTCTTCAGGACATTCAGAGGAGTAAATCCAGCTGTTTTAAAATGTAGGCTAACAGCTGGCTCACCTTTCTAAAAGTCACCCTATACTCTCATCCTCAATGTGCAGTGTGTTTTCTATGCACCTTGAAGTAATGAAGGTGTCTGGGTTGATGTGTTGCAAGCTGATTTTCCTCCAGTTTTCCCAGTCCTCTAAATAATTATGGGTCTGTTAAAGAAGCAGCCTTGTTTATTCTCATTGAATTTTTTTATTACGTTAAGTCAAGTGTGCCTGTTTATAAAAGTGTGACCCAGCACTGTAAGTTTCCTAGCCTAATCCCAATAAAAATACTAAAAAAAGAAGGCTACAATCACAGTTTGGGAGGGATTACGTACTGATCAAAGTCAAAGCAGCAGCTCCATTAAAATTTGTGGATTGCAGAGGCTGCAGAATACATGGCCTGGACAAATGGCACACCCAAATTCTTTATCAAAAATACCATTTCACATAGTAAGAGTATTATTTTCCAGAAGGTGCGTACACCTTCTCTCAGTCACTATTCCAAAATGCCTGTCTTTGTACAGAGAAATATCGTCTTCCATCAGTGCAATGAACAAGGCTTTTCCCCATGCTTTTCTTTAAAGACTAGGCAGTGGAATTGGCTTTTGATTCATAAGCTTTTGATCCATACTTAATCCCAGGGTGGCATGCATCCAGAGCATGCAGAGCACTGGATATTGTGTACCTAATAAAGTAGCTGTTGGTGTACAGCACAGTAGGAGACTGTCTCATGTTCTCATACAGCAGCTTTAGAGTCTGTCAGTGTTCCCTGGGTTGCTCTTTGAGGAGCAGGCTGAAAGAGTTTCTGAGAAGCAGGACATCTTCTCTTTGCTCCCCTTTCTTTGCAGTGGGTTTGCACTGAAAATTCAACAATGATTTTATTTGCTTTTCATCCGAGGACTACTTATGCTGCACCATCATTTCACAGCAATATAATTATGTAAAGTATGATGTGTAATTGCTCATTTTAAAATGTTCTCTTATACCACTGAAGATCAGGATAAAGTTCTCTGAAAACAATGGAATTATTCTCATTTTATTTGGTGAGAATATAATTAAAGAGACAGGAAAGCGATGAAGTGTAGCAGTAATGAAATACAACTGATGAAATGAAATCTTTCACTGCTTACAATAAAGATAGATGATATAATCCTGACTGCCTATAGGCTTGTGGTCCAGGTTTAAAGTAGGTCCAGCTCTGCAGACATGCTGAGAAGTGTGATATGCTGTGTCAAGCTTCAGAGAAAATAGTTGTCCCATTTCATTCAGTTATACTCCAAGATACAGAGAAGGGTATGAGACAAGAAAGTCCAAAGAGAAGAGGTGGAGGTTATGCTGGATCATGGCTGTAGACCAAATCCTCTAGAAAGAGTCTGAATTACATCAGAAAGCTCTTTGGAAAAGAAAAAGCTTTGCAAAGACTGAGAAGAGTGGTGTAGTCTTAGCTCTTCTGTACTTTTCTGCTTTACAAGATAGGAGTGTTTGTCCACAGGCAAGCTGGACTAGCTTTGCTTCTGCCTTCCAGTTCCCTGATTTGGCACCTTGAAGAGACTGCTTGGCCATTTTCTAAACAAAAAAATTTTAAAAAAGTCTCAGTCATCATGAGAGAGCAGGACAACAGAATCACTAACATGACATGAATGGAGTGTTAGGAAACATCAACAATTCCTGTTAAGCAGAGAAAATGATAATAATATTTAGAGGTTAAAGTCAAAACAGCACTGAACCTTTGACACTTTCAGGAAATGGAGCAGTTGTGTAGGGGGAAAAACTTTGCATATGTTTCTAAAATTGCTTTAGAAACCCTCAGCCTTGTTGAAGCAGGGCTCAGATCGCTTGGGCAGAAGAACAACTTATTATCAGTCAGGCATTTTACAGGATTGGCTGTATCTTCTGTTACATCTCACACATAAGCCTTGAAGTGTGTTACAGGCTGGTCAATATTGTTGTTCCTGCTGTGCTGAAAAGCCAAAATAGCACTCAGAGTAGATAATTTGCCTGGGGTTACCTAGAAGCACAGCAGAGGACTCCAGAGTGCCGCTTTAGTAGGTTATTTACTTGAGCAGTGTTTCCCGAGAAGAATCCACCTGGGAAAGTTGGCACAATGTATTCACACGGACAGAAATCACATCAAAATGTTTAACACCTCAAATTGAGAAGAGCGAAGCAGGATCACAGGGGGATGCATTAATTTTTCTTCTCATCTCACAGCAGGTTAACAGAAGAAACACAGCTCCAAGCCAGGTGCCTTGTCTTGCTGACCAGCAGCCCACCCCCAGGCCAGGCTGGCTCAGCCAGGGTCTGTGCCCACATTCTCTCCTTTTAAGCTGACACCCTGTTTTCTAATATGACATCCATTTATTTTGCACACCAGTGAAGTTCTAGGAGCAGAAAACAGAAAAGATCTCTGGCAAAGGGAAAAGAAATAAGCAAATACCATGTATGTCACATTTGGCAATACGTGCTTCAGAGTTTTTTATATGTGGCCTTTGAAAGCGTGAGGCTGCATACATGATGAAAGCACCTATTTCCCTTATGTTTTGAGCAGTTAGCTGTATGTTTTAAAATCAAAAAGATCAATGAGTGTTGAAGCATTAACTCTGGCCACCTAAATAGCTGACTAGCTTTAACAGAGGGACTGTCTCATTATCCACCCAGGAGTACTGAGGGAGCTAGCAGAAGTAGGAGAGATGGACTAGATGATCTCTAGAGGTCCCTTTCGACTGTAGCAACTCTGTGATTCTGTGATGTGCTCACCAAGCCACTTTCCATCATGTATGAGCAGTCTTGGCTAACTAGGGAGGTCCCAGTTGACTGGAGATTGAGCCAACAATGTACTCTTGCAGCCAAGAAGGCCAGTGCCATCCTGGGGTGCATTAAGAAAATCATGGCCAGCAGGTCAAGGGAGGTTCTCCTCCCCCTCTGCTCTGCCTTGGTCAGACCTCACCTGGAGTATTGTGTGCAGTTCTGGATTCCCCAGTTCAAGAAAGACAAGAAACTACTGGATAGAGTCTAGCACAGGGCCACTAAGATGATTAGGGAACTGGAGCATTTATCATATGAGAAAAGGCTGAGAGAGCTGGGTCTGTTTAGCTTTGATAAAAGGAGGCTGGGGAGGGATCTCATAAATGTTTATAAATATCTGAAGGGTGGGTGTCAGGAGGATGGGTTTAGACTCTTCTCAGTGGTGCCAAGTGGCAGAACAAGGGCCTGTGGTCACAAAGTGCTAAACAGGAGATTTAACCTGAATATGAGAAAATACTTCTTTACTCTGAGGGTAACAGAGCACTGGAACAAACTGTCCAGGGAGATTGTGGAGCCTCCATCCCTGGAGACATTCAAAACCTCCCGGAGGTGTTCCTGTGTAATCTGTTCTAGGGGATCATGCTCTAGCGGGGTAGTTGGGCTAGATGATCTTTCAAGGTCCCTAATATTCTGTGATTCTGTGTAATTCTGTCATAGTGAGGTATGGAGGCAAAGGAGCATGAGGACAGAGGACAGAGAAGGCTCAGTCCCCACATTGGCATTAGGATCTGTAATGACAGCATATTATCTAATGTAAGAAATCCTTAATAGAAACTCCGCTCATCAGGAGCTTACAGGCCTCTGGACTCTTAAATGACATTATTATTACAGACACCTTTGGATTCTCTGATTGAGGTTTTCCTATTTATTTGGGAGGATTATGGATGGAAGGAGGATTCAAAGATAAAGTGAATCATGTGAGAGTGAGGGAATGCCTGCACGATGAAAGAAAGGGTGACTGGAGGAGACCTTTGTATTTCAGTGGATTGTGTGGAATAGGAAAATACAGATTTAAGGCATTAGAGTGCCTAGCACTGTGCTTAGATGCACAATGCTTGTGAGTTGTGCCTGCTTTGTAGTCAATGGGGCAGAATCTAGTTGGAGGTCTGTGACTAGTAGAGTCCCTCAGGGGTCGGTACTGGGACTGGTGTTGTTCAACATCTTCTTCAACGACCTGGATGAGGGTATAGAATGTACCCTCAGCACGTTTGCTGATGACACTAAACTGAGAGGAGTGGCTGACACACCAGAAGGCTGTGCTGCCATTCAAAGAGACCTAGACAGGCTGGAGAGTTGGGCGGGGAGAAACCTGATGAAGTTCAACAAGGGCAAGTGTAGAGTCTTCCATCTGGGGAAGAACAACCCCATGTACCAGTACAGGTTGGGGGCTGACCTGCTGGAGAGCAGTGTAGGAGAAAGGGACCTGGGGGTCCTGGTGGACAAGAGGATGACCATGAGCCAGCAATGTGCCCTTGTGGCCAAGAAGGCCAATGGCATCCTGGGGTGCATTAGAAAGGGTGTGGTTAGTAGGTCAAGAGAGGTTCTCCTCCCCCTCTATTCTGCCTTGGTGAGGCCACATCTGGAATATTGTGTCCAGTTCTGGGCCTCTCAGTTCCAGGAGGACAGGGAACTGCTTGAAAGAGTCCTGCACAGAGCCACAAAGATGATTAAGGGAGTGGAACATCTCCCTTGTGAGGAAAGGCTGAGGGAGCTGGGTCTCTTTAGCTTGGATAAGGGAAGACTGAGGGGTGACCTCATCAATGTTTACAAATATGTTAAGGGTGAGTGTCAGGATGATGGAACCAGGCTTTTTTTTCAGTGATGTTTAGTGACAGGACAAGGGGCAATGGTTGCAAACTGGAGGGTAGGAGGTTCCACATAACCATCAGAAAAAAACTTATTTACTGTAAGAGTGACAGAGCACTGGAACAGGCTTCCCAGAGAGGCTGTGGAGTCTCCTTCACTGGAGACATTCAAAAACCCCCTGGATGCGTTTCTGTGTGATGTGCTCTAGGTGATCCTGCTCTGGCAGGGGGGTTGGACTAGATGATCTTTCGACGTCCCTTCCAACCCCTAGGATTCTGTGATTCTGTGATTCTGTTTTGACTGTGAGGTCCTAGGGATAAGGACTGTGGTGGTTTTTTTAGACCACCTGGCACAGTATTGCTCTGGCCTCTGTGCAGTCCTGGAATGCCAGCATTACCTATGATGGTTTTTTCATGGTGGGAGGCTATGGCAGGCTGTAAATGTTCATCTTCATTTCCTGTTTGTTTGGTTTTGGTTTTTTAAAATCTATATTCAGGTGAGCAATATCTTGTGTGACCTGAGTAAGTTAATAAAAGTCAGAATGTATGTAGCCTCAAGTTTTAAATATATCCTTACAGTTAGTTTTCAATGTCCATTTCAGTCTGATAGTTTTGTGATTGACTGCCATTATGGAGCAAGAGGAAACAAGCCAGGGCCTCATTTCCATCAACCACTGGACAGCATTCAAAACATCTAGCCATTTAACAGGCAAATACAAAATCTATAACCCAGAGGGATGAACCACCCGCTGCTTCTTTCCTATTGTTCCTTCTTCTATTCTGCAAATACAGATTATGTTATTCTGCATCACCAAGAAATCTGCAGGCTCTAACAGAATGTCTGCCTTGAACTCTGCTGCTTGTGTAAGAAGGCAAATAGGAAATAGGAGCACTGGTACACTTCTTCCATGCCATTTATTATTTTATGGAGTTCTTTCTCACATCTGTTCTTATTTGATTCCTCTATTGCTTAGCCACATTTGGTAGCTGTTTTGCTGAAAAAAGAATGGAAGCTACTTCACCATTTCATGAACCTTCTTTTAGATAGTTGTCATTTCCTTTAATTTTATGCTTTTTATGATTTATACATAGGTAACAGAAAAGGAGATGCTCTGGAATTTGCTTTTAAAACCAGGTACATTCCAGGAGCAAAATTTAGAAACATTATTTACACACTATTCTGAGAAATATGTGTTATCGTAGTTGCTTTCTTATTTAATTGGTTTGATATAGAATCCAACATCTGATTTGGGAGCACTTTTGTGTCACTACGGGCTATTTCCTGACTCACCTGGGTGAGTAGGCTCTATGAGTCTCATTGCTTGAGTAAGTGAGGGTAACAGGCTTGTATATAAAGGCTACAGTTTTTCATTTTAGCTGAAGAGGAAAGATGGGGAAAGTAAAATGGGGATCCACATCTATCAGCTAATCTTTCCTTTTCTAAACTCTCTTTTTATTTTTCAGGTGATGGAAATTAAAGGACAAATGATTCATGTGCCAGAATCAAATTCAGTTTTGTTTCTGGGTTCCCCCTGCGTGGACAAGCTGGATGAACTGATGGGTCGAGGCCTCCATCTTTCAGACATACCTATCCATGATGCTACTCGTGATGTCATACTGGTTGGGGAGCAAGCAAAGGCCCAGGATGGCTTAAAAAAACGAATGGATAAGCTGAAGGCAACGCTAGAATGCACACACCAAGCCCTGGAAGAGGAGAAAAAGAAAACAGTAGATCTCCTTATTTCTATTTTCCCTGAAGAAGTGGCTCAGCAGCTGTGGCAGGGGCAGCAAGTTCAGGCCAGGAAGTTTGATGATGTCACCATGCTCTTCTCGGACATTGTTGGCTTCACTGCCATCTGTGCGCAGTGCACGCCCATGCAGGTGATCAGCATGCTGAACGAGCTCTACACTCGCTTTGACCATCAGTGTGGGTTCCTGGACATCTACAAGGTAATAGCTCACGTCACACAGAATCACAACATGTTAGGGGTTGGAAGGGACCTCAAAAGATCATATAGTCCAACAGTCTAAGTCACACAGGAACATGTCTGGGTGGGTTTTGAATGTCTGCAGAGAAGGAGACTCCACGATCTCCCTGGGCAGCCCGTTCCAGTGCTGTCTCCCTCACAGTAAAGAAGTTTTTCATTTACATGGAACTTCCTATGCTTCAATTTGCATCCATTGCCCCTTGCCCTATCACTGGACATCACTGAGCAGAGCCTGGCTCCATCTCCCTGACACTCACCCTTTACATATTTGTAAACATAAATGAGGTCACCCTCCAGTCTCCTCTTCTCCAAGCTAAAGAGACCCAGCTCTCTCAGCCTTCCCTCATAAGGGAGATGTTCCACTCCTTTAATCATCTCAGTTAGCAAAATCTAATTTAAACTAAGATAGAAAAATCCCAGAAGCCATCTTCCTAAATTACAGACTTTCCCTATAAAAACAGAAAGGCAATATTTTTGTTTTGTGTGGAAAGAGTAAAACTGAAATATGCCCACTGAAAATCAAATGCTTTGATGCTGAGCTGTCATCATGGTTCCCCCATGGGAATATATACCTCATATTCCCATTTTCCTATAGGAACGTACACCTCCTGTATTATAGGCTGGTCTCCTTTAGGTGACACATCAGCCATGGTGTCCTAAGGGTGATGAATTGCACAGTGGTGATCCTAGCCCAAGCTGCAGCTTCTGGAAGGCACTCAAATACTTCTCCTTTCAGCTAAAACTTGAATGGTTTAGGGTTTGAGTCCTTATCTGTCACCCAAAATAATTCAAATTTTCCACAATAAGCAGAGCATTCACTAAAAAAAGAGAGAGATTTAAACTTCCACTGAAAAACAGGAAGAGGACATCAGGTGTCCATTCACTGGAGTGCCATGCTCCTTTGCTGTTCTGCAAAAAAGGAGATGTTGCATGTGTTGGTCCTGTTACAGACTTCATCACCTATACTTCTCTTCAGTGGTGTCCAGTATCTATTTAAGGGAAAAAGAATGGAAGGTAGAATTTAGTAAGTGTAGTTAAGATATTATCTGTAGAATTAGCCTGTGAAATCTACAAACAATGTTTGGTATATGGAATTTATTTTTATAATAGAATGCACTAAAGAAAAAAAAATGTGGTTGTAAATTTATATATTGACTTCATTTTCTGTCTGAGCCTTGCAAACTCAATCACCAGTTTTCAAACTGCTTCAAATAGTATTTGTTGATTGACTATAGAGAAAAGCCTTCACAAGAGTGCTGTCCTTTTAATTTTTAGCCTCTATTACACTTTAAAAGGCATCCAAAAATATGAATTACCAACCTAAACAATAACTGTGGCTGAAAAGATATAATATGTACCACATATAGAACTCACCATGTTATAGATATATATTTGTAGGACAGCATGCCAAAGTAAAAGATCACACTGTGAATACGTTTTGTGCTTCTGGGCTACCAGCTTGTATTATTAATGCTCAGAAGCATTAGTACCATGTTGGGAGATGACTATGGTGAAGGTACCAACCCACGTTTGAAAATTGTTACTTTGATATAGTCAGAAGAGTTTAGAAGTCTGACTTCTATTGTATTTCTCTGATATAAATGCATTGGATCTTGAGCCTTCTCTGAGAACAGGACTTGAGGAGCTTCTGACACACGATCAAGAGTAATACCTAGTGACCCTGTTTCATGTGCTGTATCTGGTGCATGGGTGTAGTTAGCATTTTCCCAGATGATTAATTTTAGTTAGTTGCACTGAGGCATTCAGGACATTCTTTGTTGAAAACTACGGTTACATGGGAATAGGAAATAAAGTATGTAAAACTCTATGACCTGTTTGGAAGAAAGGTTGGCTGAGTCTTGTGAGAACACTAAGAAGCAATATTTATACATAGGTCATGAATACTGCATCATTTAGAGCAGGACTCATGGCCTTTCACTGAGGTTTGTGCCACTTTGGATAGAAAGATGTTACTGTACAGAAATACTGTCCTGACCAGTGAAATAAGGTGACCACTGCTGAGATAGGCAAGGTAAGATTTATGCATTCAGAAAAGCAATAAACACTCCAAGAAGCTAAGATCTTCATGTAATACAACAAGCAGAAGAATAAACAGAACCTATTTTTCTATGGCAGGATCTCTCACACCTCTAACACCCTTTCTCCACTGATACTGCCTTAATACAACCAGTTCTTTCTCAGGGTATTTAATCCTGTTTTTTCCTCCATTTCTGTGCTCTGCCATATCCCCTGAACCTGCCTACACATGCCTTGCTTCCCCCCACAACCCATCCATGTGTAAGTCAGTGTGCACTGTTGCTAATTTGGAGTTGTGTAAATCTTACCATTTTTCTTCCCCCAAATATTTTTTTCTTTTCTTTTTTCCTCCTTTTTTCTTCCCTGCCCCCTGCTTCTTTTTAACCAGAAGTCTGGAGCAGTTACTGTGGGGTTAGGTAAAAATGACTCAGTTGAGCATCACAGAAAGACAAAACTCAGCCAATGAGTCCTTTTTCTTTTCCTTGGAGAATTATGCTTAAAATAAGATGACTATTACTTTGAAAAAGCACTTGCACTTTAAAATAAAAATAGCTTGTATGTTTATAGTCCTTTCATTTGTTTCAGATTATATTCTGGAAGCTAAATTTATTGCTAGGAATGATCACCACCACAACTATAATTTTAGAAGTTATTGTCAGGCATTGAATTTCAAATATATAATCACCAGGATTTGTACCAGAGCCTACCTCAAAGTTATTCTCCTGTAACTAGGCTGCAGAAATTTATCACATGACCTATATATACATCAAAACATATTGTAAAATTTAATTGGTTTTAAGCAACATGGCAAGAATAATTTGCAAAAAATATTTGCTAAGTACTTCTGAATATCAAATTCACCATTTTGTAAACAGAAAATTAAGCAAAGTTCATTAAATAAATTATTCACCCAGCTTTGCTGCTGGAACATTTCAAATTCAGAACCTCAATGCTTCTAATCTTGGGTCAGACAATGAACATAATCTTTCCAGTTGTCTCATACTATTCATTCAGGGATGTTTACAGAGAAGTATGGCACGAAAAGAACAAAGATTGTCACATTTAACAAGTCAGACACAGAGGGCAAGCGTAATGAGCTGTTGGATACAGAATAAGAAATACTTGGAGAGGGCTGAAGGGGAATGGATTAGATTTTGAAATTTCTTGAAAATGAAATTAAGTAGCTATGACTGATGAGGTAAGGAAAGGATATCCAATGAATGGATGCGTAGGCAGGGATGACACAAACAGATGATGGGCTCAGAAAGTGAACTTCACAGGAGCATTTTGAGTGGATACTGAAGATGACAGATCACGTTTGTCCAGTCTGACTGAGAACATTGCAGTGATTGAGGTGCATGGTGATAAAAGTCTGGCTGACAGTTTTAGCAGTCTGGAAGAATCTGTTTTAGAGTGAAACTTTAGAAATAATCTGTTTACATGTAGCCTTGACACTCTTGCAGCAATCACATATCAAGACCACACCACAACCCTGTTTTTCTCTGTATGTTCCTGTGGAACATGAGCCAAATGCTGGGAAACAATGCTCCAGCTTAACTATCTCTTTATCAAATGAGCTATTTAGGTATGCTGCAGCCATAGCTGCTGGCATTTAAAACCTAACCCTGCAGACTGAAATTGTCCCTGTGTAAGATTCCTGCAGCTGCTGTTTCTCCCTCCAAGTAATATGTCTTTGACATAGGATAATTTTAAATACTTCTGCTTGTGGAGTCCTTTTGCCTATGTAGGGCTGCTTTCTTAGCTCTTTCTCTCTCAGTTGCCTTTCTGAAACATCCCTGTTTCCCTTGCTTGCCCTTTAACTACTGTGTGGAGTTAAGGCACCATGTACTGTAGCTGTTTTTTTGGCCATGCCTGGACTGGCTGTGGAGCTATATATGCTGGCTGGGCAATGCCAAGCCAAATAGAACAAAAATAGGACTGCTCCTCTAGGTGTTGGCTTCTTTGTCCTTTCTCTGAGCAGTGCAGTCCTTGAAGACTTTTGCAGATTTTCCCCTAACACTAAGCATGACTTTCTGTGAAGTGCTTACTGAGTTTCACCTTCCATATCTAAGCAGAGTCCTAAATATTTTTGTCAATGTGCTATTGACAGCTGCCAAAATGTCTTTGTTGTACATCTTTGTTGCCAAAATTTTAATTGAAAGTTTATTGAATATTTATTGAATAAGACAGTATCATTATACAGGTTAATTTCATAGTTAGAATTCACAAATTTGTTATGTGAATTTCTGCCTTCTTTTTTGTTTCCTTATTTGGCTAAACTGATGCACTCTCTGAGTGGTAACAGGCACATTCCTCAAAGTCCTTTAGCAGCTTCCTTGGGGTTCTCTTTGACTGTTATTCCTGGCAACATTAATTTGTTTACTTTGCACTGAATGATATTGGTTAATTTTTAGTTTTTCTGAATGATACAGCTAGTATGTCAGAGAGTAATTTCCTGATTTTATACATCCAACTCTGGCTACAGCCTTAATTTTTGTTCACTGTGAGGATCTCAGACTAAAAGAGGGTGGGAAACCTGTTCTGCTCTGCAATCATTCGAGACTGATACTCACCAGTTCTGAAAAATATTTATATTAAGGTTGTGATATAAGGCATGTAGGAACCTAATCTTAAACTCGTATTTTCTAAAAATATGACTTTATGTTTTTATACTGGTAGTTTAAGTTGCAGAAATCAGTATTTATTTTACAGAAAATACCAGTACTTTCTCAGCACAATGACTGTTCCTGCTTGCGATGCGATATTTCTAAGTACATAGTCATATATATGTTCTTAAACTCACTATCAGTGCTATAATGACTAAAGAATACTGCAGTGTCAGGAGTCATGAGCTGTTCTGAGGCTTTCCAGGCTTTATGTTTAATAAGTTAAAAACCATGGTCTCCGAGTTTCCATGTCAAATCTATGGTCACTATTTTTTTCTTCTATCACTTCTGCACTTCTAACCTTTTAAGTTCAGTGCAACTATGTGACCATTTTGAGAAGGTTTCAAATTCTTGTAGCTTCAGCTTAGGCATCTGCAGAATGAAGATGATAATCACATGTAATTAACATACATAAATGATACTGTTACTCTTATATGAGCAATAACATGCATCAAATACTGTAATACATATTTTTTAAGATTAATAAGTGCAGTTTTGGGGATTATTGGTGTACAAGGTGTTGCGTCTTCCTGTTAATTAAAATTCAGTGGGTTTTGAATGTGTAATAGAAGAAAATGGGTAACAGAAGAAAATTACCAGAAGCTCACTCTCTCTCTGTGGTGCCAGCCAGCCTGGTAGAGCTGCACTTCAGCACTCTGCTCTGCTAGGGTCCCAGTACAGGCTGGTCCTGAGCCTTCTTGCTTTTCTGAGCAGGCTATAGCACTGACTTTCTTCTTGAACTCTGTCTGTGCATGAACCTACTGGCACACAGATGTGTCTCACTCCAGTATGAAGTCAGGGCAAAGCTAGGGCACCTGTCTTTGGGAACTCGTAAGTGTTCTTGGGTTAAGTTAAAAAAACCCTCAAAACAAACAAACAAATAAAACCCACAAAAATTTCCTTGGATTTTCCCTGCAATCCTGGTGTATCAGCACTTAGGAGCTCCAGGATATTTTAAGACTTCCCATTACGATAAGGATTTATTTTTCTTCAGCCTTTATAAGGATTTACACTTTTTGTCTTCAGGGAGATTAGCAAATGTAGCAAACAGACATGCAGGCTCCAGAAGAGTTATTCTTTGCTTTATAAACATACAGACCTGCACAAAGTACTGAAACATCTGTTCATGTTCCTCTGCTTTAGGCAATTGATCATGCAAGAATCCTCTAAGGAGTCTAGGACTTCTGCTTCTGTGTGTAATTTATTATTCAGGAATACCATGCTTGTATATATTTTCTTATCTTTTTCTCGTTTGTCTCTCTCCTTCCACTTCTCTCTTACCTGAAAAGCAGACAGTTCTTTATAAATGTCCAGCTCTATTTTTCTCAGGGTGTTTGGAGAGACTTGGAGCCTATGTCCAGCTTGCAGGTTATGGGAGTGCTTCCCAATTCCTCAGCTTGTGTATGAGCCCTGGCTATGTCGTTACTTTTTATTTGGATAGGACCCAGAATGGTATCGTCCTTTTGGGCTCCTTGTTCTGTGTTGAGGAGTAAGCCCAAACATAGTAGCAGGAAAGGTACCATGGCTAAGAGCACACTCTGTTGCAGCCTACAGGTTTCCTGATGCTATGTTTTATAAAACCCAGTATTAAAAATCAAGTGCTTTGTTTTTTTCTTGCTTTTCTACCTCCAAAATTTTAGTCCCTTTGAGGACTTGAGAAAATAGATTTTGGTTTTCATCAACCTAGGTTTTTTCAATTTAAACAGCCCAGTGTTGTGTCAGATCTAGAGGATACATAACAACCGTGTCAACATATGTCATGTACCTGAGCAAGCCAAGATACTTTTTCATTCATGCAAATAGCATTCATAACTGTATTTTAATTTCTTAAATGATTGAAATGAGTAAGGAGGATAGAATCATAGAATATCTTGTATTGGAAGTGAAACCTAAAGGTCATCTAGTCCAACTGCCCTACAATAAGCAGGGACATCTCCAATTAGACCAGATTGCTCAGAGCCCCATCAAGCCTGACCTTGAATGCCTCCAGGGATGGGGCCTCCACCACCTCTTGAAGCAACCTATTTAAGTCATCCACCACCTTCATGTTAAATATTTTTTCCTAATATCCAATGTAAATCTACCCTTCTCTAGCTTGAAACCATTACCACTTATCCTGTCATTACATGGCCTTGTGAACAGGTCTTCCCCAGGCTTCTGACAGGCCCCTTTCAGGTATTGGAAGGTCGCTATAAAGTCCCCTGAGAGTCTTCTCTTCCTCAGGCTGAACAACCCCAACTCCCACAGTCTGTCAACTTACTTAGGTAAGTTAAGAGAAAGTGGCTAACATACACATTTCAAGACAGATAAATTAAAGTTAACGGAACCTTGAGGAAGTTGCTGTTGTTGAGCAGTAGTTTTTATACCAGGGATACACATAGCAAATTAAGACCACTATTACACCTGGAGAAGGGCAGTTATATTAAATTGAAATGTGTGTCTTAAGTTATCCATGATTATTTTGTTAAAAAATTCTTTACTTTGAGATTGCAACTACCTCACATAATGCAGAATTCCAGCCAGGACATTTTCCATTCATCAGACATATTTGGTACGATTTTTTGCAATACCATTCTTGCCTACAGAAGAGAGAAATCATTTATGCACTATAACTTTTATTTTTCATGATTCTTGTGTGCAAATCTGATGTTGACACCACATAAATTATAAGTCTTCTAGCATGTCTCTGTTCCACCTAGAGAAAAGAACACTTTTAAAATTCCACATTATGTTTACACAGCAAGTACTATTTGTCCCTTTTCATTTTGTAAAGAAAAGAGCACCCTGAATTAATGTGTAGATGAAAGAATTCCTCCATATACTGCATACTGAAAGATTTATGCTTAAGACTGCTAAGTAGGTGCTGTAGAAAGAGGTTGAATACAGCTTTGCCTGCAAAATGCTCCTGAACTTACCAGCATGTAGCATCATTAAACCCATTAAAAATAAAATGTCCTCAGGCCTGGTACAAGCAATTGCTTCATAATTAGGCTCCCGGGAAAAGAGCTGGGTTTTATACTAAGACATTTGTTTTAAAAAGAGAGGTTTACCAGATGAACAGATTTCTGAACTTCACAGGTGGACAGTTGGAATCCATTCTCACTCACATGGGAGAGGTTTTCCTTACGCTGAACTATTTCCAAAAGCAGGACGCAGTGTCGTAAAAAAACTGCAGAGTTACCTTTTGAAACTTAGCTACAAGAATTCACTGCTTAGGAGTTAATTTTTAAAAGTTGAGAGACAGAAGCAAAGAGAACCAAACACTAAGGTAGAAATCGGAGGAGATTCTTGGGTCCATTTGAAGACAGTCTTATTCTCATTTCCTATCCTTTAAAAAAACTTTAAAAAACAGGAGTCCAACATGTAAAATTAATTTCTAGAAAAAAAGAACAAGGTATTGTAAGCTGGCAGATATTGCTCAGCTTCACAGTGTTTCACAATTCAACCATGTTTCAAAGCTTTTCTTCATACTCTGTGCACTGGAAAGACATATAGAATACTTCAAAATGCAATCAGAATTAAGGCTTAATTTTTGTTCACACAACATCAAGAAAGCAAGCTGATTTGTTTGAAAAATGCCAATATCCACTTGTATCCACTCTGTTACATAGACAGAAATGTAGATGTAGAAGCTGCTTCAGGATCAAATATACTTAGGGCATGTTCAGTGTAGGCTTTTCTGAACTTATACCACCTCCAGAGAAGGAGCACACACACTTCACCTCTCAGCGGAATAACCTATCAAGTTTCTCTCCAGCATGTTTTTTAACATTTCTTTACTTAAAATCTATGTTTTAGATTAAGAGACTTCTTCAAGTCTTTCAATCATAAGCTGCCCAAAATATTTCAGGTCTGCCCTCTCTCCCACTCAGTGATTAACATCATCCCTGACCCACATGCCAAAATATATACAGGAATTTTTGAGCTAAACAGGATCTTGCAGTTGTGCTGGTAAACTGTGTCTAAGCACTAGCAGTCAATACATCATGCAGTCTTTTTTCCTGTTTTAGGGTACTTAAGGGAGCAGGAACATGCACTCTGCAGTGCAGTTTAAGGCATGGGGTGAGTCATGCATGAGAAAAATAACAGCTCACCTAGAATCTTCTGAGTGTTTCACAAACTAAGCCTTTCTCGTCTGTGGCCATTGTGGCCCTGATAAACCTGGTTTTCAGCCATTTCTCAGAAAAAGCATGCTGATGACAACATGGAAGGGATCTTGTACATCAAGTGACAGTCTGGGCATGGAAGCAGGCATTTAAGCAAAGATATAGATATTTGGCTCCGGCTGTAGTAAATGGGTAAAAAATTTAGGTTTCTAGAATTCAGAATACATCATGCCCTGGAAGTTCTTTTTTCTATTCAGTGACTATAGAAAAAGTATAGATGAGTAGCTTAGGGCAGAAAACAGATTAAAGCCTGTTGGGAGATACTAATAACTTCAAAGGTTTCTTACAGTTATACTTGCAATATTTTAATCTTAAGGCTCAACTTTGCTGTATTCCTTTAGAGCGAAGACATTTCAGTTTTTGTAAATGAAATAGATAGTTGAGATACTGTGTAGTTCAGTCTTGCAGATGGAATGAAAAATGGATAAACAGGAAAACAGAAATTTTAGGAAGGCATAGGTCTTTAGTGCAGTACCTGAGAACACTTCCCAGCTTCCCGTTCCAGGTGCATTACTATCCTGAATCCTGGCTTCATACTGGGGTGAGACTTAAGGAACCACCTCCTTATAGATTTATATGCTCCCATGGAAATGCAGCCTAGGTGTGCAGGAAGCTAAGAAGTGCTCCAGGAATCCCATCCTGAGGAGTTACATATGGAACTTGCTCTGGCAGAGACAGCCAGGGACATAAGCTGGGTTTGCTCCTTGAGAAACTATTTCCAGAGCTTCAAAACAAAATGAATAAGCTAGAAGACATCAATTTTGTTGTTAATGTAATCACAGGAATCATTAAAACTTCATATTCTCCAATAAAGGCTGTTCTGAGTCTGTATTTCTCGGTAAGAATGGAAAGGAGACTGACATGGAGTGTAGAGAGGTTTTCCACTAGCTCATCTGTCCACCTAGGTCGGTCATCTGTCCAATCAGCATCAACTCAAGTTATTTTTTTCCTAATTTCATTGCTTTTTGTTGCTTTGGCACTGGGATAACTCCTGTCACCACTGCTTTCACTCAATAGGGTCCCTTAGAATATTTTACTGATCAATTCAGAGCTTGATTTTCCATGACTTTTGAAAATGGATATGACGATCTTTGTCCAAAGAGCTATGTATTGCTCACTCCAATTGAAACAATCAGTAACATGTGGAAATGACTTTAAGAAGCAAGGGAGTATTCAGGGGTCCTTGACCTTAGTGCTTATTCTGTTCACTTTTAGCTAAGCGAAATATAAACAGCAATTCATCAACTAAGGGAGATGAGGTGGTAATTTTACTGACAATCATTAGAGAAAGATAAAGAAAGGCTGACATTCTGGCAGGCGCTAATCTGCTGGGTGATCACCAGGGAAACTGTAGTGTTATAGCTCCAAATGATGCAACTCTGTGGCTCAACTGAGCAGTAAAGTTGTGTAGAATAAGTAAAATATTCAGAAAAAAAACTTGTTTGTTGTTGTTTTTTTTAAAACTTAATTCCTCCTCTCCTCTCCTCTCCTCTCCTCTCCACTCCTCTCCTCTTCTCTCCTCCATAATCTGCAGTGTAATTTGTGTAGCATATTTTTCTTCTTGGAATTAAAAGAGTATTAAAAGGCTGCAATATAAACTCGATTATCTAAATTTCAGGGGAGAAATAAAGCATTTGAACAACTGAAATTTCAGATCTTTATCAATATAGCTGATATTGAAGGACAGGTTTTCTATATAGTTAAAGTTTGGATTACAGTAGAAACCACCATAACTAGTGCATTCTAATGGTCTGTGTTTGACTGTATTGAACATGGGCACTTGAAGAAGTACAAGGAGCCTCAAAAGCTACTTATGAAGTAGCAGTGCTCAGACACATAAGGCAGACTTCTTTCCAGCATTTTAATTTTGAGATTTATGCCCTAAATTACAAGGTTTATGTTCTTTATGACTCTGTTTGCTGAAATATCTGTTAAAATCCTCACTGTCTGCTGAATTGTTTGATTGTTCTTTAAAAAACTGGCAAAATTCTTTCTATCTGAGTAAGATCTCGTGGTCAATAAATTTCACGGGCTTCTCTCTTTCCTAATCCATAAGGATGCTTATGTTGTTGTCATCTCTTGCCCTCTCACCCTGCACTACTGTAAAGAGACCACCTCTGTCTCCTTGAGGACCTTCCATGTGCACTGGCGGCAGCTCTTAGGTCACCCCAAAGCCATCTCTGGTCTAGGCTGAGCAAGCCAAGCTTCTCCTCACAGGGCAGATACTCCAGTTCCCACCAGTGGGTGGTCGCCCACTGAGTTTGATCCAGTTTATCTATGTCTGTCTTGTACTGAGGGACATAAAGCAAGACACAGTATTTAGGTGTGGCCTATTAAGTCCTGATTAGCAGGTGATAACCACTTCCCTCACTCTCTGTTCCAACAGCCCAGGCTACCATTGGCCATCTTTATTCCAGGGATTGCTGTTGGCCCATGTGTCTCTTTCTGCCCACCAGAAACCCCAGGGTCTTTCCTGCAGAGCTGCTCCTCAGGAAGTTGTTCCCAGACTGTATCAACTCCAGGGAAATCCCTTCCCCGGAACAGGACTTTGCACACATGACTGTTGAATTTCCTGAGTTTCATGTGGGCCAATTCGTACCACCTGTCCGTGTCCCTCAGAATGCAGCCCTGCCCTGGAGAAACTGACTGAGCCCCCCAGTTTGGTGTCAGGTGCTGGCTTGATGATAGTGCAAATTATGTTATTATCAGGAAACTACGCACAGATTTGGTAAGAACAGGCAGATATATTTACTCAGTAAAATTCTAGATTTGTTTTTACGTGTTTTATTTTGAAAGGTGTTAACTGCTCAGTACACGTTGCATGCACCTAGACTGATGTGTCTGTATTTGGGTAGGAGGGGGGAAACATTCATAGGCAACAAGTGAAAGGAGAGGCAAGTATTTTAAGATGGGGAATAATGCTCTTTTGTACAGGGAAAAAAACCCACACCCAGAAAACCAGAAAAGTTTGTTTTCTCAAGGAGAAAAGTTAAATGAGGCAGGCAAAAGCATTACACTTAGCAAAAAGCTAAGTAATTACCTGCTTATTTCTGGGTTTTTTTCCAGATTCAAGCTCTTTAAGAGGAAACTGATATCATCACAGCTGCTGCTTGTTCTTATTTCAATATTATAAAATTAAATGTTATAGAATATCTGTCAGCAGTAGGAGAGTTCCAGGCTACTGGCAGATTGTTCATAAGAGATAGGAGACAGTTTAGTAATGAGCTTCTTTTCAGCTAAACATAACGTACACACTTTATATACTGTGGCTGTAAACAGGGTGTTGAGTGTAGAGAAGTTGTTTAATATTCCAGGTTTTCCTGCCAGCTTAAAATTACAGTGATTGTGAACATGTACTTACTTAAGGAGAAGTAAATATTTTTGGTGATTGAAATAACAAAAAAAATGAGAGACCACAAGCAGGATTTGATGAATTTGGAAACTCAACTGAAATTGAAGAAATATCCTGTATTCAAAAAAATATCCTGTATTCAATTGATCACTTTTGTATAACTTCAGAGCATCCTGTAGTTCCTCATCCTGAACTGCACTGTAATTATTTTTCCAGTGCCTTGTGAGAAAAAAAATAAAATCTGTTCTTTGTGCATGTATTTCTCTCTATATATGTATCTACATATATATATATATCAGGAAAGTGAAGGATAAATATCCCTTGAATGATTTTGGCTTGAGAAGGGCTCCATTATTAGTTAATTTTATCTCAGCAGAACGGCCAGCTCAAACTAAAATCATTAGTGCAATCTGCATTATGGGCTTTTATTTATGGATGACACTTTGAGTTAGAGACAATACTTCACCTGTGTTCATCTCTATAGTGAAGGGAGGTGTAAGGGGAAGGTATTTAAAATTGGGCTTTGCTTTCTCTTTCTCCTGTTCTGATAAATTGCTTCTTTTTTTTTTTTTCTGTCCCTGAGTTTAGTCTGTCTGTTTTGCCTGTGACCATAATTGGGGAGTAAACACCTACCTGTCCTCACCTCGTTTCATAGGCTCTTAGTTGGGTTTTCTCCTCCCTGTCTCACAGCAGGGGGGGAGGGATGGGTGAGGGAAGGCCTGGTTGTTACCAGCTGGGTCTAAACCACGGCAGTTACTTCTAGAAGTTCATGTGCATAATGACTGGTGCACATTTGTGCATTTATGAGGAAAGATACAAAAGCAGGGCTGTTACTTCAATACACCACGTTTTCCATTCTGACCTGTCACTAAGTCAACACCATGACTTTGTACACAGGGGATGTCATTCAATTACAACTTCCAGTTGCTCAGGTAACAACACAAAGTTTAGCGACTGGTAGTTAGAAGGGACCTGCTGGATCTGCCCAGGGAACCATCAGTTAACTTCTGTTCTCTGGGCACATTGAAATTGGAGAAATCATGTTCTATCTGCTGGGATACTAGATTCACCACAAGTCATACTCCACCTTAAATCAGTATAAATTAGGAATAACTGGCTATAAGATAATTACTATAGAGCTCAACTTCTATAAGAAGAACTGTTCATCTAGACCAGATATACTGTATCTACCAAGGGCAGAAACAAGCTGGGTACATAGAAAATTATTTCCCAGAAGCAGAATATATATTTGTTAGATTCCTGTTGCAAGATATGTTGTCACTCTACGGTGTTCATCAGTCTCAGGATATCTACCAGGATGCTTCTTCTGAACTGTAGAGTACACACAATGACTTCAACTAATTATGAATCTTAATCTTTGATTTGTTGAGGATGAGACTGAAAATCTTTTGTTAATTTCTAATGACTTGGCATAGAGTTACAGAAGGCTTTAGAGAAGGTTTTTGTATAGCAGTGTAAACAGCTGCCATGATTTCTGGCTTCTTCATAATATATAAATATAAAAATGATATCTTAAATTTTTGTAGAGTGGTCTAATTTGAAACCTAAGTTCAGCCTCACTTCTCTTCTGTGGTACTTAGTTCCCAGTTAATGAAAGCTCCAGAGAAGATGACCACAGTGAGTTGAAATCAGTGAAAAGGGATGAAAAATAAAAAAAAATAGATTGAGCTGTCAGTGAATGGCTAGAAGTACTAAGAGTAGTAAGAAATTATATTGTAATAGAATGTACAAAAAAAATGTACAAAATCTTAACAGAGACGAAGCTGTTACCTATATGCCAAAAATGGCTGAGATATTCAAAACAGAATATATTTTGTTTTTTGAAAGAGGCAGGATAATGTATTCCAGTCTTACAGTGATGCAAAATACGTTTTCCTGTATATTTATCTAGGAAGGATATAGAAGTCAAATATACCACTAAGAATGCATTCTAATATTCACATTACAAAGTAAAAAATTTCAGAAGTTAGTTGATCACAATGTAGAGATTTCCTATGAAGTTTCATTACTGTATGTCTTCATCTTGAATAGCATCAAACAGAGCTGAGTGCTGCTATCTTTAGCCACTTTGAAGATTATCTTCCTTTTCTCTTGATCCTAGTGACATTTACTTGAATATTTACAGAATAAGTTTCTCTCTGGTGTGCATACTGATTTCAGGATCTACCTAGCAGATAGTTTGATGTGAGCTATGAAAAGTGCTTTATTTTTCTGGTGCCTTTCTTTCTCCTCAGCTGAGATAAAGGCTATCTCCTTCTTCCCATTAACCTCTTGACTCACTGATGGGTTCACCCTGACATTCTGAAGTGCAATGTATTGCTCTCATTGCAGGTTCTATTCTAATGTTCTCATATAACCTCATGAAGAAAAAAAAAAGCCAAGTACAAGGTCTTGCACCTGGATCAGGGCAATCCCCAATATCAAAAGAGACTGGGGAAGGAATTGATTGACCACTCTGCAGAGAAGGTCTTGTGGATACTGGTGGATGAAGAAAGCCAACTGTATCCTGGGCTGTATCAAAATAAGTGTGGCCAGCAGGTTGAGGGAGGTGATTCTCCCTCTCTACTCTGCTCTCATGAGACCTCACCTGTAGGACTGTCCAGCTCTGGGGATCCCAGTACAAGAAGAACATGGATGTGTTAGAGCAGATTTAGAGGAGGGCCACAAAAATGAGAGAGGGCTAGAACACCTCTCCTGTGGAGACAGGTCAGAGAATTGGGATTGTTCCATTTGGAGAAGAGAAGGCTCCAGAGAGACCTTATTGCAGCCCTTAACTATATTAAGGGGGGCTTGTAAGAAAGGTGGAGAGAGAGATTTTACCATTTTATGATGATAGCAGTGAGATCCTGGACTAAGTTGCCCAGAGAAGCTGTGACAGCCTTATCACTGGAAGTGTTCAAGGTCAGGTTGGATGGGGCTCTGGGCAGCCTAATCTATGAATGTTGTCTATGTTCACCACCCATTGCAACATAATTGCCCATCCATTTGTCCTCATACAGATAACCTCTTAAACTGCAGGGAGCAGGCAATCTCTCTCTCTTAAAGACAGAGATCCTGAGATAAGGCTTGGAGAAAACAGGCAGACAGACAAGTATTGATTGCTCCTATGTGTTCTTTTCTATATACAATTAGGACCTTCCAAAAGTGAGGAGGGAGTTCTAACAGATGTCTCAGCTCATGAGAAACCCTCAGCTTTTTCTATATGTGCTCCTGCACAATCAGCAGAAAAGGCTAAGAAGCCAAACTTGGCAATGGGCTTGGATCATCTTCTGTAAATTTGATGGTAGAAAGTATTTGCTCAGATTGCTGTTCTAGGTTCATGCTCTGGCTACCTATATGTAATTTTTACTTTTTTGATGTAACATTTCCAGTTCCATTTATCAGGTCTGGATATTAATCTCAGAAGGTCCAGGTCTATTAATATTAGTAAAATCCCAGCAGAGAGAAGAATCAGCTGTATTTATTCCCTGAATAACTCCTTGCTCACTACGTGCTTTCTTCTCACCCAGCAAACTGTATTTGCTGAAGCCTCTTCAGCCATTCCTTTAGTCTCATGGGCAGGGTGAAAGCCAAATTAGTTAAGTAGTGAAAACCAAACTGATCCTTGAGGACTGAGTCTACTTGGGCATGTGTTAACTGCATGTGCACAGAGCGTGTTGCAGATATGTGGACAAGGAGACTGCAAAACACAATGCTCTCAATAAAGCTTCAGAACTCAAGGGCTTCAGTGTTTCTCAGGCTGCCTTTATCCAGAGCCAGTGGGCTTCTGTAATTTCTTTTCCTCCCACTTTTCCCTGAGGGAGAGCTTTCTTTAAGAAAATCAGGGATAAGAAAGAGAGAAGGCCTGTTTGAAGAGACTAGAGGGATCAGTTTGCTGAACTTGATGCTCGAAGGTGTGGAATTCACAGTCTGGCAGCCTGCATAGTAGAAAGGAGCAATGATTCTTACTTGAAAATAACAGAGGCAGGTGCAGTCAAAGGCTGTAGCAATGGAATCTGCTTTTCTAGCAGAGCAAATAATTATTATTATTTATATATATATATATATATTATATATAGCATTATTCTTACCCAACAGCAAACTCAGCCAGGCTAGTAACAAAGCTGCAAGGAATTTCTCATTTAGGAAAACAGAGTTTTCTGCATTATTGCTACGGTAAAATGCTGTCATGTTTCAGCTGATGGCAAACACTGTTCTAGATGTAATGATCTTCTTGGTTATAATGGTGATGAACCATTATGCAATCATGTGTCAGGTGTTGACTGCACCTGCTTGCAAACTCAGGTAATTATGCTCCGTTGTCTAATTGCTTATTTTATGGATGTTTTCCTCACATGTTTTTAAGCAATGTTGTTTGATTGCAGATAACTAATGGTAGGGATCTCTTCTTATTATCATACTTTAACATTTGATTTTTCTGATTGCTGCAGGTGGAAACAATAGGTGATGCATACTGTGTTGCTGCAGGGCTCCATAAGAAAAGCCTTAGCCATGCTAAAGCCATTGCCCTGATGGCACTGAAGATGATGGAGCTTTCAGAAGAGGTTCTGACTCCAGATGGGAGCCCTATTAAGGTAACTCCTTTGCTCTTTATTCTCAGCTAGTCAGTCGTACATTGCTCTAATTAATTTCACCATGTTCTTTCAATAGAAATCTGTTTATTGCCAGGAGAATTTTAGATTTAATCAATTCATCACAGTCTTTTGTGTGGACATATATTTCACTCGGACCCATCAACAATCATTTAAGCTATGCCTTACTTTAGTAAGCTCAGCAGCAACTAGCTGTCTTGCTGGATGCCCTGAATGCCTGTTTGTGGGTGGAAAGCATTAGAGGCACTAGTGGAGCCCTCCTAATTCAGTTTAGTGTGAGAAGAAGACAGCTCACATGATCCAGAACTGTCCCAGGCTACAAGCCAAAACATGCTATGCAATGGGAATCAGGAAATTCACTTCAGAAATAGACTCGTGATTGGAACTTCTGCACTAGTGCAGAGACATTTGGAGAGTTCTGCAGCTCTAAGAGGCCACGTCTCTATTCTAAATAGTCATTAACGTGTGTAAAAGAAGAAAACATGGTCTGTCTGCTCTTCCTCAGTATTAAGGCTCTTTCTTCACGCACAATTCCAGTCCCTTCTCCTAGATGGGTACAAGACGTAGCGGGAAATGGAAAACCATGTCCTTTTATCATATTTTACAGTTTTACTGCTATTCTGCTTCTCTTGATCTTATACCAAACTTCTAGCTGCTGGCATTTGAGACTGATAATGATAATGTATTAAAAGACTGGGATTCAGCAGGGAAAAAAGAAAATTGAGATATATATGTGCCTTTCTTTTCCAAGGGTCAGATTACACATTGGTTTCATTAGGAGTACTTACTCCTGTTTCTGGTTAAATTGTTCTTCCCATAATACAAACCTTTTGTTTTCAAAGAAAATGGGAGAATTATGTAGAACAGTTATTCAACACTGCTTAAAACCTATAACAAAAGCTGAATGTAGCTGAATGAGAAGACCCCCAGTACCAGCTTGCGACAGCTAGACAGACTTCCCATGGGATTATTTACATCATGGTTGAAGTACACTTTGTGTACAGCAGTTCCTAATGTCTGTTAAAAAAATGAAGATTGCGTTCAAAATGCTTCTTTTTTTTAAACCCCAAAATTGAAAGACCTGATTTGAAAGTGTAAACCTTGACAGAAGAGTGGTGAAGTTTAAAAAAATGTGTTCAGGGATGTTGCTGTGATGCTTCTTGAGCAGTGAAATTGTATACTTCTGAGTTCCAACTCATCTTTCTTAGTTAAGTCATATCTTGAACTTTATTAATGGTGAATCAAGAGAGACTTCATCCAAGTGAATCATTCTGCTTAGGAAGGAGAGTGTGGATGCAAGATAAGCAAGCTAGAAATTCAATGAAATATGGCAGTGTGATATTAAAATGAAAATACATTGAGTTCAGGGTGATTTTTATTTTTTTTTTTAAATTAGATAACAATGCTGCAGTTATTTTAAATGTTAAAATAAAATATTTATTTTTTCATTGAAAAATGTCCATATTTTCAAAAGAATAACTTCCTGAAAAAAATATTGGATTGTGGACTTTGAAGAAAATTTTAAGCTTCATGTGGACATTCACAAAAAACAGACTAAGCATTAGAAGACAATTGTCTGTAAATTTTAGAAGAGACGGGTTTCAGTTTTGAAATAGGACTGTTTCAAACATTAATTTAATCCTATTAAAATAGATTTAAATAGATTTCTAGATTGTTGGATGATTTCTCTGTTTTTCCAGCAACTTGAGCTGATTCTAACTACACTGTCACACTTTGGCAGAGCTGTCTTTGGGTATTCTTCATTTTTTCACTTGTGTGATTACTGCAATTGTAGGGAACATTTGAAGGTGTATGTTTTACTCTGAGAGTCACAGTTTGTGATTGTTTTCATTACTACTATAATTATTTATCAGAAAATTCTTCATTTCTTTCCTGGCTGCATAAGAAAACCTGTAAAAGAAAGACTATAAAGACAGTACAGAGGAAGAATACTTGCGTAGAATAAAATGCTGGGAATAAAAAAATGCTAATAAACCTCATTTAGAATCCAGAAGAAAAAGGTCAGTTTATTGTCTTCAAACTGAAAGTAAAGGGACTGATAAGCTCCTCAGTGGGTGTTAGCTGTCCCATCTTCAGCTTTAGCTGTAACAGATTTCAAGGCAGAAGCGATGGTGATATCAACTAATGTCATCTCCTGGGTGACAAAAGCCATAGAATGTTGTTTTGACCTTTGTACCTCACCTGCTGTTTTAAAAAGCTTATTTTTTGTAGTGACATCTTGATTTGGTATTAAATATATTAAGGTTAGAATCCCTCTCACGTGAATGTCTACCCATTAAAATTATTGAGATAAGGACTTTTGAAGAAGTCTGTTTTAATTTGTCCTAGTTTAGGTGTCTACTGTAGGATGAGATGAATCACACCCTAAAAATGTGTATTTTCTCAGTTGTTGGTAAGGGAAGTCAATGGACTTAACCTAAATATGGATGTCTGCACTGTGAGCTTCTACACTTCGTCAGATGAATCCTCCTACAAATGGCAAAGAATGCATAGTTTTTCTTAGTGGTTATGTCAATGATCGTCACAGTTAAAAACACGCATTCTTTCTAAATTGAGTTGTCACAACTTTACCTTCCAGCCAATGTTGAATTGGCTAGAATAATCCTTACTTTTGTCAGCTGCCAATTTTCCACTTAAAAAAAATGTGAAGGTGTCCATCATGCCTCAGGTTCCTGTTAACTAATGCTCCATGGGGATATTCATGTCTTAAAGCAAGGGAAGTTCAGATTCGATAATAGGAAAAAGTGGTCAAGCACTAGAACAAGCTCGCTAGGGAAGTGGTCAGGGCCCCAAGCCTTTCAGCATTCAAGCATTTGGAAAATGCACTTAGATATAGGGTTTAACTTTTAGATTGCCTTGTGTGGAGACAGGAGATGGACTCATAATCCCTGTGGATCCCTCCATACTCAGGGTATTCTGTGGTTCTATAATCTACCTGAAGTTTAAGAAACCCCTATGTGTGTATAACAGTTATGGGCACAGCTGAGAACCATTACAAGGAAACTTACTGTGGGACACATTTTAAAATTAAGCCTTGCCATTAAAATATCTAAATATTCATTAACATTGTATACAAAGTACACAATACAGGCTATAAGAGATTTATAAGTGGCCTGACTTAAAACAGTTAATTAAATTGTACTATACAGGGAAGTGATTGAGTCACCACTCCTGCAGGTATTCAAAAGACATGTAGACATTGTACTTCAGGACATGTTCTAGTGGGCATGATTGTTATTTTTCTGGCTTGACTGTTGGGCTCAGTGATCTTGGCGGTCTTTTCCAACTGTGACAATTCTCTGATTCTGTGAGAATGAGGTTGCTTTGGCTTGGTTCTGGTGCAGTATTTTAACTATATTTTGACCTTCAGTCTTGTCTGTGATTCATGTTACCAAGCACAAGTCAGATTTCCGGACTCCTTGCCAAGTGTGTTCAATGCCAACACAGATTTCGTTTTCTTTTATTGAAAAACCTACATCAGCATTTGGATATTTGTAAAGAACTTGAAATCAGAGGGCAGTGTTCCTTATGCCCAAGTTTTGATATCTTTGACGGCTTTCAAGAATTGCTGTGAATAAATTCCAACTTTATTCTTTAGGACAGACTAGTAGCTATTTTGAAAAAGTAAGAAAACAATTTCACTAAGTCCAAGACAGTTTTTCAAAACATGATTCCTAAAATACGGACCTTCTGGTCTCTGGAGTAAAAAACGGTATTCTGTTTTCTCTTACCCCCTCGTGTCCCTCCCCCTAAAATAACCCAACAAAGCAAACAAACCAAAAACTAGCTAATAAGCCTTCATTAAATAGGTATAAATTATTCTCAACTACTTTATATAATTCATAACCACAGTTATTTGAAGTTTGATTTCTATTACTAGGTTAAGAATTATAGCAGTTACCCTTTCCTGATTGTGTTGTCTAGTAAGAAGCAAACATGCTAGAGTCTCCCTGGTGTTTATAGGGGATTTCTTTTCCAGAGGCATATCTCTTGTTTAAGCTCTCTGAGGTCATCACCGGAAACTTCAAATTTGTCAAGTTTCTCCCCAGGTTTGTGGGATGTGATGTGATGCACAGTTAAGAGGCTAATTAATCCTATTTTTTTAGTGCTTGGAATGTTCAGAGAACATTCTCTGTTTCTCAGAGAAATTATTCATTGTAGTGATCACAAAAATACCTTTTGTACAGTTTGTACAGTTTATGTACACTTTATGAAAAATATGCCCCTTAATGCAATGCTCATGTGGCCAGTAAATCGTGAAGGAACCCAGGATGGTCATGAGGTGTATGAAAGCGCTGTAGTTTATATCCAGATGCTCCCGCCCCCTGAGTCAAAGCTCATAGCACACTGATGAAAGCATAGAAATAATTCACCAGAGCATTGACCTTTAGGGATAAAGTTTGCATTGCAAAACTCATTTGATATGTTAGAACCCATAGGATATGATCAGTGACATCACTTTCTACCATGCTTCAAATCTTGCCTAATTAATTAATGTGCAGTGTATACTCCAAAAAATAAAAAAGAAATAAAAAGGCTTCCTTTTCAGTTTATTGTTAGAAGGGCTGCTCTGGCAGAACATACCTAGTTTTGACTAATGATATTTCCCAATAGGTTATTTTTTAAGATTATCTGCTTATTTTACAGTGTGTGAAGGTGGTCCTAATAAGGTTGTAAAGAGAGACAGAACTGAGAACATACAGAGGAAAAGTAAAAAATTTACATGAAGCTGCTGACATTAACTACAATTATGTAGATCTGTTGTGTTCAGGTATTCTTGTCTAAAACAAAGATTGGGCCTTACCACAGTAATGCAGAATGTGTTTTTAAAGTGTGTTTCTCAGCAGCAGAAAAATGTTATGTATCTTTCAAATGACGATGTTACAATAAGATGAGAATTAGGCCTGTGAATACTATAATCACAAGCTGAAACAAATCCATACCATCAACCTTCTTTTTGCTCACCTGCTAATGACTAGTTAATGAAATAATCAAAATAGAGTAGTGTAGAAAATTTCTAGCTGATACTGTCTTCAATTTGATGAGTTTATTCTCAGTAGGGCTAGTTGGGACCTTGTATTTGCAAGGCACGTAGTCTGGTCCTTGGCTCAGTTGTTCCGTTTTTATTAAGACAGAGCACATGATGCTCTTGCAGCTTCTAACTTTCAGATGTGCATTGCCAAACCTACTTCATTACTGGATTTGTAAGCTGCACTCAGAAAGTGTAGCCTGGTATTGGCACTCTCAACAGAAGAGCCTGTCTTCATCTACCAACTAGAGAAAGAAGAACAACATGGCACAGGGCCCATTTCATGTGAAAGGTGGGATTAACCTAATCTAATTTCAGACACTGGCAGTGTGAACAGCTACCTCTCAACTTGTTACTGTAGCTCCCTCTTTACATGTAGAGATTAAAGCTATTTTAGTCTGTGTTCATCTGACTTGCTTTCAGTGCCTCCTTTATAATTAAATATTTGAATGAATATTTGTCAGATAAATTCTTCTTCAAGGGTGAATAGGCTAAACTTGCTAATGAGCTCTCAGAAGGCAGGACAATCCCACTGGAAAGAGCTGGACTGAAACACAGGTTCAAATCTTTGTTCAGTCTTTCCGTTTCAATTTTAGATGTTATCCAGACTTTCTATACTTCAAAATCCCATGTATAAAATGTAGATGACAAATAATGTTTACAAGTAGAACCATTTCTGTAGCATGTGTAAGCTGTGTGACTTTACAGCCATGCACCTGCCTTAGTTTTGGTTTGTGTTGTCTATTGAAATAGCTGTGGTCGTGATGACTGGAACAATGAAAACCTGAGTTTGATAAACCCTTAATCTCCACTTGCCAAGTCGTGAATTTTAATAAGCATAAACTCTGCCTCATGAGTAAAGGCACAGAAGAGACAAAGAAGCTGTGTGGATTGTAATGGCTCAGAGGTGGGCTACAAAGATGATCCGAGGGCTGGAGCACGTCTCGTGTGAAGACAGGCTGAGAGAGCTGAGCCTGTTTTGGCCTGGAGAAGAGAAGGCTGTGATGAGCTTCATAGCAGCCTTCCAGTACCTGAAGGGGCTAGAGAAAAGCTGGGGAGGGACTTTTTACAAGGGCTTGTAGTGAGAGGACAAGGGTAATGGATTGAAACTGGAAGGGGGGGAGATTTAGGTTAGACATTAGGGAGAAATTGTTTAGTGTGAGGGTAGTGAGACATTGGCACAGGTTGCCCAGAGGAGTTGTGGATGTCCTCTCCCTGGAAGCATTCAAGTCCAGGTTGGATGGGGCTTGGAGCAACATGGCCTAGTGGGAGGTGCCCCTGCCAATGGCAGGGGGGATGGAACTAGGTCATCTTTAAGGTCCCTTCCAACTCAAGCTATTCTATGATTCTGTGATTTATACTTCTCCTTTCCAGTACAGTAATATGGCACTTGGGCCCAGAACACAAGTAGAGTGAACAACATTTGCTTGAATAAACCTAAAAGGTTGTAAATGAAGTGGCCATTCTCAAACATACAATGAGCATCCTTGTAGATAAGTTGATCAAGTATGGGTTTGGTGATCAGGTAGTGAGGTAGATCAGGAACTGGTTGAAAGGAAGGAGTCAGAGAGTTGTAGTCAATGGGGTAGAATCTGGTTGGAGGTGGAGTGGCTGGCACACCAGAAGGCTGTGCTGCCATTCAGAGAGACTTAGATAGGTTGGAGAGTTGGGCGGGGAGAAACATGATGAAATTCAACAAGGGGAAGTGCAGAGTTTTACATTTGGGGAAGAACAACACCATGTCCCAGTACAGGTTGGGGTCTGAACTGCTGGAGAGTAGTGTAGGTGAAAGAGACCTGGGGGTCCTGGTAGACAGGAGGATGACCATGAGCCAGCAATGTGCCCTTGTGGCCAAGAAGGCCAATGGCATCCTGGGGTGCATTAGAAAGGGTGTGGTTAGTCGGTCAAGAGAAGTTCTCCTGCCCCTCTATTCTGCCTTGGTGAGGCCGCATCTGGAATATTGTGTCCAGTTCTGTGCCCCTCAGTTCAAAAAGGACAGGGAAGTGCTTGGAAGAGTCCAGCGCAGAGCCACAAAGATGATGAAGGGAGTGGAACATCTCCCTTATGAGGAAAGGCTGAGGGAGCTGGGTCTCTTTAGCTTGGAGGAGAGGAGACTGAGGGGTGACCTCATCAATGTTTACAAATATGTAAGGGGTGAGTGTCAGGGAGATGGAGTTAGGCTTTTCTCGGTGATGACCAGTGATAGGACAAGGGGTAATGGGTGCAAATTGGAGCATAGGAGGTTCAAGGTGAATATCCGAAAAAAAGTTTTTACTGTGAGAGTGACAGAGCACTGGAACAGGCTGCCCAGGGAGGTTGTGGAGTCTCATTCACTGGAGACATTCAAAACCCACCTGGATGCGTTCCAATGTGATGTACTCTAGGTGATCCTGCTCTGGCAGGGGGGTTGGACTAGATGATCTTTCGAGGTCCCTTCCAACCCCTAGGATTCTATGATTCTATGATTCTATGAAGAGAACTTTAAGTGAGTGTTGTATGTGTAATCCTTTTTGGTGGTTTTTGCCTTGCTTTTTATTTAGATCATGGAGTGCTAATTTTATGACAGTTTAGTGGTTCTTACCAAATGTGCATCTTTACGTAAGCAGTAAAACTTGTCTGTTTTGTTTTAAATTGTGAAAGACTGACTGCTGATGCAGGCGTTCCCAGCAGCCAGTGTGAAAAGCTGCTGCGTTACTGAAATGCTCCTTGCTCCATCTGTGGTCTCCTAGCAACTTCGCCTTGTACCTAATGTCTATGTCAGACTCTAGAAGGTATATCCTATTTCAGCCTGGATAACTGCAAATTAGAAATGTCCTTGAGTTCAAAAGGAACAGTACAATGAATTAAAGACTTGCATTAAGAGACTTTTTTAAGAAAAGCAACCAACAAGCCAGTACAAGAGTTCTTCATTTCACAGACTTGCCAACATTAGGGGCAACACAACTCCTTTGGGAGCATTCCTAGTGTGCCTCTTTTCCTTGATAGCATGCTTGGGAGATGGTGAGCCAAAGTCAGGTCTCATGACAGTTCCCTGGACCTGAGGAGAGTTCATGGTGCTCTACCTCAGTTTGGTCCAGTGCCTGGAAATGTGAAATAAGAGGAATGGATCTGTATTGCAGCCCATCTCCCCAAGCATCTGCAAAATTGCAGGTTTTGTAAGTTTACTCTAAAGAAAAATTCACCTTCTGCAGCCCTTCAGTTATTTTAACTCAGGTGCTTCTTTTTGTCTAATCTTATCAATTACTTTAAAAATACAAACCCACATCCTTTAGTTGCAACTTCTGTTCTTTTGAAGGAACTTTGTCATGTTACATGTACTGTATAACAGTGTTACTGCTTTTGTGTTGCAATAACAAGGGTAAGTGGGATTTAGTATGACTAGAGGGTGCACAACAGCAGCTTTGTGGAAGAGGCCAGCCTGAAAATGAGATTGGTATTTATTCCACTGAAGAAGGAAGTTTCCCAACCAGCTGATTGTTCTTCACATGCATTTCTTGTTTTAATCAGGTACTTAGGTAAAGTCTGCAGTATAGAGTCATAGAATCTGCTGAGTTGGAAGGGAACCATCAGGATCATCAAGTCTAACTCCTGTCCCAGTGTAGGACACCCCAAGTATCACACCATGTACCTGAGAGCATGATCCAAATGCTTCTTGAACTCAGGCAGGCTTGGTGCTGTGACCATTTCCCTGGAGAGCTTGTTCCAGTGCTCAGACATTGAAAAACCTGTTCCTGATATCTAACCTAAACCTCCCCTGGTTCATCTTCCTGCTATTTGCCCAACTCCTGTCACTGGTCACAGGAGTAAAGAGACCAGTTCCTGCCTCATCTCTTCTCCTTGTGAGGAAGCCCCTCAGGCTGAGGTCACCCCTCAGTCTGCTCTTCTCCAAGCTGAATAATCCAATTGACCTCAGCTGCTCCTCATAACTCATCCCTACCAGACCCTTCACCATCCTCATGGCTCTCCTTTGGACACTCTCCAATAGCTTCATGTCCTTTTTATATTGTGGTGCCCCAAATTGCAGGCAGTACTCAAGGTGAGGCTGCACCAGTGCAGAGCAGAGCAGGACAATCACCTCCCTTGACTGGCTGGCAATGCGGTGCTTGATGCATCTCGGGACACAGGTGGCCCTCCTGGCTGCCAAGGCACACTGCTGGATCATCTTCAGTCTGCCACCAACCAGGATCCCCTCTGCCACGCTGCTCTCCAGACACTCATTCCCTAGTCTGTACTCACCATCAGCATTGCCCCGTCCCAGGTGCAGAATCTGGCACTTGCCCTTGTTAAAATTCATGTGGTTGGTGACTGCCCATCTCTTTCTACTCTCTCTATCAGTAGATGAGAAAGGTAGTCTTTCAAAGCTGCCAGGGCTTGTTCCTGCACAGGATGGGAGTCAGCATGAGGTACATATAATTGCAGTGCACAGAGGCATGGTACCAGGATGGGCAACCCTCTGTAAGCCTAGCTTGAGTTCATTTATTAGAAGGCTATGAAGATACTCTGTTTCTGACTGCTGGGGAGAAGAGACCTGAAAGATGAACAGAGAGCTAAATAATAATGTGTGGATCACTGAGAAGAGGCTTGTGTCTTTGGACCTTGCCATTTTCTTCTCATGCTATGCTTTCTTTGACATTATTTTTCTGTAAGAAGCACAAGCACTTTTCTGTCTATACTTGCCTCTGTAGCAAAGATACTTGTAGAAACCAGGGGAACTACCCAGAGTACCCGGTGTACTTTTCCAGTGTTTATTGTTTTGTAGTGATTACTACATGTTCACAACTCTTTGTGACTGACAGCATTTAGATTTAGCAGAGTACAGAAATGCCTCTGTAATCCAGTCCTATGTCCTATTCCCTAAGGCAGACAAAGCCTTCCTATTACGGCTGCACCTTGCTTGTAAATTTGGCCTAGTGCCTCACAGTGAGCAGATACTTTCTTTTCCTTCTCCGGGTTTTTCAACCATGTGCACAGGGAAAACCATTGAGGCTTTGAAGATTTGGATTCTGGCATGGGATTTGTGGCCACAGGATGTGCAGCTGGGTTGTGGGGTTAGGTTTAAGGTCATTGTGTGACATCTCTCACTGATCTGATTCTCACGGTGCAGCAGTTGTTCCAGTTACAAACGCCTCCAAGTAATAATCCAGATGTCTGACTTGTAGAGCTTGTTGGGAATTTTCCATGGAGAACACTTTTTGCCTGAGAACACTGAGTGATCAAAACCAAAAACTTCCATAGAAATTTCTTGCCATGCTTAGATCAGGCAAATTTACCAGATTTTGGTAATTTCTGATTGGAGAAACACTTGCTCCAGAATAGTAAATAGATTAGTTATTAGAACAATTACCTGGGGAGAAAAAGGCTTTAACAGGGAAGTGCTGAAGTTGTGTCCTTTATGAAAAAAAGTATTAAAAAATCCAAACCAAACACAACCTGCATTCTTGGGTATCTAGGATGGAAAATATCCTATGCTGCTGTTTTGCCCCTGGGCTTGGTTTGGGGCACTTCGTGCTGCTGCCAAGACTTCACATTCTGGCTTTAACTGTTTCAGTCAACGGACAACATGCTGAAGTTGAATTTTTCTATTGTTACTGTAATTATTCAGACAAAAAGAAATCAATAATAACAAGAACAGCAGCAACACAACACACTAGGTGAATAAATAATTAAATCTGTGGTATACACAGGAATTTCAGGAGGTTGATATTGTTGCATATTTACAAAGGGAACGTGAACAAAAATCCTTGCAAAGTGAGAATAGCTGTGTGTATAGAGACTTTACCTATTGATATAAAAAAGACAGGATCCCATAATTCAAAATTATCCATGAACATTTAAAAAAATGGACTAGGGAACTCAGAGTAGCTGAGTGCTGAACTTTTATTTCTCCTAAGTCCTAAATACCTGTTCTCTTCTTCCCTCAATGTTTTTTTCTGTCCTATAAAAATTAAAAGTCATGTGTCCACTGTCAACTACAAGTCTATTTTCTCTTATCTCCTGAGATAGAGAAGAGATTAAAACCATTATACAAAAATGAAATAAAAGTAGTGATATTAGATAATACACAAACATTCAAGGACTCACAGAAGATAAGCAGTAGAACACTGAGAAACAAGCACAGGTCTTGAATTGCCACCTCACTGAGTTAATAGGCACAGTGATCCCAGAGGCTTCTTGAGTAGGAAGTAGAGGGGAAAATGCCTTGCCCCTTGCAACTGTAGACGTGATTGCTACCAGAGTGTCTGTGTTTCCAGCTACTGAGATGCTGTCAGGCAGTTGCTGCCCTACACTGTTTTGCTACAGCATCTGCCTTTCCTTTCAGGGACTGAGATTTTTGGTCTCCTTCAAATAAATTTTGGTCTGTTTCAAAATGAAGGAAGCCTCTTCTGGCCAATTCTAGTGCTACTTATTTATTATTGTTGTATTAATTGTGTACATTTTCTCTTCTACACTGGACAATATTTTTATCTAAGAGCCACCATTACATCACTGATGGCCCTTCATTTTCTGTTTCTCTTTAAGGGTTCAAACAGTGAAGTCTGCCAATCCAAAAGTTTTACTTTATTTGGGGCCTTAATGTGCCATAAATTAAAATTTTTAGCAGTGAATAGGGCAAATCTGCCTCCTCTTTTGATCTGACCCTCCCCTAGAGGCAAGAGGTTGTGCTATACCTCCAGGAGCCCTCCAGTATGCAACAAGTAAGACATCCTCCTGGATAATCCAGCTGGAGCATTGATGTGCTAGATGGCAGTGCTAGTATAGCTCTCCCTCCTTTTGCCCTGCTGCAGGCTAGAGAAAACAGTTCAAGAGCCCGTTTCCATCTCTTCCTCTCCCCTGTCCTTTGTCTCCTATGGCATGAATAGTTTTGGATAAGGTACACTGGAAAAAAACAAACAACAAACAAACCAACAAAATGGAGCTGAGCTGCATGTGCTGTTTTATGCTGCATAACTTCTGGACACATTTAACAGGCATAGCTCTCCTCTTCCCAACCTATTATGCCTCTTTAATATAACTTTACTGGAAGGATTGTGGTCACTGCAGGAAAGACCCCAGCACAAAGCTTTTCTGTGTTGCAAGGAAGAGCATCTCAGTAGTCCTTGTCTTTTCTGACCCTGGATTGCAAGTAGAGCTTTGCGCAGAGTCCCAGAAGAGCTGCCTGTGTGTTGTCTCATGAAGAACAGTGTCTTTCTCAGCCCCACTGGCTAATCCTGTAGATGTGTTAACCTTTATCCAGATCTGGCTCCATACTCTGGCATCCACAGTTAGTGGGATTTTTAGAAGCAGCTGCCAGCACCTCCCCTGTGAGATTAGGAAGAAGAAAGTATATTCATTAACAGCAATTCTTTACTTTTCTTTCCTGTTCCTTCCAACATGCACCCTTCTGAGAGGAAAAGTCAAAGTCTGCAGTTTTAAGCACTAGTGAAAAAACTCTTCTCACATAACTTTTGTCATTATTCTGTGCTAAACAGTGAGTCATTACATTGTGCTATATTTGTGTGAACAGTTCAGATGGGTGGTGGTTGCTGGAGGATTATACTTGGCCTTCTGTTTGAAGCTGACAAGTTCAGAACATTGTTGAACTGTTTCATAATAGCTTAGTTCCCTAAGGAAGAATGTATTTCCTGTCATAAATAAATCCATAAACTAAGTGTTTAATAGCATTTCAGCTTCCTTTCATATGAGACATAGAGTATTTTGGAAAAAATGCCAATACTTCAGAGCAACTAGCAACAGCTTCTTCTTTTCAAATATCTTCCTTTAATTTAAACAAGGGGTAAAAGTCATTCAGTGTAAATAATTATCCATCTTCAAAGACTTAATATTGAATAACCTGAACTTTTTTTTTCTTTCTTTCAGTAAAGCAATCTCCATACTTTTTTGTATCTCCTATTTGGGCTTTGTTTTTGCTTTAATATTTTAAAAAGAGAGGAGGCAAAGACATTAGTTTTGAATTGAGAAGTTGGGAAAACACGGCACAAATAATATAAAGGATGTTCAGTTAATTAAATAACTCATTGGCTTCTTACTAGCATGTGGTCTATTTGATTCAGTCAATAAAAAGAAAGGGGAAGGTAGTGTAAACAAAAGTGGATTAGGATGTACTGGGATTTCTCCCACTTGGCAAAACTTGGAAGGTACCAAGTGATTGTAAAGAAAGATCTGATTTTTGTCTGTGTTTGAAGTAAAAATAATCAACTATGAAGAGGAAGATGATAAGTGATGCATTTCTAAGATCCTGTTTTTCCTTCCTGCAAAATCTCCACACCAAGAAACACAAAGTCTAAGTGAATTTTTTACTGGGATGTATTTTTCCTAGAGTGAGCAAGATAATTCTTGACATTTAGGTAAATAAATCTGAAATGACAAAAACTGATTAAAAGAAAGCTTGTCAAAACTCATAGTATCATAAAACAGCCCAGGTTGGAAGGGAACATCAGCTGGTCCTACCTTTCATGGGAAATGAGATGAGATTATCTAGCACAATCACATCTTGAAAACCCTCAGTGATGGGGACTCCACCACATCCCTGAGGAGGTTGTTCCAGTGATTGATCATTCTCACTGTAAAAAATCTGTTTGTTTTTTTTGTTAAGATGAAACCTGTAATGAGGTCCTCCCTTAAACTTCGCTTCTCCAGGGAGAAAAGACCTATATCCTTCAGCCTTTCCACATATGGCAGGTTCTTCAGCCCTTTAATCATCTTTGTGGCCCTCCTTTGGACCCTGTCCAGTTTGTCCATGTCTTTCTTGAATTCTGGAGACCAGCTCTGGACACAGAACTCCAGGTGTGACCTGACATGTTGAGTAAAGCACTTCTGATCCCTGTGCAGGTTGTTGTCCACCAGGACCCCCATGTCCCTTTCAGCAAGGCTACTCCCCAGCCAGGCAGATCATAACCTCTCCTGGGCTCTTTGGTTATTCTGTATAAGGTAATGTATTGATAATATTTATATTGTTAAAATGTAATGTTCATCTGGAAGATGTAACATGTTCTTTACAAAAGAATACATTTGCAGTTGTCTGTGGATGTAGTGACACCTCTTACATTAACTTTAATAAAAGTGTGTAGCTAAATCCCTATGTGCCTTTTAAAAAATGTGTATTTTCTGTCAACTTTCTGTAGAAAACCTGTTTTTCTTTGTTGTAGGTCATTTGTGCTACATTTTGCAAATGGTAATTTCATTTTTAGTTTTGAAAAATAGTAATAAAAACCTTTACCAGAAGAAAAAGGTTCCTTAAAAATACTCCTTGTTTGGGAAAGGAATTCACTGCTGTTGTTACTTCTTTACTATTTTTATTTCTAAATGGTAGTCCTTTAGGAATCACTCTGTAGCCAGAAGCAACACTTTACAGAGTTAGAGTTACCACTTCTGTTGGGAGCATCAATGTGATCTACTTAAAGGACTATTACTAAATCTTATCTTAAAGAAGTATTTTCTCATTTTTTATTAATCTACAGCAGAGACAATGACCAATATTTAATATGAAATGACACAAGTATTTCCCTTTAATTCCACTAAGTGCTTCTGTGTTTTCCTGAAAAGTATTCTAGGATGTGAAGGTGTTCTGATTGTCAGAAAATTAACATCATTATTCAGATATCTTTTTTGAACAAAACTCCTATTAATTTAATAAAAAGTAGTCCAGCGTTCATAGTTAATGGGTAATTTCAACCATGGTTAGCTAACTATACATTTGTGTTGGCAGCTGAGCTCAAGTTCTTTGACTTAAATAGAAAATCTTTTGTATTTAGCTACCTTTGTCCAGCTTCTGATTTTCTGAGATGAAACTGCCATTTCTGACTATCAGTTTATAGAGAATGAAAGGGATATTTAGAGAAAGACTGAGTAGTTTCTTCTCTGTATTACAAGTATATCTGTCTGCAAGAATTTGCTTAAAGTGGTACCACTGTACTCTTGTAAATCCAAAGTGAGTGGAATGTCTCTGAGTTGTGAACAGGAGCCATAATTGCTCACCAGCTATATGGATTTCTCTTGATATACATTTTGCTCTCATGGAATTACTTTTCTATGGAACGGTGAGCTCTGAAGGTCTAATCTGATCTGTGAGAGCTTGTATTTATAGGACATGTGGATCCCTGAAGTATTAAGTAGGTTTTACAAAATTACACTTTATTTTTTTGCCTCAGTCTTCACTGGCAACCTCTCTCCTCACAACTCTCATGTTGATGGCCCACAGGATGCAGACCAGAGAGACAAAGTCCCCCCCTCTATAAGTGAAGATAAGGTTCGGGACCATCTGAGGAGCCTGAAGATATACAAGTCCATGGGACCGGATGAGATACATCCCAGAATCCTGAAGGGATTTGTGGATGTAGTTGCCAAACCACTGTCCCTGATACTTGAAAAGTCATGGCAGACAGGTGAAGTCCCTGGTGACTGGAAGAAAGGACATGTTATGCCCATATTTAAAAAGGGTAGAAAAGAACCTGGGGGATTACTGACCTATCAGCCTCACCCCTGTGCCTGGGAAGATCACGGAACAGATCTTCCTGTTTCTAGAAGGCACGCTAAGGCACGTGGAGGACAAGGAGGTGATCCAGGACAGCCAGCATGGCTTTACCAGGGGCAAGTCCTGTCTGACCTACCTAGTGGCTTTCTACAATGAAGTGAAATGCAGTGGATGTCATCTCTCTGGACTTCTGCAAGGCCTTTGACACAGTCCCCCACAACATCCTCCTCTCTAAATTGGAGAGATATGGGTTTGATGATGGACTGTTCAGTGGATAAGGAATTGACCGGATGGTCATGTCAGGAGGGCAGTAGTCAATGGCTCAATATTCAGATGGAAAACAGTGACGAGCGGTGTCCCTCAGGGGTCAGTGCTGGGCCCAGTGTTGTTTAATATCTTCATTAACAATACTGACTTGGCATTGAGAGCACCCTCAGCAAGTTTGCTGATGACGCCAAGCTGGGTGGTGCAGTTGATATGCCAGAGGGATGGGATGCCACCCAGAGGGACCTGGACAAGCTAGTGAAGAGGGCCCAGGTGAACCTCATGAGGTTCAACAAGGCCAAGTGCAGGGTCCTGCACCTGGGCCCAGGTAACCCAAGATATGAATACAGGCTGGGGGAGGTCACACTTGAGAGCAGCCCTGTGGAAAAGGACCTGAGAGTACTAGTGGATCAAAAGCTGGACATGAGCCCCCAATGTGTAATTGCAGCCCAGAAGGCCAATTCCATCCTGGGCTGTATCAAAAGAAGTGTGGCCAGCAGATCGAGAGAGGTGTTTCTGTCCCTCTATTCTTGCCCTGGTGAGACCTCACCTAGAATATTGCATCCAGCTCTGGTGCCCTCAGCATAAGAAAGATGTGGACCTGTTGGAACATGTCCAGAGAAGGGCCAGGAAAATGAACACCTCTCTTATGAGGACAGGCTGAGGGAGTTGGGGCTGTTCAGTCTGAAAAAGAGAAGGCTCCAGTGGAACTCATACTGGCCTTCCAGTACCTGAAGGGGCTACAGGAAAGCTCAGGAAGGACTTTTTACAGGAGCTTACAGTGAGAGGATGAGGGGTAGTGGTTTTAAACTGAAAGAAGAGAGATTTAGGTTAGAAATCAGGCAGAAATTCTTCAGTGTAAGGGTGGTGAGACACTGGAACAGGCTGTCCGGAGATGTTTCGCTTTACATTCTCAGCTTATATGCACCAAGACAACATGGAAATGTCTCCAAAATTATTGACTCAGTCTTCCGCTTTTCATATATAAACTCTCAAACACTAATTCATTTATTTTCAACACATTTAAATTTTAACATGGACAAGGTATCTGAAATATTTTACTGGCATGAGGACAGTTCCATTATTTCTAACTTCAAATTATCGGTCTCCATTTCACTGAGCTGTCTGTGAGTAAGAACTTGCTCAAAGGTGAAAGTTAAAAGAACATGATGCTGAGTTCAAACATGTTTGTTTGTTTTTTTTGTATGTGTTTACCACAAAATCTCATATTTCTTGGGAAGCTATTTGATATTTAAGTTTACTGCCTCTCTTTTCTTAGTCTTTCAGGGAGAACTAAGCATGATTACATTATATTTGTCACTTTCTGAAACCATTTTCCTACTGCAATTAAAATAAAGTTTCCACAGGCTTCATGAGTCCTTCATTTAACCCTGTTTGTCTCCAGGGTACCATCTCTCACATGCTGGGCTCTGTCTTCAAGCACTGTGTCTGTTTTCAGGGCCACAGAACTGGACTAGATGGTCATTTGGTCTGATACAGTACAGTTGTTCTTACATTCTTATCTAATTTATTGCCTGTTCCTAGTCACAGACCTCTGCAATGAAATGTCAATTTTTTTAAATTTTTTTATTTTTATTTTTTCCTGAAGAAATGACATATTTAATAGCTAGGATAGCTTGGATAAGATAAACAACAGAGAGTACAAAAATTCTGTCTGCTAGGACTGAGGTCATGTTATGCATTTCAGCCTGGTTACCCTACAACATTTTGTGGTTGCTTATACATTGTAATTTCCTGCGCAACAGACTCATAGGGAGCTTGTGAAATTGCTAATTATAAACATATTGAGGAGACTATAACATCCTTCTGTTCTCAGAGCTTTCATTATTTCTGAGCATTTGCAAAGGAAATTTTAGCCTTTTTTGTTTTCATGAGCTTTTCCTTTATTTTTGCCATTTGTTGCATTATATATATTGGTTACCTAAATTATGTGACATTCCTACTCCCTGAAGAGAGAAAAAACTTTTAACACATGAGAAAGGATGACAAATAACTAAATAATAAAGCCTAGTCTTGTTCACATGCAAAGACTATTGTTTACAAGGCATGAGGTTAATTTTGCAAAGATCTGTTCCCCAGTGAACACAGTGAGTTAGTTTTTTTTGGTCTAGTTATTTGTAACTAGAAATAAATTAACTGTCAATCAGAATAAAAATGTTTATTTGCAAACATAATCTTTTGCAGAATGGCAAAAGGTTGTTCTTGTAGTAGAACTCTCTCTCTGGTTACATCTACACAAACTTACGGAGCCATCTTCTACAATCTGCCAACTGTAAGACAATGAAGAGTTTTCAGTCTAGTTTTCAGTGAGACTAACTGTGGCAGCCTGGACAGTGGTAGGATAGGGCTTGACTTACCTTCAGTTAGAAGTGTGAGCCAGGTAGATAATGCTTTTTTCTGGTTTTGATGGTTGTATAAGTAGAGTAATCTGAATTTTTTTTTCCCTTTCTTTGTTTTTGGTAAAATATTTTGCAAATATGACAAGACAGATTCTTTTACACGAAGAATTTTTATGAAATACATGACTGTTACTGATATTTTAATGGAACAAAATGTTCCATGGTTCAGGATGGCATATTTGTAAAGATGAAGAGGTATTAAGAGCAGCCAGTGGTTAAGCAGAAAAGAGTGAAGAAAAACAAGATCAGTCTCCATAGCTTACATTAGACAAAGGTGAATCCCACATTCCAAGTGGGTGAGTACCATTAAGCCCAAAATAGCCTCATGCCTGTTCTTCAGCCTCTTATTTCGTATTTTTAAGTTTTATTTCACAGAATATTAAAACAAAATCTAAGCTCTAAAAAATGTTTTACAAGAATGAAAAGTTATTTTCAAAAAAATTAGGAAGTGGGAAATAAATGCATGTTGTAGAACCTTGTCTATGTTTCGTGGACATCTGAACCCTCAAAACTTGCTTTATAAAGTCTGGAGCTCTGTTTGGAGCTATGACCAAATTGCAACAGGTGAGTACTTTTAGTCTTCTCAAAACAATAGGAAAGGAATATGGAACCCAGATTCCTTAAGGCTCTTCTCTATGCCTTCCCCTCCTCCTGAAAAAATAGAAAGAGGAAAAAGTGAATAGGAAAAACTTGGTAGATATGAGTGTGCACCTCTAAACAGCAAATTTGTGTGCATAAAAACAAACAAAAAAAATGGCTTTACAGCACGGGTTTACAGCACTGGTTTACAGGCTGTAGAAAGCACAGAAATGTATGGAAATTTTGTGTGGGAGAGATTTGTGCTACCGGTTTCTCTGCTTCATCCTTTCCAAGAACACCAGCAACAAGCAAATCTTTAACTGGACTTGCAGTTTCCCCAGCAGGACGTGAGGATAGTGCCAATGTAAATATAGTTTATTTAGCCATCTAGATAAAGCATTTATTTCAATTAACTCTGCAAACATTTTAAGTCCATCTCCTGGTGTGTTGCACAGTAATGTCAATGTTATGAATAATGCCCTCCATCCTGATGCAACTACTTCCTGAGCATATTGCCACTTTAGTGGGTCAACATTCCAAAATGAGAATATGGCTCATGCTTTCTCTCATTAGTTTGCACTAACAGCACATGGTACCATTGTAGCCCAATGCCATTGCAGGAATTATAGTTTGCCCACATTTGCTGTGACACATCCAGAATTCTTACTGGTGCATGAAAATAAGATATGCATCTGTCTGTTACTGGCATCCCTCCTATGGGCTTAGCCTATCAAAACTTAACTTACCCTGGTCCCCCATCTCCATACTCCTTGTCTCCTGTTCCTTTGTTTCTTTTGTCTTGTATTGGAATTTTATTTTTAAGGCATTTTCTGTAAGCAAGATTCTAATTTAGTCTATGTAAATCCTAGACTTCATGTCTGGGCGTATTCATATTGGATTTGGTAGTTACAGCATTTAAAACCCCTATGGATTAATATAGATAAACAGGCATTGTCATCCTTCCCATGAATGCTCTGAAAGAGGCTTGTGTTTTATCTTGTATCACGCCCAAAGCTGCTGCAATTCCTCTTCCCTTCTTGATACCTGTTCTCAAACCCAGGCATGCTAACCATCCCAGAGCACGCTGCCCAATCATCAGCTTGCATTGCCCTCTGCTGTCCTACCTTGCCTTGGACACAAATACTTTTTCAGGCAGCTTTTGAGTCAATGAGAATTAATTAAAAGGGTTCAAACACTGTTGTGGGTGTGATCCAGATCTGCTGCAGCATGATCTCAGCTATCACTGTCAGCATGGGGCTACCTGGCTGGAAGTGCAGTCAGCCAAATCATGTGATATGGTGGTATCTTCTGTTTTAAACTCTGTTGGACTAGACTGAGGTCAGAAGCACCACTTGTGACCTCCACAGAAATGGCACACATCACAGGCCATGGGGCTCAGCAGAACCTGATACATCTTTCACCTCAGAAGACTCAGAGTCACAAGTGGCTGGAAGCAAGTAAAGATGGATGCACTTGTGTTCTGATAATTTTTCATAGGTGTTGACAACTGCCATGGTTTGAGTCAGGACAGTAGTCCTCATGGTCCCCTGGTCTGACCCACTAGCAGTGCTGTGCCTCTGTGGCTCTATTGGATCAGATCTGAACACAAAGTCATCTTAACTTAGCTTGGAGCCTTTATGCCTCACTGGAACTTACAGGGCAGGTAATAACTTGAGAGGTATCTCAAATAAAAAAATAGTCTTTCTCAGTTTGGCAAAAAATAAAAACATGAAGAAATTGTGTTTGGCAGCATTTTCTCATGGTTAATATGAAAGTGTACTTCCTAGTTAACAGGTCTTCACATATAGGCATAATTTTGAAGAAATCTATATGCTTTTTGAGGTGCACTGTTCTATGATTTAGACAGATGTTAATGAAATTTAATGAGATGCTTTAAAGGAGGTTGCTTCCCTTTGCTCAAATTCACATATAAAAATCAGCTACATGAATTTAAATGGTTGCTGATGTGAAGAAGGTTACTTTTATAGAAAATAATGAATTAACTTCATAGAAGACAAAAGAGTTTTCATTACTCTTCTCATGTTTCTACAATAGGGAATGTCTGTGGGACATAGTCTAAACATTATTCATCTTTCCCATGGGGATTGTTAGAAGTGCATTAGGACTTCTTGAATTTGCTTACTAATCATGATCAACTTCTAAGACTAAATGAAGAAAAATTGTGGTGAGTTATCAGACACAGTCCATGGGAGTAGCTGCTTTATAATGATCTTTGAGACACACCACAATGCACTCTGTTGTTGCAAGTAGTTTTTCTATGCACATTACCTACCTTCCATGAAGCAATTGGAATTAACCGTGTTACAGCTTTGAAATGGATGAAGCCAAATGCTTAATGTGGGAAGCTTCTGGGATTAAACAGTTTTGCAATGAAAAATCTTAAGTGTGTTTTGACTAATTTCATTCAAGGTTCACTTGCAGCTTTTTAATATAAATTAATCTCTTCGGTTTATGGCCCTTACCGCTTCAATTAAATAAGTTGTTTTTTCATTTTACATTTCAGTCCTGAACATTTCTAATAGTGCCGTCACATTTTTACTTAGTAATTAATGCATTGTTATAAAAGGTCAGCTGCTGATGAGAATTTTAGAAAGTAAATTTTTAAATGCGTGATCACAGATTTGGCTGGCTGATGCTAAGTAATTAGTTTTGGTCTCTTGCCCCTGTCACCGATGATCCAATAGGTGCGCCTGCTCATCAAGTAGATCAGTGCAACAGAAAAGGATCAGTGGATTGTTGAAGTTTGTGCTGAGGCCTTTGCATCAACAGTTAATGCATTTTGAGGTTTTTACTTGGACTGATTTTTTTCCTCAGATTGAATGACTCCAAATGTTGATTTGGACCATGATATGGCCATAACTGTCTTGATTTGGGAGTACATCTTGAGCACAACTACTGCTTTAATTTCCTCTGACAGGGCTCTAGTTCATGAAGACCAAAACCACTTTTTATAATGAAGCAATATAGAGAAAATGAGGACGATTGAGGCATTTGCTTAAAAACTGAAACAAAACCACTGTAGGAGGTAACCTCATTTTACTTTGGAGGTTGCTGCCCTTCAGTGAGGTCATCCTTTCTCTCATCCTCATGGAGACTGCCAAAGTATTTCCTGTGAAAGTGTTTATTTTGATAGTTACACACATGAATCGTAACTGTGATCATCTGTGAAGAGCAAAAGATCCATGCCAAAATAACATGGCTAGTTCTATGTATGATTGTGGTGTATCAACAGAACTGACAGACACATTCCTGAAGATGACTCTCAAAAAAAATCATACTACTTTTTCTCCCTTTCAGAATTACACCAATTTGCTACGCATTGTGTACTTAATACTGCAAAGTATGTAGTTAGACATAGATCATTCTATAATATTTAAAAAGTTTGTATTTTAAGTAAAATTGGTTAAACATAGGTTCTGCACTCTCCACTTTCATCTCCAGTAACTAGATTAATCTTATACCTTGATGTGATCAGTTTTCTGCCAAAATAGTTTTTTGATTCCATGACACCAAAGGTGTTTTCCAGAAATGCAGGTTTCAAGAGCTATAGTGACAGCTGGCTTGATGACCAGTGGAGACCAAATGGTTTCTAGGATTTCACACCCTTTGGTCATCTCCAATTCACCTGTCAAGTCTGGAGTCTATGAATTCCCTGTTCATATGAGGAAGTTTTAGGCCTCAAGTCTTCCTGCTGTGTGCTCAGTTTCTTCGACCCAGCTCAGATGTTTCCTTGTGTTTCTGGAATCACCCCTTTTGCCCAGTGAGGACCTGAGAAGGTATAAATCTTGTGATGCCTGGTTCTGCTGAAACTTCTGAGTTTGGGATCCTGGTCTTATTTGCTTGCCAAAATACTGAAATAATTATTTCTTAATGTTTTCCAAGGTGGATTCTGCTAAAAATTATACATTTATTTTTGTCGAAGGGAATGTTCTCACACTTGCTATTACCATAGAAATAGATGTTCCGATATTGGGCACAACTTTGTATCTCTGTGACTGTTTTAAGTACTTTTGAGCATTGCTTCTACTAGGTACATTGTGCTAGCTTACTTTTACACAGATTTGTCCAAGGAGAAAAGCAGATTCTCACAGTTCTTTTAGATGTCTTTTCAAAATGCTAAACCGTAGTTCAGCCCACATTTTTGGACAAAGTTTAAGTGAAATTCTAATGAGAATGTGAACCAAGGTGCACTTAGTTTAAAACTAATTCAAAATTATATATATTTAAGTAGTTTTAAGCTTTAAGGTGTCCTTGCTCATAGCAGGGAGGTTGGAACCTGATGATTTTTAAGGTCCTTTCCAACATTAACCATTCCATGATTCTGTGATTCTCCTTCTCCATCATTAAGGATGAAAGGAAGACAGTGCGTTCAGCAATCATTTGAAACCCTCAAAAGTATTACCATTTTCTAGTTAGTTGTCCTTAAATGCAATGGGATGTTAGAATTAAAAAAAACAACAACACATATTAATGCATCCTGTCCATCTTCCTGTCAGTTTTCTTACAATGTATTTTCAAGTGTTTTACTAGTGCCTTAAAGAAATGACCTATATGTTGTATCATAGCACACTAGCCTCAGGATTCTGTTGCTGTTATTATTATAGTCTGTTTAGGCCTAGGGAAGCTGAGTATTTATCTGTGTCTTCATTTCCATTTTATTATTTCTAATAGTGTCCCGATCTGCCATATCTCCCTCTTCAACATTAACACCTTGCAGATATTTGTAGATTAGTATCTTGTTCTCTCTATTGAGTAGTACTTAGTCAAACTGATTTTTTCGTTTTCCCCCTTAAACACATCCTTTCAAGAACAGATTGTTGATCTTTTCAGAAATCACTCCTGTTAACGGTACCTAGACTGTAACTTAATATTCTTGGTGCTGTTGAACTAGAATTCTGCAGGAAGTAAATACTTAGTGTCATATGATGTTCATAGCCACCAATTACGTTTCATGTGACCAGATTTCATGTTAACTCAAGTTCATTTTGGTCTTCACTCAGGAGACCTTACACAGAATTTTCCAGTTTTCTCTCTTGAATTGTCTATTTTTAGTTGGGAGTATATTTCTAGATGGATTCAGTTTGTGTGATCAGTTAGCCTCAAATATGTGTTGTTTATTGCAGATCATTAACAAACACAGTGAATAAAATTCAGCATAATTTATTTTTATTTTCTAGACGCAAGTAAAAGTGGGATGAAGTTCAGACATATTTCATGTTCTTTATTTCATTTATCCACTTAATTTCAACTCAAGCTAAATACAAATAAAAATTATTAAATTGGCATGATTTAATCTTCACAAAACCACAGCCAGAGTCTCTGAAATGTCTAATGATTTCTTTCTCTCCAGCTGTTTTCCTTAATTTATTAAGACAAAAAAATAGACTTTGAAGCAGAAATATCAAGAAAAAATAACTTTTTTTTTTTTTTCTCCCGTAGAGAATCATAGCTGTATTTAGTTTCCATTGTAATTTCTGTTGTTTATTGATTTTAAAAGAACTGTTATTTTATTTGGAAAGGTTGATAGCTAATTCATTTGATTGTCTTGGCTTCATGCTTTCAGTAGATGACCAACTAAATAAATACCATCTAACAAAAAAGTCCATATTAATGTCAGAAACTTTAATGTTAATTTTAACAAACACATTAATGTAAAGATCAATTTCCATTCATCCTTTTTTCCCTCTATTTTCGTAGTGTACACTTTAATTCAGGTGATTCAAATGATTACTGCCTCTTTCTGCTTTCTCACATTGGCTTGATTATGATCTTATAAAATATTTTTTAATTTCTAAATAAATTTTCAGAGACAGATAAATTTTATTTTTCGTTAGCAATTTAAGGGAGAAGGATTGTTCAGTTGCTGTTTGTGGGAAAAAAAATTGTATATTTTACTCCTGTTTTTCAATTACATATATACACGTATGTAGGTTATGAAAAATATAAGGCACTAGAGAATAAAGGGACTCTTTCCATGAAAAAACATCTTGCATGCATTTGGGAGGAAATGAGACTGAAAGGTAAAGGATTTATCAGGTACAAAGGTTGAACTAAGGTGGCTTTGGGTGAAGAAGTTGACTGGAAATGTTCCAAATAAAGCACAATCACACAAGAGCAACAGCAGGGAAAAAGCAAGTAATGATAATTCTGGATAAGCAGTAGCCAGGGCTAGGCATCTGTGTCCTTCAGCTGCCAAATTCACCCAATTAGCATCATTAAAGGTTGACTGGGCAGCAGTGGCAATGAAGTTATAGATATGCCGTGCTATCATGTGCTACTGCATCCAAAACTAAATTAGTGTTTAATTTGTCGAGTGATTTTCAAAAGAACATGCAAGATTAATTAAGCTCAAATCTCTTTGTATCCCTTTGGTCTTTCTCACTCACACAAATAAGAGCACAAATATGCTTTCATTTTTTTGTGTATGTTTTTGTGCCATATAGAAAAATAAAGTAGTTGTTGAAAGCTTGTGAAGATGGGCACAGATCATCTTGACTAAACATATTTAGATATTTGTATTTTTGCATTTGCAAAGTGCATGGTGTATATAAAAGGAATTATTATATGTATTATTATTGCAATCTTTTAGCACAAGCTAGAAAAAGATGTATGTGTTCCTATGCTTTTTTCTTTATCAATGTGTCCCTGAGGGGTGGATGAGTGTGAGATACAGCCAGAGGGGTCACTGAGTGAAGTGAAGGAAAGTTGTTAGACTCAACGTTGAAGCCTTTCCTTCCCATAAGTGATTCACTTTCATCTGAGAACAATTTGTCTCCATCTGTTTGGATTTTGTCGTAGTCTTGACATCATCAAGTCTTCATTTGCTTTGAAAATAAGCTTGAGATCTTTCTAGTCATGAAGACACTACAATATTCAAATTTATTCTAAAAATTCTTCTCAAAATTGCAATGTAGTTAACAATTTTATCGAAGCAGTTGAAACAAACAGTAAAATCGCATCTCATTTCCATTCGTGGCACATCTGACATGCAATAATCATCAAGCGTTGCTTGTAGATTTGCAGCTTAAATCTAGGCATAGAAATGTTACATTTTACATGAGTTAAATAGTTACTTTTCATTTATTTCATTAACCATTTCATTTACAAATTTCTTTTTTATCCTAGATTTTCAGTGAAGGTAACAGAGCTGTACAGAATTCTCTCTGAGTTCTGACACTAGCTTTTACCATACTTGTTTTGTGGTGTCAATAAAGTTTTATTGACTTGCTGATGCCTTGGCTATACATGAATCATGAGTCTGTGAATGCTTTGCTAAAATCCTCAGCTCGGTGCAAAACAGCACCCTTTCTCTTCATGCTTATTCTCTTTGTTGTATTAAGTCGTTTCTATCATCTCACCAGATTTGTCTGTCTGAAAAACTTGATAAAAATCATATATGCAGATACATGTTTTGATTACTCTGAGGAGGAAATTAACTTTTACTGCATAAATCTGAAGCTCTGTGACAGAGAAGTCCAACAGCTAACATGGACTGTTAATAAACCCATTCCCAATTATAGTCAAGGTGAAGTCCTAGACTCTTGTTTGTAGGATGTGTAAAGTCACAAAGCCTCTTTTCTCTTTGTATACAATTGCCATTTCCTGTTGGGTTAGTCATTACCTGCCAGCTGTGGAGACTTGATCCAGGCTTAAGAGAAGAGTAAATTCTACAGAATTCATAGTCGTTATAGCTCTTATATTGTCTTCTGCTAAGCCTGTAAAAATTGAAGTTCTTTAAAAAGCACTGATGAACAAGCAAAGAAGCCCAGCATCGTTATTGCTTGAGAGATGAGTGAGATGTGTAAGGATGGTCTAATATTGTGAGCTGTTCTAGTGTTGGATCGTATATAGAATAAAGTATCTGTTTGCCCCAGCTGTCATATGGAAAATTTTTGTACATTACAAGCTGATTTATTCCTTAATCATGAGAAAGACTTATTGTTGGACATTTTGTATTCAAATCTCTGTTATAAAGGCAGTGCCATAGGTTTCTTCACAAGGAAGTAAACTATTTTTTACCTGTTATAACTTGCAACACTAAGTGTTCCTCATGCACAGTTTGGGATGCTCTCAGCCTTTTAATTTTCCAAGGTGTCATTCCTTGATGTGAGCGAGCACTGGAGTGACAGAGCACTGGAACAGGCTGCCCAAAGAGGTTGTGGAGTCTCCGTCACTGGAGACATTCAAAACCCGCCTGGACATGTTCCTGTGTGATGTGCTCTGGGTGATCCTACTCTGGCAGGTAGGTTGGACTAGGTGATCTTTCGAGGTCCCTTCCAACCCCTGAGATTCTGTGATTCTGTGAAAAGAGGGCATATTTTGAGTAGTTTCTAGTATTTGTCTATATTTAATTGGATATATTGTTAGTTAGATTGAGAAGTGCTAAAGGAACTACTTTCTCCACTTTTCCCAACTTGTGAACAGGCATATTTGCAACACCTGGCTCATTGATTTTTTTGTGTTGTCTACTGTGTCCATATGGAGGAGGGAGATTAATTATTTTTTTTATCTTGATTATAATTGCCTTGGTTCTAATTGCAAGGAGCTGAGGGATCCAGTAGAAACTACACACTTAAAATGTACATTAAAATGTCTTTGTGCATAAAATATTAAAATACCTTGCAATGACAAAGGTTTAAGTGACATAGGTAATAATTTAGGTCTCGTTAGCATTGTAGAAACCTTTGGGAAGAATCTTGAGATCCATAATTTTTGTACCTAGGCTAGATATTGCTTCTAATAATAAAACTGTAAGATTCTTATACATTAATGGTTTATATAGATGTTGTAACTGTAATGCAGCAGAGCCTTTTGATTAGTTACAAGCTCTACCCACAGCAAATCAACATGAATTTATTCTCTATATAAGAACACATGATCAAAAGACAAAGGATTACTTTTTCATTAAAAGGTCATTTCATTTTACAGATTCTGAGATTGCAGGCTAGATTCAAAGACCATTATGTTAAAATATCTGAAGAAATTGCTGCTGTTTTACAAGTAGAGTGATCTTCCGACTGAGATCTTATCCATCAACATCTGTTTCTTTGATTATTTATGTACAGGAGTCTAGCTCATTTCAAGAAAAAATGAAAATGTATTATCTTTTCCAGTCTGAGGGTTGGATTAATCTCACTTATCTTTGCTGCCTGTGCATGAAGTGTCCAGGCTGAATTTACCATAAATGTCCCTCTCTGTTCCACAAGAGAGTTAGACACCTTCAGGAGTGTTTGATTCAGCCCTTCTTAGGTCTCAATTTTGGAATGTAAAGAATTACAGCTGGTGAGGTTAGTTTAGAAGCAGCCTTGAAATCTAACTTAAATAAGCTGCCTAACTTCTAGGTGGTTGAAATTAGGTGAAAAATACCTTAAATGACAAAATTAATAGAAGTATTGAAGACTGTTTCTTAAGGTTAAAACCCTTTTAATGCCCAACTTTTTTTTTTAGCATACAGGTTTTTTTGCCCCTTAAATATTTTGAGCATGTGTCATTTATCCTTGCTAAATTATCACAAAATCCATTCAGTACATGTCATATGATGGCACCGTGAGACAAAGATGTCCTCCTACACTAAGGATCAAACAGAACTTTCTGATGGTTTTTTTTCTTTCTTTCTTTTTTGGTTGTCAGTGGAGAGGAGGCTGGGAAAAATCCTCCACTGCTATGTGGGCTTACTTGAATGATTAGTTCTTTTTTGAGTGCCTGCACACACAGATTCACATAGTAATTAAATTCCTGC